>NW_027171474.1:0-300000 GCF_036898095.1 Palaemon carinicauda
TATGATTTAATATTGTTTTCAATAGACTTCAAAGAGGAAATTAAGACTGAACTTTCTATTCTCAGACCTCATACTGTACAACAAAAACTTCCAACTTTCTTTTCCAGTCTTACATCTCTTGCACATACTTTCAGTAGCTTACAAGCTTTAGCAGCAAGAGGTGGATGATTCCTTCCTTTGAGATGAAAAATCTGGAAGGGTAGAAAACTACTATCAGTTGGAGAAGAGCAAAAATCAATAAGAAATAATGGAGTTTTCTAAAAAAAATAAAATAAATACATAAAGTACTGTAATTTGTATTTTTCCTAAACATACAAACCACAGACATTGATCTGTGTTCTATCTGTTCTTGTTACACATTTCAGGCACCTAAAAATCTCATATCCTCTGTAGATTCTATAATCCACAGCATCTCCTGTGACATTATTGGTTTTATTCTTTAAATAGTTTTCCCCTTGCTCTTCAAAAAGACAAAGATGGTTCATCCATTGTCTTATTTCCTTTATTGTACTTCCTCTCCAGTCACCATCAAAATTGTCTTGCTAATTCTGCTATGCACCTCTGAGCCTTCCACCAGAATTATGAACTGCATAAGGCTGTAGAGTAATCTTGCACTGACAGGAACATTTACCACACTTCCATATCACTCTCTCTACCTTTTGCTTTGGTTTTAGTGTTATGGCAAAGTAACATTACTCATTTGGTAAGTTGTTCCTTTCTGGTTGCCTTTGTGTTGTCCAGTGCCTTCTTAAGATCAACAGATACCCTCTATCCCTGTGAAGATGGACAAGGAATTCTGGAATTTCAGGCTGAGAAGGCCTGGAAGAAGAATGGCCTTTCATCCGACACCAGCGTAAAAAAAAAAGCCCATTTGACTTGATAAACTCATTGTATAGAGCATCACATGGCTTAGCCTAAATAGACAAAAAGCCTTCTTACCTTGAAAACCTCCTGACAGTCTCCAAGCATGGAAATAAAGCATGTGGAGCCCCTGATAAAAACGATGAAAGTTGGGCTGTTTGATTAGATCTGGTCTCTCTGGCAATCAGACATGAGGCTCCATTAAGATCTGGAAAGTAGTCCTTCCGAGGCCAGAACAAAGCGATGAGAGCCAAGGAAAGACGACTGGTTTCCCTTGCCTAGTTAAGAGCAGCCCAGATCAGAGAGAGGGGGGAGGTGTACACCTGAAGACTTCCCAATCTTGTAAGTGGGCATCTGTCCTTCTGGGGATACTTTAATGAAGAGAAGACGACTTGGCAACAAAAGTTCATTCCTATGAATAATAAATACTGTAGACAGAAAAACTATTAAAAAAAAAAAAAAGCCGCACACTCATTGGGCATGCCTATATCAATACAAAAAGCCAAGTATTTTTTTTTCTTAAGATGGCTCCCAACCTGAAAATAAGATATAAAATATAAAAGACCTTTTTCAAATACAGTCCCATTAGGTTTATTATGCAAATGTCTTAGCAGTTAACACCAAGAAAGAGCCTTTTTGGTCAAGGTCAAAGTATTGTGACATAAGAAAGTTCCAAGCCTGTGACAAAAGAAAGCTTTAAGCTTGGAACATAAGAAAGTTCCAAGCTTTTGACATAAGAAAGTTCCAAGCCTGTGACATAAGAGAGCTTTAAGCTTGGAACATTAGAAAGTCCCAAGCTTTTGACATAAGTTAAGTTCCAAGCTTGCGACACAAAAAAGCTTTAAGCTTGGAACATAAAGTTCCAAGTTTGTGACATAAGAAAGCTTCAAGCTTAAAGGAGAACCACGCTACATTGTGGTTCATTATCTACAAAAGGAGTCATTAGGGTTTGGACAATGACAACCCTTAACTTTGACTGCTGCTGAAATCTTTCTATGCAACTTTATGGTCACTTGTTTCTGGAGATGTGTATGTGAAACACTACCCATGGAAAATCTGTCTATATATATGAGGCAATTATATTATGATGGGAAAACGACAGTCAGTGATAAAAATAATCATGAGATAGCAATAATACATGATAAAAGGTATCCAGCCTTTAGCCTATGGTAATGAATGCTATGCAATCATTCTCTGTGGTCAAGCAAGAGATAACTGGCAAGAAAAAGGTTGCTTAACTGTGAAACACAAAGGATTATGTCTCGTTCTATAGTTACACAGAAAGCAAAGGCAAAGGGGAAGACTCCTCTGCAGACAAGGTGGCAGAAGCTCAGGGATAGCCAAGGACAGGACTCATCGGCAACAGATCCACCTCAGACAAAGTCAATGTCCACTTCCTCTCAGCACTAAATGGAGAAGCTCCAACAACGCCTCGTTTCACAGGGGACCAGCCATACCCATTGATGGCCATACCAGTAAAATATAAGATAAAGAGCAGCCACTCCCCGAGGGGAGGGCAGAACCGCTTCTCCAGGGGAAAAAGTTATGTCCCTAAAACCCCAAAATTGACCTGATGTTAAATGGTCTATGCTTCTGCTTGACCGTTCCTTGGGAGACTGACCGAGCAGGAGATTCAGGAAGAGATCGGGGGGGGGGGGGGGTGGAATGAAGAAGTCCGAAGTTTCTTCGTCTTCGAGGAAGACCCTCAAGACAAAGAATCTCTCTTAGACTTCTTTCACCTACGTCCAAAGCACTTCCACTGTGAGGCAGACCAACCCCAACACTCGGGCAGGTGTTGCCCTGGTCACAACACACCCTACGCAAGCTATATGTTGAGATATTTAGAAGTGTGACCATCCAGGTATAAGTTATTCCGAGTCTTTTATAGCAAAAACTGTTGTAACAAAGTCTTTCCCAATACCACCTCACCAGGGTATGGGGATGCAACAGTATTAGCTTTATACTAAGTACACAAAGGAGCATGGTTTACTTGCTGTGGTTTGAGGTCAGCTTATGCAGAGAACCAAGGATGCTGCTTCCCCCAGGAGAGAGGACGATGAAGAAAAGAATTCACACTGACTAAAACCGGATACAGTGTCCTCAGCTTTCTGATACTTGTCCAATAAGGAGCATGACGTTTTATACCAGCTATTGTGCAGCAAACACAGGGCTAATAGAAAACATATCGAGCCCACTGCCTGCAAGACGTGACGTCTTGCAGGCAGTGGGCTGTGAGAGTGTTCTTACATTTCCACAGCCCAGCCTGAAGAACCTGTCACTGAGAAGTTCATCTTGAAGGCCAGGGATTTAGCTACGCCCCTGACATCATGAGCTCTGGGGCGACGTGACGGAGGGTCTGGATTCAGCACATGGTCTATGACCTTGCAAATCCATGCTGAGATGGTGTTCTTGGTGACCCTCCTCTTGGTCCTCCCTGTGCTGACGAAGAGTGCAGGCACACGGGGATGGGCTGCGGCTGTTCTCTTAAGTTACAGCCTCAAACTCCTCACTGGGCAGAGTAAGAGATGATCAGGGTCATCTGTTACAGAACGAAGACTCAGGATCCGCTACTCCCGGGTTCTGAGTCTTAGCAACAAACTCGGGGACGAAGATGAACATTACCTCTCTCCCCTCCCCTCGAATGGGCGATGTTGTATAAGAGACCATGAAGTTCACTGACTCGCATGGCCAAAGCCAAAGCTATCAGGAATACCATCTTTCAGGTTAGATGGTGATAATGGTTTATACGAAGGTCTCTTTAGAGGCCTGAGAACTCGAACCATGTTCCATGGGGGAGTCTCACTTCAGACAGAGGACAGGTAAGTTTATAACTCTGCATGAGTAAATGAAAGTTCTAGCGATAAAGAGATATCCATTCCATTCAGTCTAAAGGCGAGGCACAAGGCTGAGCGATAGCCTATTACCGCCATGACTGACAGGCGTATTTCTTCACGTAAATACATGAAGAACTCTGCTATTGCTGGAATGGAGGCATCGAGAGGAGAGATACCCCTTCCACAACACCAACCACAGAAGATTTTATGGCAATCTTAGCCCTGGCACCCTTCACCCCCTGAGGCCAACGCAAGGTGGTACTGGTCTTTGAAGGCTTCTGGGTGTAAAAGACATGGTCGTTTGCCCTCTCATGGGGGTATCTCTGGGTTGGTAAACAAACTGAGAATCCTCATGAGAGTCTGAACCTGCCAGAATGCATGTTCCAACACTTTCTGCTCTCCTTCCGACATTGAACTGGCAGCAAAGTCTGCTCGCCAGCAGATTGCTGAATCCCGGCGCATGTCCCGAGACAGAATCTTGAGACTGGGAAGAAGAACTATAAATCTCCCACTGAATTAATATTTGTAGTTTTTATAGGAAGTTTTGATAATAACTACCCTTTGTTATTAGTCATATTTTGATTCCCACCTTGGGGTAGATAAAAGGCTGAGAACGGGACACATTGTGTGAGGAAATCTTTATTTATGTCACGGTTTCTGTAATTGTCGTAATAATTGTTGTACTGTAAATTGACCTTGACCATGACAGTTATAATAGATTCAATAAATTTTAATATCCTGTAATACCAGTAGTCCAAAATCAATGAGTTTTGTATTCTTTTAATTGATTTTGGACTGCAATGAATGTAATTTTTTTCCTTGATAGATCCTGAATGTATACAGTACCTGAAATACTGAAATGTTTCTTTGTAAATACTGAAATTTATTATATTGTATGTTATTGAAGCATTGTTGGGAGGAATAGACGATAATCTAATTTTGTGTTTTTAAGTACTGTGCTTCCATATTATCTGATAGTTTATTGTCCATTCCTATTGCTTTTTGTTTTGAAATAATGTATTGTACCTAATGTAAACTTACAATTGGATATGTGTTTGAAGGAAGGGATGATGAATTAAATCTTTAGTTGATCTTCCTACCTTTTTACAGAATTTATTTTTGCAAGGTAAAATTTTTTCACTTGAATGTACAGAGTTTATGTTGGGTGTTGCTGTCAGTTACGAGGCATTTTTTTGGATGGGCTTGAGGGCTAATGAGGGGGGGGGATGGAATAAAAGAAAATGGTTTGTATCTAAGAAAGCTTAGTGGATTGTATATTATGAAACATACTGTTATTTTTTTTGTTTAAATATCCCTCTGTGCCCCATAAAAATGCTTTAATCCGTTATTATCTTTTTTACAGCTATTGACAGCAGCCCCCTACACTCAGTAGGGAGTGTAAGGAAAGTAGGAGTATCCGGCAAGTAATCTACTAAAACATTATGAATGTGGATTATTGCCTGTTACCAGTGTGTAGTGGTCTGTGATGCTGCTCTGTATTCATATTATCGTGCCTTTTAACTAGAAGTAAGCTACTGTGTTGTTATATGAGATTGTGAAGATGATATGGTGGACAGATCAATGTCATCTACGCTACTGTTATAACTGAAGGTCTGCAATGACTCTTGGATGCCTTCATCGTCAGACTGATAGGGGTCAACTTGGAAAAGAGATTGGGATGACTGGGAATCCTCCTGATTGGAGATCTAAGATTCCTGCTGAAAATAAAGTTTATGGTGACTGAGTTTTCCATATTCATGATATGAGTGAGATGAAGCAAAAGAATTAGCTTATGATATGTTAGTGTCCTGCAATCAAGGAAAAACTGTAATGAGGTGTTGTATTAAGTAAAGTGCAATACTTTTCATGCTGTCCCTTCAATGTGATGTCAACACTTTGTAAGCTTACAGGAACTTCGGTGTAAGAATAAATTGTGTGATGTTGTGATTGTAAGTAATGATGGAAGACAGACACTGGCCCACAGCTGTATTTTAGCATGTCATTCTTCAGTTTTAGCTGCCATACTTCAAAGCAGATTGACAGCAGAGCATGACTGATCAATATTAAGGCCATTGATTATTAACATTGGGGAAGTTTCGGTAAAAATTCGGGCATTGAGGGTTCCGTTGTCATGGTCTTGATAGGATTTTAAAGTTCCGTTTTGTAACCGAGTAGTGATATATCTTGCATGTAACTTAGTATTCTTTCTCTTGCTTTATCTTGTTTTTTTTGTGTGGAGCTGCAGTGTAAAGGGATGCTAATTTTTCTTTTAATTGTTTACTGGAATTTGAGAAAAACAATGTTAATGTATTCCTAAGTTTTTTTTTCCTTTACAGATAGATATTTTTTTGCTTGCTTTTTATGAATACAGCATTTCATTTCAGAACCTTTCACCATGATGTCCTATTCGCAGCCACTGTTTTTTAATCTTTCTCTAACCTTTCTCATAAGTTATTTATCATAATTTTTTCTCCCACACTGTATTCTGTTGTCCGATTTAAAAAAATTGATAAATGTTCCCTTTCACTTAATGTTCTGACCCTTACTTGAACTTGAAGCTATCTAACCTTAAATTCAAGCTATTCACATAGGCTGCTATTTTTTTCCCAGGAATGAATCAACGTTCATCTTATATGTTAATCCAGCTAGCCCAAGGAAAGGGAATTTAAGAAGAAAGTAAGATTCTAGCTGGGTCCCCTTGCCCAGAATAGATCAAGGGGTGGTGCTCAGTTCATCCTTGATTGTTTGCCTTTTACTCAGATTTTTGGGTATTCCACCGTTGTATATTTGATGTGTAGTGAACGTTGGCCTGTGGTCGGCATTCGGACACTAGAAGGTTCGGGTGCTACCTCTGGCCACAGTCCGCAAACCACTACAGCGGTATCTCTGGGTTGGTAAAAAAACTGAGAACCCTCATGAGAGTCTGAACTTGCCAGAATGCATGTTCTGACACTTTCTGTTCTCCTTCCGACATTGAACTGGCAGCAAAGTCTCCTTCTTCCACCCCCAAGAGCTCTTCTCGGGGTGGGTTGCGGATATCCCTTGAGTGACTGGCTGCATCTGTAGAATTAGAGGTCCTTGAAGAGGACTTTGGAAGAGTCTTGGAGTCCTTATGTTCCTTCTGAGGAAGGAGGTATGACTCAAGCATTGAAGGCCGGATTGTCATGTCCCTCATGACTTCCAACGGAGGTGGAGAACTATCTGTGCGAGGGGAAACTTCCTCCGAAGGGAGGAAGAGAGGAAGCCCCTCCCTCACGCAACTCTCTCGGCAGAGGTGAGGTAGGAGAGTGTCTGGTGGAAGATGGCCTAACAGGAGTCAGCTTTACCCTCAGGAAAGTGCCTGCATCCGAGACTCCTGTCTTCCTCTACAGGGGAGAACAAGAAGCCGTGGTTCCTTGCAATATGTCTGCTGGACCTGTAAGGTTGCTCCGAAGAGCTGGCAGACAGAGATGGCTTGAAGGCTTGTACCACTATTCTGAGAATAGCACTGAACAACGGCTGCTGACTGACTGACGCACTGTCAGAAAGATCCCCTGAAGGGAAAGGGACCGAAGGTTCACTGTCAAGAGTCTCTGCTGTTGAAAGGTCCACCATCGAGGAGGGCAGTTTCGGGATCATGAACTCTTCTGAGAAGACCCCTTCCCCTTTCCCTGCTGGTAGCACTGTAATGCATTTGCGGGGATGGGAATGAGGCGATGGTCACCTGTCAATTTGATGTTCAATAAACATACGAGCTTGTAGAGCCTGCTCATGGCCATGGCGCAAGTGTGCCGGTGAGTGCAGGTGCATAGGCGGGCACTGGTGGGCCGGAGAGAGCTTGTGTGCAGAAGAGTGCTGGGGCGCAGGAGAGCGTTGGGGTGCAGGAGAGCGCTGGCAATGTGCAAGAGGATGCTGGTGCGCAGTTTCCGGTGAATGCGCAGGAGAGCACTGGCACACAGGTGGGCCTTGGAGAACGCCAGTGAGCTGAAGGATGCTGGTTTGGAGAGCGCTGACGAGCTTGAGCTGGGGAGTGCAGTTGCACTGGCGAGCGTAGGTTGGCTGGCAAGCGATGGCAAACGCTGCTATTTGGAATGGAGGGGCTACACTGCTCTTTGGAATGGAGAGGCTACGCTGAAGAGCACCAGCAATCGGTAGATCGCTGGGGGGTTGGAGGGTGCTGAGGACGAGCAGGAGAAGGCTGGTGGTAAGGCAAACATCGAAGCACTGGAGAGCGAAGACGGTCTAAAAGCGTTGGAATACAGGCTGTCGCTGACATGCTGTTGGAGAGCACTGGTGCACTGCAGGGCACTGGTGAGCTGGAAAGTGTTGGCGCGCAGCTGAACGCTTTGGAAGAGCATCCGGATGATGTACAGGAGACAGGAAGGATGACAGCAGGTTGGCACAAAGGTCGAACTGGACCAGGGAAGTCCCCTTTGGACGGGCAAACATCCACTGATAGGGATCGCGAATGATCCACAGAAGAGTCCACGGCCAAGGACTAGCAGCAGTGTCGTCAGGATAATGACCAGGAATGGGCGAAGGTTGAAGGCCAGAAGATGACTAAAGCAGAAGCTCCTCTGCGGGGGACAGCTGCAAAGACAAGGCCAAAGAAGCGCCTTTTCACCGATGATCAGAGGCAATCTCTCAGTCGAAGCGGAGGGTGAGCTCTGAGAAGTGGGAACAGCAAGCTCACCTATACCAGCAATCCTCCAAAGAGGAGTCTCTATGAAAGAACTCCCCCGATGGTGAGAGCCACTCACAGGAGGCAGATGATGGACTTAGTTTCCTCCTCAAAGGATGGACAGAATGGTGGAAGGTAGGGAGGCAGAAGAAGAGGCTTGTGTTTTTTTCCCTTCAAAGGAACCTTGGAAAGAGAAATATCCCGCTTTAACTTCTTCCGCCGTTGCCCAAACCTTTCCCACTAGGAGGCAGACCAATCCCGACACTCATTACAGATATTACTACAATCACACCGTTGACCTCTGCTGGTGGGACAAAGGGTGTGGAAGTTGGTGTCCACGGCCTACATGAAGGTAACGCAGGCCAGCCTTCAAGTCCAGGGCAGGTACGCATGGTGGCAAAAGTCAACAGACACACATACTATTAAAGAGAAAGCACAAACAAAAACCATTAATGGCAGTCCAAAATATAACTGGGTGAGGATGAAGAACGACAACGAGCCAAAACCAAAGTGAGCTAAATCACCGGTGTGTTAGAGGGAGCAGTAGCATGCTACCCCCCCTACCCCCACTAACTAGCGGAATGGGTAGTTAACTCTCGCTAAAAGTCTTATAGCTTATTTTCCAGCCTCGCCGAAAGTAATATCCCTATAAATAGCGAAGGTTTGTATAAAATGACGGAACAAACAAATATTTCTTGAAAGTTACATAAGAAAAAAATATTGCATTTAATCCTTCAGTTTTCTATTTTCCATATGCAAACACCAAAAACAAACTTGACCAGAAATTAAACCCAAATGATTGCACTTGGTACAGTTAACATTAGGGTGAGCTATGAGCCCAACCAAATTGAATTTCCAAAAACCAAACTATGACAGCCTCTGGACATGATTGCTGCTCTGTACCACAAATACAATCAATATACTGTAAACTTAATTAACAACATCAGCTATTCAATTTAGTAAACTCACATTAATACTGAAACCTGTATAATTCATTCCTAAATAAATTGGGTTTACCCAGAAGACTCAACCCTAGAACTTGGACTATTACTCGGCAAAATATCTTAAAATTTTGAACTTCACTCTTGTGAAACCTGAATACAGTACAGTACTAAGAATGCTGTAAAATCATTTGACAAGAAACTCTCACTCCAGAGAGACCAATGCAGATTGAAATGTTTGAGAAGAGCAATTGTGGAAATAAAAGAGTAACCAAATATTTAGATATTTTAATGAAGATTCTCTCAAGGACAATCCATAGAAAATTTTATAACCTAAACTAATCACTAAGACCATAAAAGATTACATCAAGAAAATCACATAAATCTTAAAAATAATGATACTTTTCTACCTTATTACTATACTTATATTCAAACCCCCAAAATGAAGCTATCTCCATACCATAGTACTTTGTAAATAATTGCATGGCTTAATATTCCAATACGAGCAGACTTGCTTTTAAATCTTCCTTCCCGCTAACATTCAAAACTTCACTACAGTACAAGACGCAGGTAGAATCATCCAGTATTACTTTAAAAAAAGAGACAATGTCACCAGGATTCTTTCAAAAGGTTTAATGCTGTATATCATTCCCTAAGATTTATTTAGGCTGTGACCAACCCAATCAACTACTGCCCCTGCAACTGAATTGGCAGATATTTGCAAGTTCAAACTTAGTACAAATGTTTTTCTGTTGACGATGTTTCCTTTCCTAGTTTTTATAATGCTTATTTATTAAACATTGTTATCTATCTTGAAATAATCTCATTTTTCATTTCTCTTATATAGTTTATTCTTTACATTCCTATTTCTTTACTGCACCAGGCTGCCAATTATTTGGTCCCTTGGGGGAGTAGAAATTTACTTTTGCATCTTGGCTTCTAAAAGTAATAATTATGCTGATATGAGAAATTTGGAAATAATCTATATCTTTCCTAACTATACAAACCTGGAGCTCTTTACACTGGAGATGCATTTTGGCAACAGCTGGAACTAGCTGTAAAACATTTAGCAAGGTGTAACTACCCTATGCTAGATAGCGAAGGGAGAGCTAGAGTTGGACCTGCTTACACCAGCAGTTGTAACTGAACGTCACTTTGCAATTGCGGCAGGACTTCCTGGGGGAAGGTGATAGCGGGACCAGTATGTGTTAAGAGATCCAGGATTGTATATAGGAAAATATACAAATTATTTCCAAATTTGTCATTTATTACTGCACTATATACAAACCCCTACGATATTTACAGTGGAGACTCAACATTACGTGGGTGTAAGTCCAAAAAACTAATTGGCTAGTGCCTGACGTGGGGGGCTACTCTGTGGTTCGCATGAGCTGTTTGGAGGCATCATGTCACCTCGTCGACTCTGAGAGCTAACGCCCTGGGCATTCGTGCGGAGGGGTGAGAACTTTCATCTGTAATCTCTGCTGTTTTTTCTCCTTTATGCCAGATCACAATATCAGATTTTATAGCACCTCCTTCTATAATGATTCTTGAGGAAACCTTCAGAGCAGAAAGCCTTACCACAGTCCTTGCACGTGATTGGTTCCCTTCCATGTGAGTTCTTCTTAAATGTTTATCGAGTCTCTGTTTTAAATTATATGTTTTGCCACAATCATGACATTGGAATAGATCTCTCATGTGATTTCTTATGTTTTGTGAGATAGTTTTACGAAGTAAAGAATTCGCTACAGAATTTGCACTTGTATGGCCTCTCTCCCATGTGAATTATTAAATGTTCAGTGAGATTTGGTTTTCTAGTAAATGTTTTGCTACAGACATCGCAGTTGTATGGCTTCTCTCATGTGTGAATTCTTGAATGTTTAGTGAGATTATGTTTTGTAATAAATGTTTTGCTACAGACATCGCAATTGTATGGCTTCTCTCCCGTGTGAATTCTTAAATGTATAGTGAGATTTGATTGTCTAGTAAATGTTTTACTACAGATATTACATTTGTATGGCTTCTCTCCCGTGTGAAGTCTTAAATGTCTAGTGAGATGTGGTTGTCTATTAAATGTTTTGCTACAGACATTACATTTGTATGGCTTTTCTCCTCTGTGAATTCTTAAATGTTCAGTGAGATTATGTTTTGTAGTAAATGTTTTGCTACAAACATTACATTTGTATGGCTTTTCTCCTCTGTGAATTCTTAAATGTTCAGTGAGATTATGTTTTTTAGTAAATGTTTTGCTACAGACATTACATTTGTATGGCTTTTCTCCCGTGTGAATTCTTAAATGTATAGTGAGATATGATTCTCTAGTAAATGTTTTGCTACAGACATTACATTTGTATGGCTTCTCTCCCATGTGAAGTCTTAAATGTCTAGTGAGATATGATTCTCTAGTAAATGTTTTGCTACAGACATTGCATTTGTATGGCTTCTCTCCGGTGTGAAGTTTTAAATGTGTAGTGAAATGTGATTGTCTACTAAATGTTTTGCTACAGCCATTACATTTGTATGGCTTCTCTCCTCTGTGAATTCTTAAATGTTCAGTGAGATTATGTTTTGTAGTAAATGTTTTACTACAGATATTACATTTGTATGGGCTCTCTCCCGTGTGAATTCTTAAATGCACTGTAAGATTAAATCTATTAGAAAACGATTTCCCACATTCAGTGCATGGGAATCGCTTTCTAGCTAGAGCATTGTAGTTAACATTACCAAAGATCCTTTTTTTTATCTGCTTCTCATTTATTTGATTCACCTCTTCATTCAAACCATCTTTCTGTAATAATTCTCTTCCACTGATTACACATGAAAGTCTTCCCTTTTCTTTTCCTTTATCCTCTTCCTTAACTGTCCTCAAGTAAATGTCTTTACTTTCCTCATCAACATCCCCTTTCCAATTTACTGAACTGTTTTCACTCACTGAAGCATCGTACTCGTAGGAATTATTCAAGTTGCTTTCCCTAGAATCAAATATTTCCGGCTCTACCTTGACTTCCATTTTTGGGTCCAAGAAAAGAGCGCCATCATTAAAGAGAGCAACACTGCCAGACGTATCATTATTTTCTGGATCAACTGTAGGTGGATATAGATCTTCAATTTCACTTTTCACTGAAAATTCAAAAGGTGGTTCAGAATTCATCATCCTCTCCCTATCACAAGATGAAACACCCCTTAATATTATTTTCAATAGACTTCAAAGAGGAAATTAAGACTAAACTTCCTATTCTCAGACACCATACTGTACAACAAAAAGTTCCAACATGACCCTTTCTTTTCCAGTCTTATGTGTCTTGCATATACCTTCAGTAGCTTACAAGCTTTAGCAGCAAGAGGTGGACGATTCCTTCCTCTGGGATGAAAAGTCTGAAATAATAGAAAACTACAATCAGTTGGTGAAGAGCAAAGCACAATGAAAATAATGGAGTT
Source organism: Palaemon carinicauda (assembly GCF_036898095.1). Taxonomy (NCBI): domain Eukaryota; kingdom Metazoa; phylum Arthropoda; class Malacostraca; order Decapoda; family Palaemonidae; genus Palaemon; species Palaemon carinicauda. Next base: position 12,735 of record NW_027171474.1, read on the forward strand.
TTCTAAAAATAAAATAAATTCATAAAGTACTGTAATTTGTATTTTTCCTAAATATAAAAACCATAGACATTGATCTGTGTTCTATCTGTTCTTGTTACACATTTCAGGCATCTAAAAATCTCGTATCCTCTGTAGATTCTATAATCCACAGTATTTCCTGTGACCTTATTGGTTTTATTCTTTAAATAGTTTTCCCCTTGCTCTTCAAAAAGACAATGACATTTCATCCATTGTGTTATTTCCTTTACTGTACTTCCTCTCCAGTCACCATCAAAATTGTCTTGCTAATACTGCTATGCACCTCTGAGCCTTCCATCAGAATTATGAACAGCAAAAGGCTGTAGAGTAATCTTGCACAGACAAGAACATTTACCACAAACTCTTCCATATCTCTCGCTTTGCCTTTGCTTTGGTTCTAGTGATATGGCAAAGTAACATTACTCACTTGGTAAGTTGTTTCTTTCTGGTTGCTTTTGTGTTGTCCAGTACCTTCTTAAGAACAAGAGATACCCTCCATCCCTGTGAAGATGGACCAGGAATTCTGTAATTTTCGACTGAGAAGGTCTGGATGAAGAATGACCGTTCATCCGGCACCAGCGTCAAAAAACTGTCCATCGCAATTGTATGGCTTCTCTCCCGTGTGAATTCTTAAATTAACTAAATGAAAAGCCTTCTTACCTTGAAAACCTCCTGACAGGCTCCAAGCATGAAGATGAAGCATGTGGAGCCCCTGATGAAAACGATGAAAGTGAGGCTGTTCGTGTAGATCTGATCTCTCTAGCAATCAGACAGGAGACTCCACTAAGACCACAAAGAGGTCTGGGAACCAGTCCTTCCGAGGTCAGAAGGGAGCGATGAGGGCCAAGGAAAGACGACTGGTTTCCCTCGCTTGATAAGAGCCACCCAAATCAGGGGAGAGGGGGTAGGTGTACACCTGAAGACTTCTTAAGCCCGTAAGTGGGCATTTGTCCTTCTGGGGATACTTGAACGAAGGGGAGACGACTTGGCAACAAAAGTTCATTACAATGACATGGAATAAGAATTGAAAAAAACTGGACAGAAAAATTATCTAAAATAAAAAAAATAAAAAAAGCTGCCCACTCATTGGGCACTCCTATATCATTACAAAAGCACAAGTACATTTCTTTTTTAGACATTCCACACCCAAAAAATAAAAATATAAAATATAAAGGGTTTATGATGCAAATTTCTTAGCAATTAACACCAAAAAAAGAGCCTTTTCGGTCAAAGTGAAAGTATTCAAACAAAGTTCCAAGCTTGTGACATAAAAAAGGTTCAAGCTTGTGACATAAAAAAGTTCCAAGCTTGCGACATAAGAAAGCTTCAAACTTGGAACATAAAGTTCCAAGCTTGTGACATAGGAAAGTTCCAAGCTTGTTACATAAGAAAGCTTCAAGCTTAAAGGAGAACCACACAACATTGCGGTTAATTATCTACAAAAGGAGTCAGCAGGGTTTGGACATTGACAACCCTTAACTTTGACTGCTGCTGTTACTCTTTCTATGCCACTTTATGGTCACTTGTTTCTGGGGACGTGTATGTGAAACACTACCCATGGAAAATCTGTCAATATATATGAGGCAATTATATTATGATGGGAAAACGATTGACAGAGATAAAAATAATCATGATAAAAATAATAAATGATAAATGGTATTCAGCCTTTAGCCTATTTTCACTGAAGGGTCCACTTACGGTCTGTGAAATATACTGAATCAATAAACACTATGGTAATGACTGCTATGCAATCATTCTCTATGGTCCAGCTAGTGATGACTGGCAAGAAAAAGGTTGCTTTACTGTAAAACACAAAAGAATTATGTCTTCTTTTATAGTTCCACAGGAGGCAAAGACAAAGGTGAACACCCCTCTGTGGACAAAGTGGCAGAAACTCCAGGGTAGCCAAAGACAACACTCATCGGCAACAGATCCACCTCAAACGAAGCCAGAGTCACTTTCTCTCAGAAGCTCAATGGAGAAGCTCCAACAACGCCTTGTTCGACAGGGGACCAGCCATACCCAGTGATGGCCACACATGTAAAATATCACCACAGTTCTGTCCTTCAAACCCCAAAGTTGACCTGATGTTAGATGGTCTATGCTTCTGCTTGAACGTTCCCCGGGAGACTGATCGAGTAAGAGATTCGGGAAGAGATCAGGGGGTCAATTAAGAAGTCAGAGGTTTCTTTGACTTCGATGAGGACCCCAAGGCAAAGTATCCCTCTTAAGACTTCTGGCACCTACGTCTAAAGCTCTCCAGCTGGGAGGCAGACCAGTCTCATCACCCAGGGCAGGTGTTGCCCTGATCACAAAGGGGCCTACACACGCTGTATGTTGATACATTTAGAAGTGTGACCATCCAGATAAAAGTTATTTCGATTCTTTTGTAATGAAAACTGTTGTAACCAAGACTTTCCTAATACAACCTCGCCAGTGTATGAGGACGCAACAGTATTAGCTTAATACTAGGTACACAAGGGAGCATGGTTTACCTGCAGTGGTTTGAGTTCAGCGTATGCAGAGAACCCAGGATGCTGCTTTCCGCAAGAGGGGGACGATGAAGAAAAGAATATGAGCCAGTCAAACCTTTTCATTCAAGCAGAATTAAAACCGGGTATACAGTGCCCTCAACTTTCTGCTACTTGTCCAATAAGGAGCTTGAGGTATAATACCAGCTGTTGTGCAGCCACCACTGGGCCGACAGAAAACGTATCGGGCCTCCTATGGGTCATATCTTGCAGGCATTGGGCTGTGAAAGTGTTCTGACGCTTCCACACCCCAGCCTGAAGAACCTGTTTCTGAGAAGCTCCTATTGAATGCCAGGGACGTAGCTACGCCCCTGACACCATGAGCTCTGGGGTGACGTGAAGGAAGAGGGTCTGGATTCAGCACATGGTCTATGACCTTGCAAATCCATGCTGAGATGGTGTTCTTGGTGACCTGCCTCTTGGTCCTTCCTGAGCTGGCGAAGAGTGCAGGCACACAGGGACAGGCTGCGGCTGTTCTCTTAAGGTACAACCTCAAACTCCTCACTGGGCAGAGTAAGAGATGATCAGGGTCATCTGTTACAGAACGAAGACTCGAAATCCGGAAGGAGTTGAATCGAAGATCCACTACTCCCGGGTTCTGAGTCCTAGCAACAAACTCAGGGACAAAGCTGAACGTTACCTCTCCCTTTTCTCCTTGAATGGGCGATGTCGTATGAGAGACCATGAAGTTCTTTAACTTGCTTGGCCGAAGCCAAAGCTAGCATGAACACCGTCTTCCAAGTTAGGTGGCGATAATGGTTTAAAGGGAGGTCTCTTTAGAGACCTGAGAACTCGAACCATGTTCCATGGGGGAGGTCTCACTTCAGACTGAGGACAGGTAAGTTCATAACTCCGTATAAGTAAGGAAAGTTCTAGCGATGAAAAAATATCCATTCCATTCAGTCTAAAGGCGAGGTTTGAGGCTGAGCGATAGCCTTTTACCGCCAAAAAATGCTGTTGGAGAGCACTGGTGCACTGCAGGCCGCTGGCGAGCTGGAGAGTGTTAGTGCGCAGTTGAACGCTTCGGAAGAACATCTGGATGATGTACAGGGGACAGGAAGGATGAGGGCAGGTTGGCAGAAAGGTTGAACTGGACCAAGGAAGTGCCCTTTGGAAGGGTGAACATCCACTAATAGGGATCACAAACGATCCACAGAAGAGTTGACGACCGAGGACTAGCGGCAGCGTTGTCAGGATAATGACCAGGAATGAGCGAAGGTTGAGGGCCAGAAGACGACTAAAGCAGAGGCTCCTCTGCGGGGGACGGCTGCAAACACAAGGCTGAAGAGCTGAAGAGGTGCCTTTTCACCGATGGTCAAGGGCAACCTCTCAGGTTAAGCGGAGGGGGAGCTCCGAGATGTGGGATCAGTAAGCTCACCTAGATCAGCAGTCCTCCAAAGAGGAGTCTCTATGAGAGAACTCCTCCGAGGGGAAGGACCACTCACAGGAGACAGACGATGGACTTAGTTTCCCCCTCGTAGGATGGACAGAACAGGGGAAACATAGTCGTCAGCAACAGCCAGAGAGTTTACAGGGGCAGATGCGTCAGCAGCGGCCACAGAAGACGCCTCTCACACCAAAACGTCAACACGAATTAGAGGATCCTCCTGCGGTCAACGACGGCTGCACACTTGTAACGGGGAGGATAAGTTGCAGCAAGGAGTCCTTGGCGGGCAGACCCAGGAGCCCCAAGCATGACCACACCTGTAACACAGAAGACATAGACAAGGCCTCTACCGGGGGGAGAAGTGGGGCCGCTTCGCTAGGGGAAACAACACCATCTCTCAAGGACAAGGGTTGGCCACAAATAGAAGGGTCTACGCTACTGCTCTACAGTCTCCTGGAAGAGGCCGAACGAGTAGGAGCTTCGGATGAAGGTCAGGAGGTAGAAGAAGAGGTCTTGTGTTTTTTCCCTTCAAAGAAACCTTGGAAAGAGAAATATCCCACTTTGACTTGTTCTTCCCCCGTTGCCCAAATCTTTCCCACTGGTAGGCAGACCACTTCCGACACTCATTACACATATTACCACAATCACACCGTTGACCTCTGCAGGTGGGACAAAGGGTGTGGAGGTCGGTGTCCACAGCCAACATGAAGGTACTGCAGGGCCAGCCTTGAAGTCCAGGGTAGGTATGCATGGTAGCAAAAGTCAACACAAACACATACTTTTAAAGAGAATGAACAAATAAAAACCATTAATGGCAGTTCAAAATATAACTAGGTGAGGAGGAAGAACGATAACAAGCCAAAACAAAAAGTGAGCTAAATCACCAATGTATGAGAGGGAGCGGTAGCAAGCAACCGCCCTCCCTACCCCACTAACTAGCGGAATGGGTAGTTAACCCTCGCTAAAAATCTTATGGCTCATTTTCCAGCCTAGCCGAAAGTAATATCCCTATAAATAGCAAAGGCTTGTATAAAGTGATGGAACAAAAAAATATTTCTCAAAAGTTACATAAAAAATATTGCTTTTAATCCTTCAGTCTTCCATTTTCCATATGCAAACACCGACAACTAACTTCGACACAAAATTAAACCCAAATTATTGCACTTTTTGGGCTCGGCCATGTCATACCGATGGAAGGTTCCTTTAGGTAGCCTTTCTAAGGGATATTTTTTACAGTGATACTCCCAGAGAAATAAACCGAAGGTTTCCAGAATTCTAACTCCTGGCGCGATTCATCCGTAATATAACTTTAAGGATGTCGCATAATATCGGGACGTATTTTTTAGATACCTCACAGCAATCTTCACCCCGAATAGATTTAACTCTTTGAGGGGGAAGAGTGGCGAACGAAAGGGGAGCCGTTATCTAGGTACCCGGTGGACCCCCTCCCCGTACTACCACGGCTCATCATTCCTTTAATCTGTAGCATTTAAGCTAAGTGCGCTCCCATACTATTCCCGGTGTTTGTTACGGATTTCGGAATATTATCATGCAATCTTCAGCATCTTCATCCTCTGGAAAGTAGAGTACTGTATCTAATCTTTCCTGTGCATAATTTTAAGGCTCCCTTCTCACAGTTAAATTCGTATAATTTAAGTGTGTTTGGATGAGCGTAGCCAACACCGGAGGCGGCCACTTTGAGACTGCTGTCGCTCGTGATAAAACGGATTGTGAGTGAAGCGAAAAATCTATTTTTGGGTGAGATAGCCATGTCATCCTGATGGAAGGTTCATATTGGTAGCTTTCTAAGGGATATTTGACTACAGTGATATTCTCAGAGAATTGACCTATAGGTCTCCAGAATTCTAACTCCTGGCGTGAATATCCTTAAAATTTCTCTTAAGAATATCGCATAATATCAGGGGACGTATATCTTGATACGACACATAGCAATCTTCACCCCGAATAGCGTTTTCGTTATCGAGGGGGAAGAGTGGCAAAAACAGAACTGTTATCAAAGTTACCCTTCCTCCCGTGCTATTACAAGTATCCAAGATGGCGCTTATTCCTTGTAGCATTGACCATGGTGCTACAGATATAGTATTTTTGTGACGGATCCTGCCAAGGCCTTTTCTATAGAAAAGGAGGGTGGGTCCATCAGGACGACATGGCTATCTCACCCAAAAATATATCTTTCGCTTCGCTCAAAATCCTTTTTTTGGGCTCAGGCCATGTCGCCCTGATGGAAGTTTACCAGAGAATTACTAGAAAGTACTGTATCTGTGGATTTTTATAGGTGCCTTAACCTTGGGACAAATTTTCCTATGGTCATCCAGACCAACGAGACATAACGTTACTGTTATACGTCATTACCACTAATCATTGACAATGTTAGTGCTTCCTAGCCCCTGCAGGGAAGAGTCATACTAGACAGAAGGAAAAAGGTCTCAAGGTTTCCATATATTGTATGAATTATGAATTATATTGTATCAATTATATATACAAAAGTCTAACGGTCTGTATATTGTGTTGGAAAATAACATCAACCAGATATACAAAAGTCTCATAGTTTTGTATATAGTGTTGGAACATAGCATCAGCTAGAAATACGAGAGTCTCACTCTTTGTATATTGTGTTGGAACATAGTATCAACTAGATATACAGGAGTCTCACTGTTTGTATATTGTGTTGGAGCAAAAGTATCAGCTATATTTATTGTCTAAACATACAATAATATAAAGTTTTACTTAGGTAATTAGGTAAGAAAACTCTGGCTATACTTTGTGTTAATTGTAGGACGAAATAGTACGCAATTACACATAAATAGACATTTATTCACAATAAATGACCAAATATAAAGTAACATGTGTAATATATGTTAATATATATAAAGAGAATATACATTAGGTAACATAATACAGGAAAAATTGTTTCCACCTGAAAGGGAAGAAATAAGTAATGCCCCTATTGAATTTGAAAATTCAATAAAATTTTCTAATATAGTTCAATTAAAATTGAAAATACTCACATCGTCATTCCAGAGGATTGACGTAAGGTCATAACACAGCGTGCATGCATCCGGGAACCACACCATGTAAGGGGATTGGCCCGGCTCACGGACGAAGGGGATGGCAGATATCGTGGCCTACCGGATCACTAAAGGAGGCGGAGCAACCTTTGGCAGCACAGCGAACTTTCTGTAATAAAAAACGGATTTTGAGCGAAGCGAAAAATCTATTTTTGGGTGAGATAGCCATGATGTCCTGATGGAAGGTTCCTTCGGTAGCTTCCTTGGGTATATTTAACTACAAGGATATTCCCAGAGAATTAAACCACAGATTATCACAGAATTCTAACTTCTGGTGCGAGTATCCTAAAGGTTTCCCTTTAAGACATCGTATATCAACAGGGGACGCATGTATTAACACGCCACATAGCTATCTGCACCCCATATAGAGTTAACACTTCGATATAGAAAGGTGGAGAATAACTGGGGAGCCGTTCCACAGTTACACTCGTCCGTGGCTACTTTTGGTACTCGAAACGTAAACAAACGGGCGCCATTGCTAAATGACGTCACGTCCGTCCTCATCCTGATGCCAGCTCCTTGCTAATCTCCATGATACAGCAGGACAGGGTGGGGCCTGAAAGGCTGGACTAGAATAGAAGGGAGGGTCCATCAGGACGTCATGGCTATCTCACCCAAAAATACATTTTTCGCGTGGGCTCAAGCCATGACGTCCTGATGGAAGAGTACCAGAGAATCAATGTATCGTGGAAAATTTCCCCATATTTGAGTAAGTGCCAAGGGCTTCAAATAGAGGTATGTAATGTGACCTTGGTAGAGGTTCCGTGGGATCCAGCTTCCTGCCCCCCTGGCAGAGAAGTCCCAACGGGTTATACCAAAATTCAAAGTGGTCATCGAAGGGCTACTCACCCTGCAGAGAGTTCATGAAGGACTCAGAGACAAGACAGAATGGTCAATATTCGTGTAGGAACATTCTCAAGAGTAGATGAGTGATAGCTAATCACTATATTCCATGGTTAGAGAACAATCTGGTCTCGAAGGTATGGTGAAGGTAAGTATTCAAGTAGGAATATTACACAGCATAGGTGAGTATATAATACAGACGAACTATATTATTCTTCTCATTTCAAAGGAAAGGGGTAAATGAAACTATGACATTCATGTATTTCATAGTGTAAATAGGAGCGAAGAGAGACGCACAAGTAATAAAATAGACATTTTATTTCATAAATTGCAGGTTATAGTAGTAATAAATGCAATAAAGGATGTAAAGTTAATTTACAATAATAAATAATGTACATAGAAATTAAAAGACTTCAATCTTGAATCTGAAAGAAATTTCAAATTTAGAAAGCACAAGTTCCAGAGGAACGTCAGTCTTTTTCAAAGAAAAAACACATCATGCCCTAAGGCATGTGGCACTCATGTGAAGTCTATGACATTTCACCTTGGTAAGAACAGTCTATTAGAAACACTAAGTGTCCATGAAATCACTATGTATCACACGAGGGTCAACACAGGCACCCGTAGAGTTAAAGTCCCAAGTAACTCGTTGTTCTATGCAGAGTTAAACGGCAGGTTTCATAACACTACCTGCGGCTACCACGAAATGTTTGACTTCATGCATTTGCTTCGCGTAGTACTTGAAGAAAACGCGCGAAGATTTCCATCCTGTGAAGCTCTTGAGGCTTTCGAAATCCATACTCTGGAAGAAATTCAAAGAAGATGCGACTTTTCTAGGATCGTGACCTGCGGGTGTACTGTCAGGATCCGCTCTGTGAATGAAGTAGGTGATTTTCGCTCTTAGTTGTTTTAGTGACAGGTCGCTACCCGATGTTTCTCCTTTGAAGAGTTGACCTCCACCGAAGTCTGAAGTTCTTCGAAGATAGACCTTGAGACTCTCTACTGGACATAGAGAGACATCTTTCTTCAGGGGGCAGATTCTCCAGGGGCCCCATCTCTTGGTGGGTAATTCGTTTTTTGCGAGAAACGTCGGATCAGGGAAGAGGGTAAGTTCTCCTGTATCTGTGAACAGGATATGACCCTCGTCTCTTGATAATGCCACTATTTCGCTGACTCGGGCTCCCGAGGCAAGAGCAAAAAGGAATATAACTTTTTGAGTCAGATCCTTGAGAGGGCACGAATCGTTGTCCAAGTTAGAGGCAAATTGGAGCACCTTGTCCAGGGACCAGGAGATAGGTTTTGGCGGAGGTGCTGGGCGTAGTCTAGCGCATGCCTTTGGTAGTTTATTGAAGATATCGCTGGACAGATCAATCTGGAAGGCGTACAGTAGTGGTCTAGTCAAAGCCGATTTGCAGGTAGAAATCGTGTTGGCTGCTAAGCCTTGTCCATGAAGGTGAATGAAGAAGGACATGCAAAAATCAATGGTGATTTCCGTAGGATTTTTTGCTTTGACGAACGAGACCCACTTTCTCCAGGATGATTCGTATTGCCGTCGTGTGGATTCGGTCTTGTATTCCTCGAGGAAGTCTAGACTTTTCTTCGAGATCCCAAACCTTTTCTTCGCGGCTAGGGAGAGAAAATCATGAGATGAAGGTCCCTGACTTTCAGTGATGAAGCGAAGACAGTCGACTTCTGTACTTGCTGAGAGAGAACTGGGCCCGGGATGGAAATCAGCTTGGGCTGCAGCTCCAGGACCAGGGGGTACCAATTGCTCCGGGGCCACTTGGGAGCCACTAGGGCCGCTGTCCCTTTGAAGGTTCTCAGTTTGGAGAGGACTTTCAGCAGAAGGTTGGGGGGAGGGAACAGGTATATCCTGGATCATCTGTTCCAATCCAGTGACATGGCGTCCACTGCTTCTGCATCGGGGTCCTCGTATGGGGCCACATAACGAGGAAGTTGATTGTTGTCGCCCGTTGCGAAGAGATCGATCTGAAGTTCCGGGACTTGGCGAGAGATGAAGTAGAATGATCTTGCATCTAGAGACCATTCCGACTCTATTGGGTTTGTCCGTGATAGAGCGTCCGCCGTCACATTGCGGAATCCTTGTAGGTGAACTGCAGACAGGTGCCATCTCTTCTTTTCTGCCAGACGGAAGATCGGAAGAAGTACCTGATTTATCTGGGGCGATCTTGAGCCCTGACGATTGAGACATCTGACTACCACCGAGTTGTCCAGAGTCAGACGGATGTGGATCGAGGGAGGCGGAGCGAGTTTCTTCAGAGTGAGAAGGACCGCCATGGCCTCCAAGATGTTGATGTGAAACGTCTTGAATAGGGGAGACCATGTTCCTTGAACCTGTCGTTGGTGGGAGTGACCTCCTCAACCCTCCAGCGAAGCGTCCGTGTGGATGTTGAGTGATGGAGGTGGGTGTTGAAGAGGGATGGACCTTTTCAGGGCCTTTGCTTCCGACCACGGCTTTAAGAGTAACCGAAGTCTGTTTGGGAGCCGTCTCTTGAGGTCTCTTCGAGCGATGGATGCAGAACGTCTCCAGACTCCCGCGGCATCCTTTAGCTGTGCACGAAGCACTGGGTTTGTCACAGAGGCGAACTGTAGAGAGCCTAGAACTTGTTCCTGCTGTCGTCTTGAGATCCGTTTGGATTTCAGCAGTTTTTTAACAGACCCTGCTATTTCCTTCCTTTCCTTCTGTGGGATGGAGAGGCAGTGTGACTGAAGATCCCAATGGATTCCTAACCATTGGAACTTCTGAGCTGGAGAGAGGCGAGATTTCTCGGTGTTTATCTTGAATCCCAGGTGTTCTAGAGACTGGGTGACTTTGTTGCAGGATCGTACACAATCTTCGGGCGATGTCGCCCAGACCAGCCAGTCGTCTAGGTAAGCCATCACTTGGACGCCGCGAAGGCGGAGCTGTTGAACGATGGCGTCTGACAGCTTGGTGAAGATCCGTGGGGCCACGTTGAGCCCGAAGGGCATGGCCCTGACGGCGTAACTTTTCCTTTGGAGTCGAAATCCTAGGTAGGAGGAAGCGTGATGGTTCATTGGAACGTGCCAGTAGGCATCCGCCAGGTCTATAGAGACCGTGTAGGACCCTTGAGGCAGGAGGGTCCTTATTTGTTGAAGAGTCAGCATCTTGAACTTGTTGTTCGCAATGAACTTGTTGAGGGGGGATAACTCTTGGGGACGCAAAATAGTCTCCCTTGGAACCTGGTTGACTTTACCCTCCTTATCCCCTTCTTGTTCAAGAGTTCTAGGACGTACTCTTCCAGGAGGGGGGTTGACTGTTGGAAGAATTGCTGGAAGGCTGGGGGTTGTTTTGTCCAGCTCCAGCCTAGTCCCTTCTTGACGATGCTGTGTGCCCAGGGATCGAAGGTCCAACGATCCTGGAATTGGCGGAGTCTTCCTCCCACCGGAAACACTTCATTGCTTCTGGCTTCCCGAGGGTTTGCTACCTCGGCCGCTGGATTCCCTTCCTCCTCTGCCTCTGGAGGGGCGGCGAGACATATCTCTGCCTGAACGTCTGTTTGAGCCTCTATCTTTGGGACGAAAGGTAGTGGTTTGCTGCTCAAATGCAGGGGTGAAGACCGGTGACTGAGAGACTATCGGTTGGGTGACCAGCTGAAAGGTCTGTTGTGGCTGAGCTGCCACTTGGGGAGTAGCGGAACCCGGAAACTGCCGTCTCTGTTGACGTTGCTGGGGTTTTGGTTTCTGAGGTTTCCTCTTATGTTGAGGGCCATCGTCCTGAGAGGATTTCCTTTTCTTCGACATGCCCCACTTATGGAGAAGGTTCCTGTTCTCCGTGGCGGCTTTGTCGGCGATCTCTTTCACTAGGGAGGAGGGAAAGAGGTGTTTACCCCAGATATTGGAGGAAATCAGCCTCCGGGGTTCGTGTCTCACCGTAGCGTTTGCGAACACGAATTCACGACAGGCTCTGCGAGCCCTAGTGAAGCTGTACAGGTCCTTCATGACAGTTGCCAAATGCGTTTTGGCAAGGACCATGTAGAAGTCTGGAATCCTAGTGTCACCGGCCATGACTTCAAGCTGTACCTAGAGGGACATTGATGCGGCAAGCCTCTCCTTCGTATCTTGTTCCCTACGAAGGAGGTGATGGTTGAGTTTTGGGAGGTCGTCATTAAACTGACGACCAGCAACGTCCGGCTCTAGCTTCCCCACTGTGAATGATGACTGGACGTCTTTCCAGTGTCTATCATCAGGGGGAGTAGTCAGGGAGAAGGACCTGCACTCCTCCAGTACAGGGCAAGGTTTCCCTTCTTCCACTGCTTTCAGTACCGCAGTGAAGGCCTTTTCAATAAAGGGGAAGGTCGCATTGTTCGGTGCGACGAAGGTTGGGTGCTTTTTACTAAGCGCCGGCATCTTGGAATTGGTGAAGCCCCTACTCTTCACCGTGTTGGCTAGCATAGCCTGGGCCTTCGAGAGATCGAACACAATTACCTCCTTCGGTTCGGTCTCTTCTTTAGAGGCGGGTTCGGACCTGAGTCGGACGTAACAGTCCGGATAAGCCTCAAAGTTCGGGAAGAACTCCACTTCTTCCAACGCGATCGAGCTGACCTTCTCACTGATGAAGATCTTGCCCGTGGTGATCGGCATGTGCTCGACATACCTCCATGGGTTAGTATCCGAGCAGGCAGGGAGGTCTTTAACCGAAATCCGTTTCAGTTGCTTAAAACTTCCTAGGTTAGACCTGAATAGCTCGTGGGTCTTGCGAAGTTTCTTATCCATGAGGGCTTCAAGCATCTTGAAGACCTCCTGAGTGCCTGATGGGATAGGATCCGGGGTGGCAGATGTTGAAGGAAGGGATTCCTCGGTCGGCGTAGGAGTTGGTGTAGGGGTAGGAGTGGGAGCGACCTCATGCTCCGAATCAGGGTATTCCACCTGATCTTCCTCATAGTCGAGCTCCTCGCCCATGAGGTTCCTCTCCGTTGTTTCCGACACTTCCGACATACGTTCCACGTTGCCGGAATCTAGACGGCACTCATGCATGGACTGGGAATCTGATCACTGGGGACCACTGAGTTTTTTGATGCCTTTGAAAATAGCAAGGCCCTCGAATCTTCGGTAGCGAGAATGCCACCGGACGGTGGCATTCTTCTGGAAGCCACGCACCCACTTGCGTAGCTTCTCCCGAGCGTTGTCCCTTACCTCCGCTGAAGGAGGATCGTCGAACGCTTCGATCAGACGACTCTTGCAGACTGTACAGTGCTGCGGGTCCCAGAATTTCAGGTCGCCTTTCTTGTTGGCGCAGGGGGCGTGGGTCCGACATGCCTAGTGCCCGTAGAAGTCCGGGCGTTTCACTCCGCAGAAGTTGTGTTCACACTTCATATACTCCTCCTGTAAAAGAAAGAGATCATGAGTATATGGAAGGCATAAGAATGACTTACATTACTCTAAAGTTAAATTTTAAGTAGTCAAAATTTCATCTAACATTAAATAATTCATGAATGTTGTAATGTTTAAGAATAGGAGCGGGAAAGAAAGTAGATAGACACATACTCGTGAATCCCGCCCAGTCGGTTACCGTAACCTTATCAATAGGCAATTTCATTTGTGACCAAGGGACACAAAACGGAAATCCGCATGGATCACCGTAGTGGGTAGAAGCTAAGTTCTAGCAGAGATTGCCTGCGAGGTGTATCAGGGACTGAGACCGCTCAGTTCCTTGGGGTTAAGGGGTAATGGGGGACCCCGTATAGATCTAGGTTCCGGCAACCGGCTGTGCTAAGACACACAGAGTATGCTGGAAAATTGTAATGTGCAAGAAGACAGCCCAGCCACTAGTAGGATGGTAAAACAATACCTATGTATAGAAGTGGCTAAGCCATCTGGCTGCAGTGTAAGACTGTCGGCATGTTGTCGACCGGTAGTAGAAGGGGTGCATGTCCCTTGGCGCCTCCGGAGGGCGCCGGCAGGCCGACGGCACGCCGGAGGCCGCTCCAGCAGGGTGTAAGGCATTATGACAGACACATTGAGAATCTAAGCATAATACCAACTTGGCGACCGCCGCCGAACGCCGGCGGGAGGCGGCAGCTCCGGCAGCCGAAGGCTGATGGCTTGGTGATCAGTTCATAAGACAATTAAGTGTATGGTAGTACAGTATACCCAGACCGCCGGCAATCAATGCCGGCACGCCGGAGGCCGGCCCGAAGGTCGGACAACCGAAACTGGGTAAGGGAGGGGTGGATCATCAGTTGTATGCCGACGGAAGGCGGCAGCCTCCGGCACACGGAAGGCTGACGACTTAGAGGAGGGAGGGTATCTCATGAGAGAGTGTCACCAAAGTGTAGGGGGGTATCGCCGGCAGTAGAGGCGGCAAGGGACCGGCACCAGGGTAGATGGAGAGACAGATAAGGAGGGATTGGAGGGATAAGACCACATACCCCTCCTGCATCCCTCCAGAGAGAGTGTACACATGATAGGAGTAGATACTCCTAGCATCCAATGGCAGGGGGCTGGCAGCCGGCCGGGTGCCAGTGTAACCCAAGGGAGGGTTAGAGTACACTCAAGAGGGGGAATCCCCTGCTGGACAAATCGCTGCCAGTGGGTACCCCCATAGAACGCTATGAATTGTATGTGTGCCAGAGCGGCCTGCTCAGCAGGAGATCAAGATAGCCCTACCACTCCAACCAGGGAAGGAGTTGTAGGACTAGGGACAGATGTGTATAGGCAAGCCTATGTATGGGCTAGCCTATACCAAAGGGATAGGTGGAGAGGGAGAAGAAGAGGGGGTCTTCCATAGGGGAGGCTCTGTACAAGAACGGCCACCAAGGAAAGGGAGGACACTCCCTAGCCTAGGGTAGGTAACCAGAATGAGAACAGTGCAAGAGTACCGTCTCAAACTATAAAAGTGCAGAACTAGCGCCCCCCCCCCCGGCCTAACCTAGATAAGGAGTGTTAATTCCCATGCTAGGTAGGCTGAAAGACACATCGCAAGTTGCAGGGAAGGGTGAGTAACCTAACCATGAGCAACTGAGGAAGGACAGAGCCGTTCCTCTTTCTTGGTCGCAACCCTAAGGGGGGATCATTCCCTTAGGGTAGACAGAGAAGCGATAAATACTCTGATTGTGGACAAGATTCCCCTATATAGAAGGGGAAGCTCGGCCACGCAGAGGGAATGCCCGTAGGCAGGGGATGTAGGGAGCATATAGGGGTTCCTACATTTAGGTTAGGTTAGAAAGGAACGCAATCAAACCGGTCCCCTATATGGTCCCTGAAGGCGAAAAACACTTACATCACAGTTAACAGTATGATAAATAATGCCGCTATCTTCATAACTTAACCTAGGATCACTGGAACATATCATGTATGAACACAAGTGCTAGGCAATCTAGCCTAGGGGCTAAGCAAGCGATCTAGTATGGGGTCGAACGAAGACCGGATAATAGAGCGTTAAAACACGATATATGAAGTTCCTAGTTATGAAGACTAAATAACTAACAATAGCAATTAGTTAAGAGGCCGGAAAAAGCTGTTCTGGCTAGCTAAATAAGGCATGCAAGAGAACAGTGACGCCATAAAATGGCGTGTCCGGTACCAGCACAGCTCCGCCACATAACACGAAATATTACGAAAAGTATAAGTTACTTTACGGCCAGAGCTTATTTAAACAATACTGGGACCTGGTACTCAACTTTCCAGAAGAAGGCAAGGCTGAAGGTAAAGACATAACGGCGATGCAAGTGTAAGGAAGGACCCTTTTAATCGGGCGTCACAGGTCGACCCAGAAATAGATTTTTCCTTTGTCAAAATCCCTTTTCTGTAATATAGTTTTCTGTTATGTGTATAATTCTCTACCTGAAATAATTTGAACAGTCTTTAGTGTCACCGTGGTGACACTCACTTGAAAAGTATTGCACTGGAAGGTGTCATCACCTTTACCCGGTAATTGATAGTCCCAATCAATTCATTGTTCATTGCAGTACTAGACGACAGGTTTTAATACACTACCTGCCGCCACCACAAAATGCTTCAACTCATACACTTGTTTTGCATAATGTTTACAGAAGACTTTGGATGATTTCCATCCACTGTACGAGCGAAGACGCTCAAAGTCCATATACTGAAAAAAGTTCAGTGATGAAGCAATTTTTCTTGGATCGTGACCTGCGGGTGTACTGTCAGGATCCGCTCTGCGAATAAAGTAGGCGAGCTTCGCCCTCAGTTGTTTTAGGGATAAGTTGGATCCTGAACTTTCTCCTTTAAAGAGCTGTCCTCCCCTGAAGTCGGAAATTCTTCGAAGATAGACCTTTAGACATTCTACTGGACACGGAGAGACATCTTCCTTGAGAGGGCAGATTCTACAGGGATCCCATCTTTTAGTGGGTAGCTCGTTCTTACCGAGAAAGGTTGGATAAGAAAAAAAGATTCAGTTCTCCCACTTCTGTGAACTGAATATGGCCCTCGTTTCTGGATAGGGCCACTATTTCACTAACTCTAGCCCCCGAGGCTATAGCAAACAGGAAAATGACTTTTTGAGCCAGATCCTTAAGTGAGCAATCTTCATTGTTCACTTCAGAGGAGCTGCAGACCTGAGTCTAGCACATGCCTTAGGGATCTTGTTAAAGATTTCGTTCGACAGGTCCACTTGGAAGGCGTAAAGCAACCCACTTATTCCAAGACGATTCATATTGTCTTTTGGTTGACTCGGACTTGTATTCTTCTAAAAAGTCTATACTCTACATATGAATTTAATCCATCCCACAACCGACTTCGGATGTAGAAACGAATTTTCCCATAAGAATACATTGAAATAGGATTAATCTGTGGTTGAGCCCAAAAACCTATGATAACTCCTTAATAAATTACTACACATAATTACACATGACAATATGCACTCTAAATTAGATAATAGACATGTAAAAAAGAATAATTATCAAGAAATAATAAATAAGAAATGGTTTTTTAGCGTCATTTTACCTTAGAAAGTCCAGTGCAGGTGTTGGTCTTGCTACATATAGAGGAGACGAACGGGCGGCGAGGAGGTAGAGAGGTTGACTACGATAAACGTACACTACCGTAACTTATTCTAACTTACACTAAGTGAACTTTAACCTAACTTAGCTTATTTTTTTTTTTTTTCATATTTTATATTTTTTTACATTTTCTTTTTTTCTTTTTGATGATTAATTTTAATCACTTTCACTCTACACTTAAAATTGATTGAATTTTTTTCTCTTCAATCTGTGCCGTTTTTTTTTTGTTTCACTTTCTTTCGCTTCACTCTTTGCCGTTTTCTTTGAACCACTTCCTTCCTCTTAATCACGAGTTCACTTCGTAGTTTTTTTAAAGAAGCTATCGATAGAAAGTTGCTTGGTACAGCTTTTCAGAATGTTTCAAAAATGAATTAGGGAAACATCATCAAACTGCGCAACTACACGACAAACCTGCAATTTCTTTGGATGGTATTTGTCGATGAAGTCGACCACGTCTTGATATTTTCCTAACACCTCTTTTATTTGTGCCGAACCTAACATGTTCTACCTCCTCGATCCCTTCCTTGTCATCACTCATGTGCTCAGACATAGCATGGAGTTCCTTGAGCTCCTCTGTAGTAAGTTCGTCGTGATGTTCTTCTGCAAGTTCACTCATGCTTTTCAATAATTCCTTGCTTTACTTCTAAAGAAAGCATTTCCTTATTCCTTTTCTCACCACTACCACTACCACTTAAGAAACTAAGCCTTTTAGGACCCATGATTTATGTAAAATACCGTAAAAGGATAAACGTAAAAAATCACGATTAAAACACAGTTAATAGCAAAACTCACAGGGCACAACCACACAAAGCCGACGAAAACAGAGGAATGTCCCAAGCCACGCTAATTGAGGGTCCCGCCGAGGTAGAAATGCTGCCTTCTATCGGCGGAAATAAAAAATACATCCGGCGCTATGAGTACCATCTACGTGCACGGGTATTGTTTACTTCGGGTGTCGAAAAAAAATTCTGGTGTAGAGTAGGAACGTGTTCGAATTGTACTTCGCGTGTCGAAAAATTCAGATACAACCAGTACGACGAAAATTGCTTACTTCGTGTGTCGAAATAGAATTCGGGTGTAGAGTCGAAAAATTGCTCGAATTTTACTTCGAATGTTGGAAAATTCGGATGTAGATACGTTCGTGTGTAGAGGTTCCACTGTACTGCCTTTTGAGAAAATCATGAGATGAAGGTTTTAGGTTCTCTGTGATGAAGCGAAGACAGTCGACTTCTGTACCTGTTGGGATAGTGCTGGGTCCAGTAGAGGGACCAGCCTCAGCTTCAGTTCCATTACCAGAGGGAACCAGTGGCTCTTTGGCCACTTGGGAGCCACTAGAGCTGCCGTTCCTCGAAAGGATCTCAGCCTGTTGAGGACCTTCATTAGGAGATTGGTCGGAGGGAACAGGTAAATCCGGTCCCACCTATTCCAGTCGAGGGACATGGCGACCTGTCGCCTCCGCTAGATGGTCCTCGTATGGAGCTACATATCAGATTCTTGTTGTCGCTCGTTGTGAAGAGGTCGATCTGCAGTTCCGGGACTTGATGTAAGATGAAGGAGAATGAGTCTGTGTCTAGGGACCATTCTGACTCTATCGGCTTGAGCCTGGATAGAGCGTCCGCTGTCACATTGCGGAACCCTTGAAGGTGAACTGCTGATAAATGCCATCTCTTCTTTTCCGCCAGACGGAAGATGGCCAATATTACTTGGTTGATCTGGGGTGATCTCGAGCCTTGACAGTTCAGACATCTCATTACCACCTCACTGTCCAGGATCAGTCTGATGTGGGCTGATCTGCAAGGGGAGAGTTTCTTCAATGTCAAAAGGGCTGCCATGACCTCCAAAATGTTGATGTAAAAGGTCGTGAACAAAGAAGACCAGGTCCCTTGAACTTTCCTTTGATGGGAGTGACCTCCCCATCCTTCCGTCGAGGCATCTGTGTGGATGGTCACCAATGCTGGAGGTGGTTGCAAGGGCACAGTCCTGTTTAGGTTCTTGGCCTTCGAATATAGCTTGAGAAGTGATCGTAGTAAAGTCGGTATCGGTCTTCTTTGATCTCTTCGAGCGTTTGATGCGTATCTTCTCCAGACTCCTGACGCATCTTTCAGTTGTGCTTTTAGCACTGGGTCTGTCACTGCTGGAAACTGAAGAGAGCCCAGTACTCTTTCCTGTTGGCATCTTGAGATCCTGTTGCATTTCAGTAGTCTCTTGACAGATCCTATACTCTCTCTCCTCTTCCCTGGGGGAATGGAGAGACGGTGTGACTTCAAGTTCCAATGGATTCCCAGCCATTGAAACTCTTGAGCTGGAGAAAGTCGAGACTTCTTAATGTTGATCTTGAATCCCAGGTGTTCCAGGAACTGGATCACTTTCTTGGATGCTTGCAGACAAGCCGTCCTGGATGCTGCCCACACCAGCCAGTTGTCCAGGTACGCTGCTACCTTAACACCTTCTAGGCATAGTTGTTGAACGACTGCGTCTGCAAGTTTCGGGAAATCCTTGGGGCTATGTTTAGTCCGAAGGGCATGGCTCTGAAGATGTAATTTTTCTTCTGGTGCCTGAATCCTAGGTAGGAGGAGAGGGGGCGGTTGACTCGAATATTCCAATAAGCATCTGCCAAGTCTATCGAGACAATGGTAACAGGGTCCTTATTTGTTGAAGGGTTAACATCCTGAACTTGTTGTTCTCGATGAATTTGAGTTGCGACAAGTCCAGAATGACTCTGAGTTTGTCTGAGTCCTTCTTTGGAACACAAAAAAGCTTTCCCTGGAATTTGATGGATTTTTCCCTCCTTATTACCTGTTTGTTCAATAGTTCTAGGGTATATTCTTCCAGGACGGGGGTGGAGTGTTGGAAGAATTGGGGAAATGATGGTGGAGCCTTGCTCCAGCTCCATCCAAGTCTGTTCTTGATTAGGCTGTGGGCCCAAGGATCGAAGGTCCAACGATCCTGAAATTGTTGGAGCCTCCCTCCTACCTGAAGCATCTCATTGCTTCTGTTTTTCTGAGGATTTACCTCCCTGACCGCGTCCTCCTTTACCTCGTGAGGGGTGTTTTGAGGAGCCCCGTCTGGAGCCTCTACCTTTGGGACGAAAGGTAGTGGTCTGCCTCTCAAACGCAGGGTTGAATGCTGGTGACTGGGCAACCAGCTGTTGAGGTACCATTTCGTAAGTGGTTTACGGTTGAGCAACCACTTGAGGCACCACGGTCATGCTGACTGTGGGATGTTGTTGCTTGGCAGGCCAAGACGGTAGTCTAGGTCTCTTAGTCTTCTTCTTAGGCTGGGGACCCTCATCCGGGGAAGACTTCCATTTAGATGACATGCACCACTTCTGGAGAAGGTTCTTATTCTCCGTGGCGGCTTTGTCAACTGCCTCCTAGACCACTTCATTTGGGAAGAGGTCTTTACCCCAGATATTGGAAGCTATCAGCTTCCTGGGTTTGTGTTTTACCGTTGCTGTAGCAAACACGAACTCTCTGCGTGCTCTCCTGGCTTTGATAAAGCCGTACAGGTCCTTTACCAAGGTAGCCATGTGCATCTTGGCCATGACCATATTCATATCTGGGGTGCTCTTCAAGTCTGCGCACATCTCCATACATTTCTGTAGAGATACAGATACCGCTAGTCTTTCTTTCGTTTCTTTCTCCCTACGCAAGACAAAGTCTGACAGCTTTGGGAGATTCTTGTTGAACTGTCGTCCAGCGATATCTGCCTCCAACTTCCCAACTGAGAAGGTAATGTGGACTTCTTTCCAATCCTTATCCTCCATGGGCAGGGCTAACGACAGAGGCCTACACTCTTCCAGTGTAGGACAAGGTTTGCCTGCCTCTATTGCCTTGACAATGGCTTTAAGAGCCTTCGATGTAAAGGGGAAGGCTATTGAAGCTGGACCAAGAAAGGTAGGATGTTTCTTGCTCAGGGCAGACACCTTAGAATTTGTGTAGCCCACGTCCTTTAGGCTGCTTGACAAAAGAGCCTATGCCTTGTCATGGTCGAATACTACGACCTCCTCGGGTTTCGTCTCTTCCTTCAACGCTGGTTGCAGCTTCAGACGAATAAAGCAGTCTGGGTAAGCATTGAAGCTTGGCCGGAACTGAATGTCATCAATAGGGACGGCTCCCATCTTCTTCGAAATGTAGAGTTTGTCGTTGGTGATCGGCATATACTCCGCATATCTCCAGGGATTAGTTTCGGAGCAGGGTGGGAGGACTTGGACTCGAATACTACGACCTCCTCGGGTTTCGTCTCTTCCTTCAACGCTGGTTGCAGCTTCAGACGAATAAAGCAGTCTGGGTAAGCATTGAAGCTTGGCCGGAACTGAATGTCATCAATAGGGACGGCTCCCATCTTCTTCGAAATGTAGAGTTTGTCGTTGGTGATCGGCATATACTCCGCATATCTCCAGGGATTAGTTTCGGAGCAGGGTGGGAGGACTTGGACTCTGAGTGTCTTATGAGAACCATGGGAGGCAGAGAGTTGAGCTTCACTGAGCTCTCTTTCAAGTTTCGCTTCCCTAGCTTTGCCTTGCTTACGAATGCTCTCCATTAGAGCTGTAAGATTGGCCAGTGCCTGTCTCATGTCGTCTGATGGAGGGGCAGAAGATGTTGACGGTAACAGCTCCAGTGCCGGCACCGGTGGAAGGGACTCCGACTCAACTTCATCATCTTCCTCAGGAATCAGTGTAGACTCCTCCTCGTGATCTTCCTTGAGAAGATCCTTCTCAGTGTCCGAGGACACTGCAGACATCCTTTCTTCTTGTAGGATGTCCATACCTTGTAATGAGTCACTGACTTCTGTCTCGAAGGCAATCTGGACGCATGGTATTTCAGGTCGTACCTGTGGTATGACAGCTTCAATGCCCGCTTTAGGGAACAGCAATTTGCCCATTCTTTCGTTAGGAAGGTACGGTCCTGTAGAGTTCTTTTGGAACCCCCGTACCCATCTACGCAGCTTTTCTCGTGCTGCATCTCTTGATTCCGCTGACTTGGGGTCTTCTTTAGTGATGGTGCAGGGGGCATGAGACCTGCACCCTTTGTGGCAACAAAAGTCACTACTCCTGATGTTGCAGAAGATGAATTTGCACTTCACTAGGTCCTCAGGTAAAGAGAGGAAAATTAAATGAGTATGCGGTTGTTTATCTCACATGATAAACAAATTATGTAAAATATTAATATTAATATTTAAACCATCATAGCTTAGGATATTCAAGCTAGAAAGGAACTAGGAAAGACACATACTTGTACTTTCTGTCCAGCCTACTGCTATGACCTCCCCCAAAATTAAATCCATACAATTTTCCTCTCAGGAAACCCAAGAGAAGTGTCCTAACCCCTAGGGGTAGATAAGTGTATCTTAACACTGACCCTTCTTAAGATCTTTAATATTGGGGGTAAGTTGTAAACTGATTAACTATCAGTATATTGGAGGAAATCTTTCCTTCCAATAAAGTATTGGTCTCAACAACAGACTGTGCCAGAAAGCACAAGGTATGTTGGAAAATAACTACTGTATAATATATACTATAGTTTTCTGTCTGCAGTATAATGTATACTGCAGATATACTAGCTGCTGTATAACTATATACTGTAGTTCAGCCGGCATGTTGCCGGCTAGGCTAGTACCTGGCGGCACGATCCAGTGGGCATGTTGCCGGCTGGTTAGTACCTGGTGGCACCGGCCCAACCAGCATGTCGCCGGCTGGGTTAGTACCTGGTGGCACCATTCCAGCTGGCGACGCACCGGCCCAGCCAGCATGTTGCCAGCTGAGTTAGTACCTGGCAGCACAAGCTGACAGAGAGAGAGAAAGCATGGAGTGAAGGGCTATCTTATTGAATGTTTGTTAACAATAAATAAGGGTGTAAGTACTTAATCTTACTGCCTTCCTACAGAATGAGGGTTCAAAATGGAAGGGGAGAATGCATCATTGAAGCTTCCATCTAGCCACAAAACCCACTGCCGGTCACCGGTTTCAGGGATGTGGATGGCAATCCAAGAGAGGACTGAAGAACACTCGATAGTAGAGGGGTCTCCCACCGGCAGCCGTCACAGCCGTCACAAGCTCTCCCGGAGCCTTGCGTTCTTAAGGGAAGACTGAGTAACTATACAGCTGCTTATGTAGGAGCCTAGCCGGCACCACAACCTACCTGGCAAGCTATAGGATTGTAGGACGACGGCCACAGGGTTGGGATGGCTAGGGCATCGCTAAAGGACAGAGAGGGGCAGGGAAAGGGTCCTGTATCAAGTGTGGAAGACGGCGGCAGGGTTGCCGCCACTACCACACAAGGGAGAAACTCTGATTCAGTATCGGTGCCATCCTAGGCGGCAGAAGAATATCTATTCTTCCGCCTAAGGTCTGCCGAAACAGGACTAGTCTTCTAGACCGCAGGGGAGAAGGTGGTGGCATCATACAACCACTTCAAGTGCGGCCTAGGGAGGCATAGCCTCCTATGTCGGCAGCTGTAAGCCGGCAGGGGTTGTGACTACTCACCCTGCTGCTTGGCTGTCGGCATAAAGACTGAATACTCTGAGGTTCTGTCTAAAAACCAAATCCGGGATACTCCCCAGAAATGGCAGGAGACAGAAAACACTAGCCTAGTCAAGCCGGAGTGTCTACCCTAGTGCAAGACCAAGATAGGGTTGTCGCCTAAGGCGGCACTCAGAGGGGAGGAGGGATTATCCTTAAATCTCCACAGAAGACGAGTATCGAGTTATATAATTAATTCTAGGAGATATCTATCTCCCGATGAATTGATAAAATGATACATGAGGGTAACCGGGGAACATGTTTGAAAGTATACTGAAGCGCATAGGCTAGATAACCAAGCTCGGGCGAGATTTCGGTTACCTAAATCGCCGAAACTCAAACGTATATGATCGACATAAGGAAGAGGAAAAATATTCATAATTATATATATCTTTACTAGTATAATTGTGCCTAAATAGCTTTCATAATTTATTAATGCTATTACAACCAGGAAAGTCAAACTATATCATGTAAGAAAGTATACTGAAGCGTGTAGGCTAGGTAGCCTAGCGCAGGGCGAGATTCGGTTACCTAAATCGCTGAAACTAAAGTATACGATCGAAATATACAACTTTCCTAGTATAATGGTGGCTAAATAACTTTCATAATTTATTCATGCTATTACACCCTGGAATGTTGTTCTGCTAACTAAATAACATATGCGTTAAGAATGATAGCGCCCATGGCGCCTCCGGTGAAGGCCATGCTCCGATCACATAAAATTACCCTAATTTCTCTGTAAAGCAGGAGCTAAAAATTATAAACTGTAAAGAATAAATGATCAACTTTCCAGAGGCAGAAGAAGCTGGAGATTGCATGATTAATCCTCAGATAATCGATCACAAACGTTAGAGCAACATGGAAAACCACCGTGCGAATTCGCTACAAAAATAGGAATGAGCACCATCTTGGATACTCGTAATAGTACGGGAGGAAGGTTAACCTTGACAAAGGCTCTCCTTCTGTTTTTGCCACTCTTCCCCCTCGAAACGAAAACGCTATTCGTGGTGAAGATTGCTATGTGTCGTATCAAGATATACGTCCCCTGATATTATGCGATATCCTTCTTAAGAGAAATTTTAAGGATATTCGTGCCAGGAGTTAGAATTCTGGAGACCTAAAGTTCAATTCTCTGGGAGTATCAATGCAGTCAAATATCCCTTAGAAAGCTATCAATAGGAACCTTCCATTAGGATGATATGGCCTGAGCCCAAAAATACACTTTATTTAGTCAGTAATGCAACACTCGGTATTTAGCTATAAAAAAAAAAAAAATTCTAGCTAGTTAGTCAAATTATACTAGTGAAGATATTGCATACTATTTAATTATTCCTCTTCCGATATGTAACTTTACTTTTCATATACGCCGGGGACCCCGTTGGTACCAACCTTTTTCCGCGGTCCCCATCGGAGTTAGGTTAGCCTAACTCGTTATGTATACGTTAGTAAAGTAATTCCCATTGTTTAACCTCATCGTATCGTTCCCTATTAATTCGGACGGGGATATCTTTACCCTAGAATTTATGGCTATGGTTCCATACTTTTCTCTTTTAGAGAAAAGAGGCTAAACCATTTCTCCCTTCCTGAGCGCCGACATTACAAGCGGCAACCTCTGTCTTTCGTTATCGCCGCGAGTAGTAAACTCCGGCTTGACTTATTTAGTCGTATACCATCTACCTTCTTTGTCGCCGAGTACCCAGCATTGAAGTAAGATGGTAGCTCAGGGTGTATAGTCTTACACCCGACAATGTCGCCGACAGGGGAATCTTTGTTCCTCTGCCGCCCACAGCGTCGTCGGCACAGGAAGCCATGCTTCCTTAGTTTACAGACGAAAGTAGGCGGCATACCTGCCGCCGCCTTTCTCCCCTGTAAACTATAAGACCATTTACCCTCCCCCCTCTGTCCTTTAGTGTCGACCTAGCCATCACAACATTCTTTCTCCGGTAATCTGACAATCCTCCCGGCTTGCCGGGTTGACTACGTTGCTGGCCGGGACCCTACCAGCGGCGGTTAGGTTGCCGCCTCGGCCACTTCCTCCTTATGTCCTTCCTTCACCGGAGGTGAATGCCCCGGGGGAAAAGACTGAGTCGGCCCTGACGGCTGCCGGTGGGAAACTCAATATACTGTTGAGAATTCTTCAGCCCTCTCTTGGCCTGCCATCCACAAAACTTGCAACCGGCAGTACAGCCGGAGGCAAAAGTTGTGGATGGATGGATGCTGGAATCAGAAGCATTCCTCCCCTTCCATTAGAACTCTCATTCTGGCAAGGAGACAGTAGGCAGCAGTAGCCTTCCTACACTTCCAATTATTGTGCTAACTCATAATAATAGGAGATCCTCCTTTCCATTCTTTCTCTCTCTCTGTCAGTTAGTGCCGCCAGGTACCAGCCTAACCCCGGTAGTATACCGGTAAAATTACAGTATAAAACAATACAATAGTTGGTAAAACTACAGTATACAACAATACACTAGTACAGTAGGCCCCGCCATACGACATTAATCCGTTCCGGAGTTGGTATCGTATGGTGAAAATGTCGTATGGCGGGCAATAGAATATTTAATGCGTGAAAAACCCCTGGTAAAAACACTGAAAATTAGAATGTAACAAAATACAATACAGTAATATAGTAAGCACTGTACTACAGTATACTTATATATAATATACATGTAGTGTACAGTACTGTACAGTATATAATTAAATAACATTATAAATAAAAACTATATACTGTACAGTACTGTAAAGAAAAAATTAAATCTTATTTACCTTTGGAGTGACGTGACTTGAGCTGGTAGTGGTTGGAGGCAGAGGGGGAGTAGACGGTAGATATAAAAAAGTATCAATGCTACTTATGTACACTTAATAATAAATTTATTTTTACTAATACACACTTAAAATTAAAAATGCTTTTTGTTATTATTTTTGTCTTTTGAAATTTTTTTTTTTAGAACTTAAAAAATTACTCTTTTTTTAGCTTTTTTGATAGAATCACTATTATCGTCTTTGCTTTCTGACATTTCTCTTTTGGAGAAATATCTATCCAAAGAAGCCTGTTTCTGACGATTCCTCAACATATTCCTAAAATGACTCATACACTTATCATTAACACTCTGCATAAGACGACTTGTGTGAAATTTTTCTGGGTGTTTCTTTTCAATGAAACTCGTAAGATTTTCATACCAACCGATAGCTTCCCTTATTTCTGACGATGTCATTTCTTCAGTCTCCCCCCCCCCGTCCTCGCCTCCACTAGAGCTGTGCTCTTCTTGATTGATCGTCAACTGCATTGCCTCTAACTCCTTTAAGTCTTCAGCCGTAAGCTCCTCCCTGTGCTCCTCGATAAGGTTATGGACGTCAGCCTCATAGACAACAAGCCCCATGGACCTCCCGATTGAATTCATTTCCTCAATATCACCCTCAGGGGCAGGATCATCAACGACCTCGTCTTCGGTTGAGGGATCGAAACTTTCAAAGTCTCGTTCTGCTACAACAGCTGGCCACAGTTTCTTCCATGAGGAGTTCAAGGTGTGCCGTGAAACCTCATTCCAAGCTGTGTCGATCATCTTCAGGCATTGAACGATGTCAAAATGCCCCCTCAAAAATTCACGGAGGGTGAGTTGAGTGCTTTCAGTCACTTTGAAGCATCTTCTGAACAGATGCTTCGTGTAAAGCTTCTCGAAGTTGGCAATCACCTGCTGGTCCATAGGCTGGAGGAGAGGGGTGGTGTTTGGTGGCAGATAGAGAACCTTAATGAAGGAGAAGTCAGGATGAATGATGTCCTCGAGGCCAGGAGGGTGAGCAGGGGCATTGTCCAGCACCAGGAGACATTTCAGACCAAGATCGTTCTCTTCTAAATAGTTCTTGACAGCAGGACCGAAGCAGACGTTTATCCACTCAATAAATATGGTCCTCGTGACCCAGGCCTTAGCATTAGACTTCCAAAATACCGAGAGCCTCTCCTTCATGATATTTTGTGCTTTGAAGGCACGAGAATTTTCTGAGTGGTATACCAGTAGGGGCTTAATTTTTAGTCCCCACTGGCATTTGCACAAAATGCGAGCGTTAGTCTGTCCTTAATTGGTTTATGGCCAGGAAGTTTTCTTTCTTCAGCTGTGATATATGTATGGCGGGGCATTTTCTTCCAGAAAAGGCCAGTTTCATCGCAGTTAAAAACTTGCTGAGGAATGTAGCCTTCTCTGGAAATTACATTCTCAAACTTCTTGAGGAATTCTTCTGCTGCTTTCTTGTCAGAACTGGCCGCCTCTCTATGCCTGACGACTGAGTGAATACCAGTCTTCTCCCTAAACCGATCAAACCACCCATGAGAAGCCTTAAACTCTTGGGGGGCTTGCTGCGACGTTTCTTCGCCTCCGCCGTCTCTCTGGGCTTCCACGAGATCGGCAAATATGGCGCTCTCCATCTCATCGTTGATTGAGGTCCTTCCACTAGCAAGGACAGTCATGCCTTTAGAAGACTTACTTGCTTTAATGGCTTCCTTATTCTCAATAATTGTACCAATCATAGATTGGTTACGGCCGTACGTATTAGCGAGGGTAACGATGCGCATCCCTTCTTCATATTTCTTTATGATCTCCAGCTTCGTTTCCATAGTTATCATCTTCTTACTTCTGCCTTCAACATCACTAGCAATCTTGGGACCCATGGCTAACGAATTAAAGTTACAGTTAAGCACTAAAATGCACAAAAAATAACAATATCGCAAGCACTGACACGAGATCAAGTCTTTACGAAACGCACACGAGATTCTGAACTGAGCGCGCGTATGACAAAGAGAGAGAGAGAGGCAGCATCTCTCTCAAGCATTGTGGGAGGATTTTCGGCCAATAGCGAATCGGCATCTTAGTGATGCCGTGACGCCGACCAATAGCAAACCAGCTTCTTAGTGACGTATGCAGTGACGTATGAACGTGGTGGTAAGCTACTGACTCGCACAGTCGTACGCGTAGAAACCGCCAAATTTGAGTTTCAGAATTCGATGCCGTAAGGTGGGGGATAATGTCGTAACGAGGGGACGAAAAAAAATCGTATTCCACACCGTAACGTGAAAAAAACGTAAGCTGGGGACGCCGTATGCCGTGGGTCTACTGTACAAGTATTTCTAACATACTGTGTATCCTATCACAGTCTATTGTTGGGACTGCATAACATGTTGAGGTTGAAGTATTCCCTCAACACCCAGATGAATCCTTTGATTATCGGGACACTTATGAAACACCGTTCAGTATCAATATTCTACAGGTGAAATATTCACTAACTCCGGCTCTACGTATTAAATATTAATATTAATATTGACGTAGGTCTCAGCGATTGCCTGGGAGAGGAAACACAGATATGTGTCTTTCCTATTTCATTTCTAGCTTACTATCCTAAGCTATTAAATATAATAGTAAGTAATACTATTAAAAGTATGCATTTATATCAATGATATAAACAACTGTATACTCATTTCACCCTTTTTTCCTTTACAGGAGGAGCCAATGGTGACGTGTGCAGTTGTGTTCTGCAACCACAAAATTAAGGACTTTTGTGGGCATACGATGTGCATGTCTCATGCCCCCTGCTACATCATATCTGGATCCCTGAGGTACTGGGACCCGAAGGGTTGCTCCAACTGCTCGACCTTGCTGACCAACGGCTTTGGAGAAGATATCCCTGCCACCACAGAGGCTAGGGATACAGCAAGGGAAACCCTTTGTAGGTGGGTAAGAGGGTTCCAAAAGAACTCTCCAGGACCTTACCTACCTAACGAATCTCTTAGGTGCCTTCTATTCCTTAAGGCTTAATCCAGTGCGTAGTGCCCCAGGAACAGGTCCAGTCTCCCTTCATTAAACTCAAGATCAACGCGGACATTAACAAGCCACTTGAAGGCATTGACATCCACCAAGAACGGATGTCGGAGGTGTCTACCGACACCGAACAGGACCTACTGTAAGAAGGCCCTGAAGAAGACGTGGTTCAACCACCAACGAAGGAAGAAGGATCCGTTTCGACGGTGACTGAGGACCCCCAAGTCCACCGTGACAGCATATCAACCTATGCCGTCAACCTCTTCAGCCCCAACTCCCCAACCGACTACACAGGTCGATCCAGCAGATGTTGCCAGTGTTTCGGAAGGACTAAGAAGAGATGAAGCAAGATCTCAAAGAGACAAAGAGAGAGGTACAAGGGAAACGCCCTGGTGCTTCCAGGGGGTCTGCTAAGCCCCTCAAAGTATCTGACCTCCCTCACTGCTCCAAAACCAAACCCTGGAGGTATACGGAGCACATGCCCATGATGAATGGGAAGCTTTACATCTCCGAGAAGTTGGGGGCCAAACCCCTTGAAGATCTTCAATTGTGGCCCAGCTTTTCAGCATACCCAGATTGCTACGTGACACTGCGAGATGAACCTGCATCCCGCAAGGAGATGGTACCGAAGGAAGTCATTGTCTTCGAACATGACTAGGCACAAGCCATCCTTACCAAGACCCTGAAAGGAGCCGGATATACCAACTCCAAACTCTCAGCATTGAGCAAGAAGCACCCAACCTTCATTGCTCCTTCCTCCAGAGCCTTCCCCTTTTCGGTGAAAGCCCTCGACTGTGTCATGAAAGCAGTCGAAGAGGGCAAACCCCCCCAATTCTAGAGGAATGCAAACCATTATCTCTAGCTATGCCCACCTACAAGGAGAAGTTGAAAGAGGTACATCTAATCTTTTCCGTCTCGAAGTTGGATCCGGAGATAGCAGGCCAGCAGTTTAATGAGAACCTTTTCAAAGTTGCCAGACCATCTTTAGAGACGGGAACAGGGATTCACTGTAATTACATCGCCGTAATTTCATCGTCTTGAATTTTTGAAGATTAAAAATTTTTAGTTGTTTTATGCTTTTCATGATTGTCTTTATATTAACCACGAAAATTTTTATTTTAAAAAAGAAAAATAAATATTTAGTATTAACAGGGTTTTAAATAAGCTTTTAATTTTTTGTTCGGCTTCGAGAACTATTAGCTGTTTGACACCAGTTTTATTTTAAATAGACGATAATTGCCCAGTAGATTCCCTCGTAAACTTTTTAAAGAAAATAGATGTATTTTACAAACTATAGTTGCTTTTATGGTTTTATGATAGTATATTTTCAATAAGAGTTTTATGATAGATTTTAGAACTTATAGATATGTATATCTTAATTCAGATTTTTATTATAGTTTTTAATTAATTTATTGTTTAACAAACTTCAATATATATTTAATTTAGGTTTAAACACTGAATGGCTTTTGCTGCCCAGTGCTTAGCTTTTGAGCCTAAATTTCATAAATTCATTCATTCATTTTCTTGAAAGAAAAAGAATGCAACATCCATTAAAATTTTTATTTTATTTATTTACATACTAATACATCAATGCAAAGCAGCACTTATTAAAAAAAAGTAATTCAAGCACAAAAGTTTTTTGTTTTATTGTTCATTTATTTTTGGCTTTGAGCAGTTTACTTACCTGACGATGAAATTACAGACGATGTGATATATTGCGATGTATTTATAATGCGGTGAAAATGCATAAGATGTAATTACCATGCGATGTAATTACCACGATGTAATTACTGCGATGAAATTACGGCGATGTAATTACCGCGATGAAATTATGGCGATGTAATTACCGGACACCGGGAACAGGAGACGAAAGAAAGACTTGCCACCTCCCTGTCTCATCAGAACTGCTTGGAAATGTGTGCAGGCCTAAATAACGCCCCAGACATGTATATGATCCTAGCCAAGTCTCATATGGGTACCCTTGTGAAGGACTTGTATGCCTTTGTCATGTCAAGAAGGACCTGTAGAGAACATTGTTCGCTGCAGCAACGGTGATTGATTGATTGTTTTAAAGTTTTCAGGCATCCTAACATCTACGGTCATTGATGCCGATATCATTAAGTTTATATATATAAAAAAATTGAAGAATATTCATTTAAAACCATAAAAGTTGAATGTCATTATAAAAGTTAGATAGTTTTCAAAAGACCTACTTCTGAAATAAAACTAAAAATGCCACTTGCAGAGTAGGACACATCATATCCAAGAATCTTGGCAAGGATGAACCTGCCACCCTCACCTCGAGCCTCAAAAACAATGTCTTAAATTATTATAATTGGAGCATTCGGTCAACAAATGCCTCACTGTTAGAGGTACTAAACAGTCGTCACAATTCGGTTGGTGTTGGCCCTTCAGCAGAAACTCGTGTGTCAACCGAGTGTGACCAATACAAAGACGACAAAGAGAAGTTCCCATTTTCCGGGCGTCATGTTATACCTCCAATGGGATATGATATTTGTTACTTCTCTCATTTTATTGCTATCTAGAATATCCCAGTGCTGTTGCCACTTATTACAAAGCAATTTCTTGATGTTAGGTAGGAAATCGTTACACGGAATGGGATACCTTCTTGGCAGCAACTCGGATGCAGCATTCTTTGCCAGTGAATCTGCCTTCTCATTCCCAGACACACCTACATGTGCTGGAACCCAACATCTAACCATTGTAACTCTCCGTCCAATAATAAAAAGCCATTCTAAAATCTTTAAAACTAGAGGGTTACTAGGATTAAAAACTTCTAAAGCTTGAAGGACACTCCTTGCATCACTAAAAATTGTAAAATTAACCTCCTTCAACGCTATTTTCTTAATAACTGTTAATATGCCATACAGTTCTGCAGTAAATATGGAAGCTGTTGGAGGAAGTGCACCTCTACAATTAAAACCATTACTATGTACTCCAAATCCAACGCGAGCAACAGATTTGGAGCCATCAGTATATATAAAAGTTGATCCTCTATGTTCTTCAACATGTTCATTAAAAAAGAGACCAAGCTTCTGGTCGGTCATATTCTTCTTAATTCCAATAAAGTATTTACAAAAAGATATCTCTGGTAATTTCCATGGAGGCAGTGATGATACATTGAAAGGAAGTACCTTACTTCTAATTATATCCAGACTGTTTAATAATCGTTTCACCCGAAAGCCATAAGGTTGAGGAGATTTTGGGTGCAACTCAAAGTATGATGTCTGTCTTTAAAGGCTTGCAGTCTGAAAGGCTAAAGAGTTAGGGAGTCTTTACAATCTAAACCAATACCGAATAATGGAAGACATTTGGTAAAGGTCTAGAGGTAACTCTCCAGTATCAACAAGGAGACTTGGGATAGGTGAGGTTTTAAATGCTCCTGTAGACAATCTAATACCAGCATGATGTATAGAATCTGATATTTTTAACCGGCTTGGAGTAGCTGAAGAGTAAATTTCACATCCATAACTAATTTTGGAAAAATACAAGGCCTTGTATAATTTTAATATAGTATTGCGGTCTGCCCCCATGATGTATGGGACAATACTTTTAAGATATTCAGAGCCTCAAGACATTTAGCTTTTAACGCTTTCAAGTGAGAAACCCATGTAAGCCTACAATCAAATGTCAAACCTAAAAATTTAGCTTCACTTGCACATGGTATCCGTTGACCTTTAATGTATATATCCGGGTCTGGATGTACACCCCGGATAAAACAAAATTGGACAATGGTAGTTTTACTTGTTGAGAACTTAAATCCATTCATGTCAGCCCACTGGATAATTTTGTCAATAGAGAGTTGGATTTTTATCTCAACCATTGCCATTCTAGTTCCAGCAAATGATATTGTGAGATCATCCACAAATAATGTTGAAAGAATATCTCGGGGAATGACTGAGGATATCCCATTAATTGCTAGTGCAAAAAGGGTTACACTCAGCACACTCCCCTAAGGAACTCCTCCTTCCTGACACTTACTATTTGATAGAGTTTCCCCCACTCTCACTTGAAAAACTCTATGCGAAAGAAATGACTGAATAAATAGTGGTAGTTCTCCTTTTAATCCTAATTCATGAATTCTTTTAAGTATACCATATCTCCATGTGGTATCATATGCCTTTTCAAGGTAAAAAAAAAAAACTGTCACATGGTGCTGTTTGGAAGCAAAGGCTTCACAAATAGAGGACTCAAGTCGTATTAACACATCAGTCGTTGAGTGCATTTTTCTGAATTCACATTGAATCGGTGATAAAATACCCTTCTTTTCAAGGTACCACATCAACCTTGCATTGACCATCTTCTCCATGATTTTACATAAACACGAAGTCAATGCAATAGGTCGATAGCTTGCTGCTAAAAACTTGTCCTTACCGGGTTTTAAAAAGGCTAAAATAATGGCTAGTTCCCAAACACTTGGGTAACTATGATCATGCGATATTCTATTAATAATACTTAAAATAAATAACTTTGTATTAAAAGGCACATCTTGAACCATTGCATATGGAATTCCATCGGGTCAAGGGGCTGTATCGTTATAAGTAGCGAGTGTGGAATCAAGTTCTCTTTCAGTAAAAGGAGAATTATACGATTCTTCCCTTCCTGTTGCCAAATTTAAAATTTTCTTTTCTTCAATGCTCCTGTACTGGTGACTAGGAGCTGCTACACTCTAGCACGATACATTTGAAAAATGGTCAGCCAGGGCATTGCTAACTTCATTTTCTTCAATCACATAGTGACCATTCACTTTCAACACTGGTGGTGGGTTCGGGGTAAATTTGCCTGCAATCTTTTTTTATTTTCCTCCATACAGAAGATGGTGGTGTTCTACTATCAATGGAGGAAACAAAAACCACCCAAGAATGGCGTCTAGCTTCTTTCATGGCACGACAGAACTGTGCTCTACACTTTTTGTATGTTATCAAATTTTCATCAGTACGGCGTCTACGCAATCTAGTCAGAGACTTTCTGGTGGCTCTGTGCAAGGCTGTTAATTCTGAAGACCACCAAGGGACTGGTCGTCTTTTGAATAGTTCTGTGGTTTTGGAAATCAAATTGATTCCTGCCGTATGAAAAGTTCCATTCAGTAGGTCTGTGGCATCATCAATACTTTCAAACTGTTCTGCACTACCCTCGATTTCACTTAGCTTACGAAATTTAACCCAGTCTGCCTTGTCAAGATTCCATCGTGGCGATCTTTGTAAAGGCGGACCCTTGTTGGTGTTTATAATGATCGGTACATGATCACTAGTATGCCAATCCTCTAATGTCCTCCAATCAAAATCAAGAAGGCAGTTAGAGCTTGCAATTGAAAGGTAAATGCATGACAAGGTACCTGTCTGAACATGGAAGTCCGTGGGCTCTCCTGTATTAAGGAGTCCCACATCCTCATTCTCCACAATTGATTAGATAATATTGCCCCTTGTGTTTGCCAAAACATCACCCCATAAAGGATGTTTACCATTCGTATCTCCCAGCAAGAGAAAAGGTTGCGGGAGTTGTTGAATGACCTCTATTATTTCATCATATAAAATATTATCATTTGGAGGTAAGTACAGAGAGCATATTGTATATTTTCTCCTTATATCAATTTGCAGGGTTGTACGTATAGACAAAGGGATTTGGGGAACATCTCGACGAACGTACATGAGACTTCCGCCATGGCTCCCTGCTTGTTGATTATATGGTGTTCTATAGCTAACATACTCTCGAGGACAAAGTGTGTGTTAGCATCAAGCTTACTTTCCTGTAGACATAATATTATGGGGGAATGTTCGTGAATTAGGAGCTTAAGTTCTCTATATTTGACCCTTAAACCATGACAATTCCATTGCAAAATGGAGGAGAAAACCAAGGATTACTTCTGGAAGACATCTTGGATGAGGTCTTCCCATTAGCAGTTTTTAATCTAACATTATTACCTGTAGGTTTCTTCAGAGATGGTCTTGTTATGCTGGGTTTTACCTGGGCTTCAAGATCAATCGCTAGAAGTCTCGTCTTTCTCCAGCTCACAAGTTTCAATGGTTAGGAATCCATGGTAAATTGCAGTCACACCACCTCTCCATTCTATTAAAGAAGAGGAGAGAAATAGCGGGAGCTGTCAAGGGACTAATCCGATACAAGAGGATTTCAAGGCGCCAACAGGAAAGAGTATTGGGCTCTCTCTGGTTTGCAGCAGTGACAGACCCAGTGCTAAATGCACAACTAAAGGATGCGTCAGGAGTTTGGAGGAGATACGCATCAAACGCTTGAAGAGATCAACTAAGGTTGACCCCGACCTGATTGCACACGCTACTAAGGCCGTGGTCGACATCCAAGAACCTAGTGTGGACAATTCCCCTAAAACCACCACAACCATCAGTTGTGATACACAAGGACACCTCCCTGGAAGGATGGGGAGGCCATTCTCATGAGAGAAAAGTGCAAGGGAATTGGTCGGACCAGTTCAAAACCTTTCACATAAACATTTTGGAGGACATAGCAGTCTTCCTAACTTTGAAGAAACTATCCCCTTGCAGTGCAAAGCACATAAGATTGGTCCTGTACAACGAAGTGATAGTAAAATGTCTAAATTGACAAGGATCGAGATCACCTCACATCAATCATGTGATGTTAGCCATCTTCCACCTGGCAAGGAAGAGAAGATGGCACCTATCAGCAGTTCACCTGCAAGGGTTCCGCAATGTGATGGCGGACGCTCTATCCAGGCGAAAGCCGATAGAGACAGAGTGGTCCCTAAACGCAGACTCATTCTTCTTCACCTCGGAAAACGTCCCGGGACTGCAGATCGACCTTTTCGCGACAAGCGACAACAAGAAACTACCTCTTTATGTAGCCCCTTACATGGACCCTCAAGCAGAAGCGAAAGACGCCATGTCTCTCGACTGGAACAGATGGAATCGGATTTACCTGTTTCCACCAACCAATCTACTGCTAAAAGTCCTCGACAAGCTGAGATCCTTCAGAGGAAAAGCTGCAGTAGTGGCCCCCAAATGGCCCAAAAGCAATTAGTTCCCTCTAGTTCTAGAATTGAAACTGAAGCTGCTGTTTCCTCTGCCGAACCCAGTTTTATCCCAATTAGTTCAGAAATCGACTGTTTACGCTTCATCCTTCATCCTCGAGAACCAACAACCTACATCTCATGATTTTCTCGCTCTAGCAGCAAACAAAAAGTTTGGGATCTCGAAGGACAAGGTCGACTTCATTAAAGAATACAAGTCAAGTTCAACCAGGAGACAATATGAATCATCTTGGAAGAAATAGGTATCCTTTGTGAAAACCAGGGGACCAACAGAAATTTTAACAGATTTCTGTCTCTCTTTATTCATTTACCTACTTGAACAAGGCCTGGCTTCCACTATGATAACTGCGTGTAAGTCCGCCCTGACTAGACTTCTTCCATACGCCTTTGAGGTGGACCTCACAACTGTTATTATTATTATTATTATTACTAGCCAAGCTACAACCCTAGTTGGAAAAGCAAGATGCTATAAGCCCAAGGGCTCCAACAGGGAAAAATAGCCCAGTGAGAAAAGGAAATAAGGAAATAAATAAATGATGAGAATAAATTAACAATAAATCATTCTAAAAACAGTGACAATGTCAAAACAGATAAGTCCTATATAAACTATTAACAACGTCAAAGACAGATATGTCATATATAAACTATAAAAAGACTCATGTTAGCCTGGTCAACATAAGAACATTTGCTCCAACTTTGAACTTTTGAAGTTCTACTGATTCAACTACCTGATTAGGAAGATCATTCCACAACTTGGTAACAGCTGGAATAAAACTTCTAGAATACTGTGTAGTATTGAGCCTCATGATGGAGAAGGCCTGGCTATTAGAATGAACTGCCTGCCTAGTATTACGAACAGGATAGAATTATCCAGGGATATCTGAATGTAAAGGATGGCCAGAGTTATGAAAAATATTATGCAACATGCATAATGAACTAATTGAACGACGGTGCCAAAGATTAATATCTAAACCAGGAATAAGAAATTTAATAGACCGTAAGTTTCTGTCCAAAAAATTAAGATGAGAATCAGCAGATGAACACCAGACAGGAGAACAATACTCAAAACAAGGTAGAATGAAAGAATTAAAACACTTCTTCAGAATAGATTGATCACCGAAAATCTTGTAAGACTTCCTCAATAAGCCAATTTTTTTGTGCAATTGAAGAAGACACAGACCTAATGTGTTTCTCAAAAGTAAATTTGCTGTCGAGAATCACACCTAAAATTTTAAAAGAGTCATATAAATTCAAAGAAACATTATCAATACTGAGATCCGGATGTTGAGGAGCCACCGTCCTTGACCTACTTACAATCATACTTTGATTTTTATTAGGATTCAACTTCATACCCCATAATTGCACCATGCACTGATCTTAGCTAAATCTCTGTTAAGAGATTCCACAACCCCAGATCTACATTCAGGGGATGGAATTGATCCAAAGAGAGTACCATCATCTGCATATGCAACAAGCTTGTTTTCTAGGCCAAACCACATGTCATGTGTATATAGTATGAAAAGTAATGGGCCAAGAACACTACCCTGTGGAACACCGGATATCACACTCCTATACTCACTATGGTACCCATCAACAACAACTCTTTGAGATTTTTTACTTAAAAAATCAATAATAATGCTAAGAAACGACCGACCCGCTCCCAACTGTTTGAGTTTGAAAACAAGGGCCTCATGATTAACACGGTCAAAGGCAGCACTAAAATCAAGGCCAATCATACGAAACCTTCAATAAGGTACCAAAAGCATGCGCTAGACTCAAGACGGAAACCCCTCCAAAGCGCATCACATGGTCGTTGGTCAAAGTCTTGCACTATGCTTCGAACCTAAACAATGAGGATTGTACTCCAAAAAATCTAACACAGAAAGTAATTTTTCTGTTCGCAATAGACTCAGGGGCTAGAGTTAGTGAAATAGTGGCCTTATCAGGAATGTAGGCCATATTCAGTTCCTAGACAGGAGAACTGAACCCTTTTCTTGATCCTGCCTTTCTTGCCAAGAACGAGCTACACACCAAGAGGTGGGGTCCTTATAGAAACTGCCCACTGAAGGAAGATGTCTCTCTATGCCCAGTAGAGTGTCTTAAGGTCTATCTTCGTAGAACTCCAGACTTCAAGGAAGGACAGCTCACGATCAAAATCTATCCCTAAGATAACTGAGAGCAAAACTCACCTACTTATTCGCAGAGCGGATCCTGACAGCTCACCCGCAGGTCACGATCTAATGAAAGTATCTTCTTTGTTGAACTTCTTCCTACACAGGGGCTTTCGAAGACTCCGCTCAGGCACTGGGTGGAGATCATCCAGAATCTTTTACAGACACTTTACGAAGCAAGTACATGAAATAAAATATGTTGTGGTGGTGGTGGGCAGTGTTATAAAACCCGTTGTCTAGTGTTGTGATGAACAGTGAACGGCTTTGGGACTTTCCAGTGCATCGGGTGCAGGGGTACATTTACCCTCGAGTGCAAATCACAATGATGATTAACACACTGTTCCATACAGGTGCATATCTGACCAATAACACCAGTGCCGAGTGAACATTGCATCACAGTGTTCATGCATTCCCAAATTCTGTACAAATCAGTCAGATTTGGTTTCACATCTCCATTGAGTGGCATCCTTTCGAGGAAATTACATATTTTTTCGACAAGAGAAAATATGGACCCTGACGTGTTTTCAATGTTGGATCAGATTCATACCCTAGTGTAACTACATTTGATAATCTAGTTGCAAGGTAGAAATACTAAACGTATTAGCGTCTCGTTGCTGCTATCTCAGTTACAGATGAATAAAGCATACTAGTGTTTTAATCAAACCCTAGAAGCTCCCAAGCCCAACTTGCAATCAGAGTACATATTTCCAAGATATTACCTTCCCTCCCTATGGAAAATCAAGCCCTGAATCCTTATTGTTGATTGATTGATTGATTGATTTAAGGTTTTCAGGCATCCTGACATCTAAGGTCATTGACGCCGATATCATTTAGTTTATATATACATGAAAATTATAGATTATTCAATTAAAACCGTAAAAGTTGAATGTCATTATAAACGTTAGATAGTGTTCAGAAGACCTGCTTCTGAAATAAATCTAAAAATGCCACTTGCATAGAAGGACACATCATGTCCAAGAATCTTGGCAAGGATGAACCTGCCACCATCACCTCGAGCCTTAAACAAATATCTATTCCTTAAGTTATTATAATTGGGGCATTCAGTCAACAAATGCCTCACTGTTAGAGGTACTAAACAGTCTTCACAATAGGGTTGGTGTTGGCCCTTCAGCAGAAACTCGTGTGTCAACCGAGTGTGACCAATACGGAGACGACAAAGAGAAGTCTCCCATTTTTGGGGCATCATGTTATACCTCCAAGGAGATATGGCATTTGTTACTTCTCTCATTTTATTGCTATCTAGACTATCCCAGTGCTGTTGCCATTTATTACAAAGCAATTTCTTGATGTTATGTAGGAAATCGTTACACGGAATGGGATATCTTCTTGGCAGCAACTCGGATGCAGCATTCTTTGCCAGTGAATCTGCCTACATGTGCTGGAACCCAACAACATCTAACCATTGTACCTCTCCGTCCAATAATAAAAGGCCATTCTAAAATCTTTAAAACTAGGGGGTTGTTAGAATTAAAAACTTCTAAAGCTTGAAGGACAGTCCTTGCATCACTAAAAATTGTAAAATTACCCTCCTTCTCCAACGCTATTTTCTCAATAGCGGTTAATATGCCATACAGTTCCGCAGTAAATATGGTAGCTGTTAGAGGAAGTGCACCTCTACAATTAAAACCATTACTATGTACTCCAAATCTGACGCCAGCATCAGATTTGGAGCCATCAGTATATATAAAAGTTGATCCTCTATGTTCTTCAACATGTTCCATAAAAAAGAGACCTGGCTTCTAGGTCAGTCATATTCTTCTTAACTCCAGTAAAGTATTTACAAAAAGATATCTCTGGTAATTTCCATGGAGGCATTGATGATACCTTGAAAGGAAGTACCTTACTTCTAATTATATCCAGACTGTTTAATAATCGTTTCACCTGAAAGCCATAAGGTTGAGGAGATTTTGGGTGCAACTCAAAGTATGATGCGTGTCTTACAAGGCTTGCAGTCTGAAAGGCTAAAGAGTTAGGGAGTCTTTACAATCTAAACCAATACCGAAAAATGGAAGACATTTGGTAAAGGTCTAGAGGTAGCTCTCCAGCATCAACAAGGAGACTTGGGATAGGTGAGGTTTTAAATGCTCCTGTAGATAATCTAATACCTGCATGATGTATTGAGTCTAATATTTTTAACTAGCTTGGGGTGGCTGAAGAGTATATTTCATATCTATAACTAATTTTGGAAAAAATCAAGGCCTTGTATAATTTTAAAATAGTATAGCAGTCTGCCCCCCATGATGTATGGGACAATACTTTTAAGAAATTCAGAGCCTCGAGACATTTTGCTTTTAAGTGAGAAACCCATGTAAGCCTAAAATCAAATATCAAACCTAAAAATTTAGCTTCACTTGCACATGGTATCCGTTGACCTTTAGTGTATATATCCGGGTCTGGATGTACTCCTCGGATACGACAAAAATGGACAATGGTAGTTTTACTTGTCGAGAACTTGAATCCATTCACGTCAGCCCACTGGATAATTTTGTCTATAGAGAGTTGGATTTTTCTCTCGACCATTGCCATTCTAGTGCCAGCAAATGATATTGAGAGATCATCCACAAATTATGTTGAGAGACCATCTTGGGGAATGACTGAGGATATCCCATTAATTGCTAGTGCAAAAAGGGTTACACTCAGCACACTCCACTGAGGAACTCCTTCTTCCTGACACTACTCTCTGAAAGAGTTTTTCCCACTCTCACTTGAAAAACTCTATGCGAAAGAAATGACTGAATAAATAGTGGTAGTTCTCCTTTTAATCCTAGTTCATGAATTGTTTTAAGTATACCATATCTCCATGTGGTATCATATGCCTTTTTCAAGGTAAAAAAAAAAAACTCACATGGTGCTGTTTGGAAGCAAAGGCTTCACAAATAGAGGACTCAAGTCTTATTAACACATCAGTTGTTGAGTGCATTTTTCTGCATCCACATTGAATCGGTGATAAAATACCCTTCTTTTCAAGATACCACATCAACCTTGCATTGACTATCTTCTCCATGATTTTACATAAACACGAAGTCAATGCAATAGGTCGATAGCTTGCTGCTAAAAACTTGTCCTTACCAGGTTTTAAAAAGGCTAAAATAATGGCTAGTTCCCGAACACTTGGGTAACTATGATCATGCGATATTCTATTAATAATACTTAAAATAAATAACTTTGTATTAAAATGTACATGTTTAACCATTGCATATGGAATTCCATCGAGTCCAGGAGCTGTATCGTTGCAAGTAGCAAGTGTGGAATCAAGTTCTCTTTCAGTAAAAGGAGAATTATACGATTCTTCCCTTCCTGTTGCCAAATTTAAAATTTTCTTTTCTTCAATGCTCCTGTACTGGTGACCAGGAGCTGCTACACTCTTGCACGATACATTTGAAAAATGGTCAGCCAGGGCATTGTTAATTTCATTTCCTTCAGTCACAAACTGACCATTCACTTTCAACACTGGTGGTGGGTTCGGGGTGAATTTGCCTGCAATCTTTTTTATTTTCCTCCATACAGAAGATGGTGGTGTTCTACTATTAATGGAGGAAACAAATGCCACCCAAGATTGGCGTCTAGCTTCTTTTATGGCACGATGGAACTGTACTCTACACTTTTTGTATGATATCAAATTTTCATCCGTACAGTGTCTACGCAATCTAGTCAGGGATTTTCTGTTGGCTCTGTGCAAGGCTGTTAATTCTGAGGACCACCACGGGACTGGTCGTCTTTTGAATAGTCCTGTGGTTTTGGGAGTCGAATTGATTCCTGCTGTATGGAGAGTTCCATTCAGTAGGTCTATGGCATCATCAATACTCTCAAACTGTTCTGCTCTCCCTTCGATTTCACTTAGCTTACGAAATTTAACCCAGTCTGCCTTGTCTAGATTCCATCATGGCGATCTTTGCAAAGGCGGACCCTTGTTGGTGTTTATAATGATTGGTACATGATCACTAGTATGCCAATCATCTAATGTCCTCCAATCAAAATCAAGAAGGCAGATAGAGCTTGCGATTGAAAGGTCAATGCATGACAAGGTACAGTTGCCTCAAAGTATTCCTTTACCCCTTACGCTTATGTTTTATGAAAATAGTATGGTAACACCGCAATGAAAGCCTATTTGTCTTGTAACGACGGACGTGAATGGTCGAGCTATTGGTATGCCAGTGCTCCTATTTTTATAAACACTACTGTAGACAATATATTAATGATATACGAATAATAGTTCACATTACAAGTGAAATAAGTTGCTGTTAAATACTTAGAAAAATAGTATAGTAACAGAGTAGTAATAATAGCAATGGTAAAAATCATATTCATTCCTGATTAATCAGACATCGTCAACCTTCATTACATTCAGTTGAGGCAGGCGTTTGCTGAAATCCAACTTTAGTTCATAGTAGATATATGGGTTCTTTTTCAGAACATAATTATTTGAATGGAAATACGCTTTCGATTTATATAATCCATCAATTTATAAAGAAATGAGATCATAAACCGCAAATTTCAAGACCTATAAATATAATTTCATAAAGGCATTTATGATAGCCATTGACAGGTCATGATACGGAAGGCTTGGGGAAAAATTAATAGACAACCCGATGTATAAAGGAACAAATATATCCAGTGTTTCATTCATATATATATATATTTTTAATTCGAGCCACGTCTCACCAGAGTAGCCTAGATGGAAATTTCTCTGGGTGGTAATTAAACTCGAGTCATTTGAGTAACAACACACCTTAACCACCCTGATGGTCTTTATATCATTGGTAGATATGGTTGCACACCAATAAAATCGTACTCATATAGATAAGAGAGAGAGACTGAACTATGGTTGGGTTTATTTTATGTCAATTTCGTTGGTATTATCGAACAGTACTATATAAACCTTTTTTAATACCTTGAGAATGACACAGGGACTCGATTAAAGCTGTATAACTCAGAAAGAGAGAGAGAGGCGGGGCC
Organism: Palaemon carinicauda; assembly: GCF_036898095.1. Lineage (NCBI taxonomy): Eukaryota > Metazoa > Arthropoda > Malacostraca > Decapoda > Palaemonidae > Palaemon > Palaemon carinicauda. The sequence continues at coordinate 56,119 of NW_027171474.1, forward strand.
AGTAAGTGATGTCGTGACCTCTGTTAGTCCATTATGTCATTCTCTTGAGTAGCGGTTTAGTGACTAGAGTAGACAATGGATCGCAATCAACAAAGAATCAGCAATAGCAGCAGAATTGTAGGCATGAGAGACTCTGGCATGTCTTACAAACGTATTGCAAGAGAATTAAGAATTTCATTGCCAACAGTTTGACTTTGGTGTCGAAGATGGGAAGAGTCTGGAAACCTCAACGACAGGCCAAGAGCTGGTGGGCCAAGAAAAACGACCCCAGAAGAAGATAGGGCGATTTCGGAAGTAGCCACGCAAAGCCCATTTATAAATGCAGTTGCCATAAGGGACACACTGAACTTGCGTGTTTCGTCTGGAACTATAAGAAATAGGCTCCACGCAGACGGTAACCACCATAGGACTCCGGCAGTGAAACAAAAGCTGGAGGATCGTCATAAAACGGCACGGCTGGAATTTGCTCAACGTTATTTGGAAGAGGGGTTAGACTTCTGGGGCAGAGTAATTTTCAGTGACGAAAAGACCTTCGCTTCTAACACGCATGGTCGTCTGCATTGCTGGAGGCGTGATAACACGAGATACGACAGCCAGAATATTTATCAAGTAGCCAGAAGCGGCCATATCACCTGTAACGTTTGGAGGTAGATACACCTGCATGGCGTTGGTGAATTGGCCCAGATCAGTGGAAGGTTCAACGCTGAGCAGTATCTCGAAATTTTGGAAGAGGTGATGGTTCCTTCCGTTTGCGCTTATGCTCTTCCTTATCCTGAGCAGATAATTTTCATGCAGGTATGTGCATTATTTTTTTTTTTTTTTTTTTTTAGTTATATGAATGCCCTTTCTTGACAAATATGGTATCAACTCATTGCTGATATTGGTCATAAAGTAGTTTCAAATTACTCAATAAGACTTTTGTCTTGGATTTATTAGTTTTATAACTGTAAAAGGATCTTACATCAACATCATTGATCTACATTCCCTGATGAATCTAAAGCCGCCAAATAAAGCCACTGAAATTGTTACAAGGTATTTTTTGCCTCTTCATGAAAAGTAGACCAAATATTCTTATCAACACACAACACCCACGTCTCCTCCTTGGCTACTCAAGCCCTTTTATTAATCATTATTGTGACTCCTTTTGCTGGACTAAACGGCATTATTTTGCCGTCATTTATATTGAAAATATAAATTGTTCTCCTTCCACCTTGTTCTAACAGTATGATTAATCAGTTATATTATTTCTTTTAGGATAACTGTTCCATCCATACTGCGAGAATTGTCCGAGCATGGTTTGCTGAACAGCGCGACATTGTTCTCCTTCCCTGGCCAAGCAAAGCATGCGACTTGAACCCGATCGAAAATGTCTGGGGGAACATCGTCAACAGCTGGGAGCAGGGTCAGGAGCGTAACCACCAGCGTCTTTTCCAGCATGTTCTCAACGATTGGGAACTGTTCCGCCGCAACCGACAAGTTGTGTATAACCACGTCTCGTCAATGCAAAACAGATTGCAAGATGTTATTGCACGTAATGTTGGATGGACAAAATATTAATGTTTCAAATACGATCTTGTTTTACTTATTTTCTTTTTTACAATTCAACATTGTATAACTAGAATTAAATAATTTATTTCCATATTGATTTCACTAAACCTTGCCCACAAATGTAAGGAATGTCATGAGAATGGAAACTGAAAAAAAAAATAATAAGCTTCAATCAACCAGTATCGCTTGAGTACTAAAACAAAAGGTTAATACGAAGTTATGATTGCGATTAAACATTGAATATCACAAATTTGTAATACATAGTTTTCAGATATTTGCTATAAATTCATCGATGAATCCAGCTGATTTTAATAAAGAAAATTCATAATTATATAATAAAAGACTTGGGTATTTTATTTTTTACCAACGATTAAGACCAAGGCCAGCTCAACTGAGGGTGCAATTTAGTCATTTAAGTTAAATGTAAAATAAAAAAAAAATAAAAATTCTAAACCTGACGATAACTGAAAGCAATTCAATCCATCTCTTTATCTCTATGTATCTACCCATCTATGGTGCATCTAGTTGCGAGTTTTAATTGCTAATTATCTTATCTAGAATATTTAGTATTAAAAGTGATATCTTACGAAGCACTTACATTCCCTAAAGTAATTCCGTTGTCAAGTGGGCTTTTGACAACCGATAAATTCTCGAACTGCCCGTCATGAATTTATACCTTACTGCTCTGAGAATGATCATCATGGAATTTATTTTCATAAAAATTAACATGCGACTGATGATTCCTTCTTGATGTTTTGTTAGGTCATATGTGGAGGGAAATATTACATATTGAACGAGATCTGTGAAACAGCTAGTTTGACGTCAATAACTTGTTTCAGACCCCCACCGTATTGTAATAAGTATTGAAGACACAAGGATATCGGAGTTATCTTATTATATAATGACATGGCTATACAACATTTATCTAATCGAGTCCCTGTTGTCATTATCAAGGTATTATAAAAGGTCTATATAGTATTGTTTGATAATACCAACGAAATTGACAAAATAAAACCAACCATAGTTCAGTCTCTCTCTATCATCTATATGAGTACTGATTTTATCGGTGTGCAACCATATCTACCAATGATATAAAGACCATCAGGGTGGTTAAGGTGTGTTGTTACTCAGATGACTCGAGTTTAATTACCGCCCAGAGAAATTTCCATCTAGGCTACTCTGGTGAGACGTGGCTCGAATTAAAAAAATATATATATATATGAATGATACACTGGATATATTTGTTCCTTTATACATCGGGTTGTCTATTAATTTTTCCCCAAGCCTTCCGTATCATGACCTGTCAATGGCTATCATAATTGCCTTTATGAAATTATATTTATAGGTCTTGAAATTTGCGGTTTATGATCTCATTTCTTTATAAATTGATGGGTTATATAAATCGAAAGCGTATTTCCATTCAAATAATTATGTTCTGAAAAAGAACCCATATATCTACTATGAACTAAAGTTGGATTTCAGCAAACGCCTGCCTCAACTGAATGTAACGAAGGTTGACGATGTCTGATTAATCAGGAATGAATATGATTTTTACCATTGCTATTATTACTACTCTGTTACTATACTATTTTTCTAAGTATTTAACAGCAACTTATTTCACTTGTAATGTGAACTATTATTCGTATATCATTAATATATTGTCTACAGTAGTGTTTATAAAAATAGGAGCACTGGCATACCAATAGCTCGACCATTCACGTCCGTCGTTACAAGACAAATAGGCTTTCATTGCGGTGTTACCATACTATTTTCATAAAACATAAGCGTAAGGGGTAAAGGAATACTTTGAGGCAACTGTACCTGTCTGAACATAGAAGTGCGTGGGCTCTCCTGTATTAAAGAGTCCCACATCCTCATTCTCCATAATTGATGAGATAATATTGCCCCTTGCGTTGGCCAAAACATCACCCCATAAAGGATGTCTACCATTCATATCTCCCAGTAAGAGAAAAAGTTGAGGGAGTTGTTGAATGACCTCTGCTAAATCATCATATAAAATATTATCATTTGGAGGTAAGTACAGAGAGCATATTGTATATTTTCTCCCTATATCAATTTGTACAACCACTGCCTGCAGGGTTGTACGTATAGACATAGGTATTTTGGGAACATCTCGACGAACGTACATGAGACTTCCGCCATGGCTGCCTGCTTGTTGATTATATGGTGTTCTATAGCTAACATACTCTCGAGGACTAGGAGTGTTAGAATCAAGCATACTTTCCTGTAGCCATACAATTATGGGGGAATGTTTATGAATTAGGAGCTTAAGTTCTCCATATTTCACCCTCAAACCATGACAGTTCCATTGCAAAATGGAGGAGAAAACTATGGACTATTTCTGGAAGACATCTTGGATAAGGTCTTCCCATTAGCAGTTTTTAATCTAACATTATTACCTGTAGGTTTCTTCAAAGGTGGTCTTGTTATGTTGGGTTTTACGTTTGTGTTTTTCTTTGTATCCTTTTGATCAATTTGTTGAGGTGGATGGTGGACCTCAACTTGAATTTCTGATTTATTCAGTTTATCTTCTGGTTCATTAGAAACATCAACAGACAAAACATCAAATTTATTTGATGTCATAACCTTAACGTTTCTAATGGAGGGTGGAGAGAGAGATGGAGGTCTCTCTTTTACGGTTAATAGTTGGTGGGATACGAGGTTTTTGTACCTTTCCCACTACAGGTGCATCAGGTAAGTTAGTCCTAAGTGGAACCTCCATCAGATCAGGCAAGGATATGGCCTGAGAGAGGTTTGTATTATTTTTTGTAATGGGGGATGAAGGCTGTACAGCAATGGACAATGACCTAGTGTTAATACACCGTGGTAAAGCCTCAGGAGGTAATATGGTTACCTCGTTATTTGACATTTTATCAGATGTTATAATTTTCTTTGAGCTATTGGCAGTACTAGGTTGGTTTGATTTTAATGCCTTAGCATATATATTTGATTTATTTAACAGTCTTTTGGCATGGGTCACACTTATATGTTCTATGTTCGATTTGTTGAGGGCAGCTTCCTCCAACTTATATAGCTCGCAGCACTTGTCTGTGGATTTATGATTCAAGCTGCAATTTAAACACCTGGCTCCAAGTGCACACTCTCCATGGTAAGATTTGGAGAAAATACCACACATCTTCTCATTTTTGCAAACTTTAGACGGATGCCCAAATCTAAAACAATTGAAGCATTGCAGTGGCTTCTGCTTGAAGGGTCTTACTTTAATCCTTTCGTTCTCAATAATAATATGAAAAGGTACATCAGCATTCTGGAACGTAAGGATTATCATTGATGTACCTGGGACTTTGTGAACTTTCCATACATTTAGTGGACACATGGCCAATATCTCCTCTGTAAATTCACATAGATCTCTGTTAAAAACTAACCCCCTTCCGTAGCTAAAATTTAGGTGGGGTTTGACATCTAACTTAATGTCATCATTACTTATTTTCATATTGGACAATATTACAGACGGTGTATTGGATTTGGTATGGATAAGGAAACTATTTTTTCCAAAACGAGATATATCGCCTGGTGCAATAGTTCCTACTTTTTTCTGAATCAATTTGCATTTTAGAATAATTCCCTGTAACCCCCTTTGATTCAGCTATAAGCCACATCGGTGGTTTTGGATTTCTCTGGGAGGGCATAACTAAATCTGCGTCTTTTTCCAACCAATCAGCAGGCCTATACACATCCAAATCTTTTGGTACCTTATCGCAGAGAGCAGCCGCGACATTCAAGTTATCAATTATAATATTATTCAAGTTACTTATTGCACTAAATGCTTCCTCATAACTACTATAAGATATCCATGAATCCTATGTTTCAGCTTCAAGTTTCATCCTTATTTCTTTTATGCATACATAACATTCAAATGCTTTATATAGATCATCATAATTTGTCTCTATTGAAATTTGGGTAACATGAAGGATTCAAAGTTTCCTCGTGTTACCAAAATGACTCGATTTTGAAATATCAGTAGAATGGTCCTTTCCCATTTCGAGGTCATCAGCGGAACTTTCCCTATTCACATCAACAGAGGTCATCAACAGTGGAAGGGGGGAGTCAGCAAATCCAGGGGATGGGGAGTCAGTATTTGAAGGGTCCATAGTTAAGGGTGGGATTTTCTTTGTTTTTTGATGGTTTGTTAGTTTACCTGCTTGAGAATTTTAAGAAAGTATCATACATTGGAAAGGAAATTTGCATTCTCCACTATCGGCACAATGAGAGTATACTTCCCAGATGGTCCACTCCATACCCTACCCGAAGGAAGGATAGCATCAAAACAGATATAGAGGCACAGGTGTAAGCTAAACCCGCCTGTTAGGACTGAGACCAAGGATATATGGAATCATCCTCCCCATATCTGTAATGATGGGCTTCTGGCCAAAAGCCAAGAGTCCCACCTCAAGGATTGGATCCCCCTGGATTCCGATGACCCAACCCTTGAGAGTAGTTCCGCCAAAAAGGTCCAAACCATCTTTGGGATGGCTGAGATCATCCAATACTCTCATATATAGCTTTGAATGCAAATACCTCCCAACTGTGATCCCTTCTCCCATTCATCTAAGGAGGCAATAATAACAAATGTGGAAATATCTACACCATTTTAATAAAATAAAAATAAATAGATGAATAAATAAATGAACAAATAAAATATATATATATACAGTATATATATATATATATATATATATATATATATATATATATATATATATATATATATATATATATATACATATATATATATATATATATATATATATATATATATATATATATATATATATATATATATATATATATATGATAAAATAAGGAGAAGGTCGAAGAAATGTTGAGCAGAAGGAATAGAGGAGAGGGAGAGAAATTTAGATTCGAACTTGGGGAGTAATTTCCCCAAGTTCGAGAGCCCTCTTGCCCGTCATCAAGTTTCAGCACGTCGTGTATAAAGATAGGGCATGTGAAAACCACTATTCACAGGTCATCTTCCATTTAGATCAATCCTTCATCAAAAGGGGGAGCCACCACAACGGCATTAACCGAACTCACCTGATCCACTCAGTGACGCCCGCCTCAAGCGCCATCTACACATCCTTCTATCTGAGATGGCTTGGAAAGGAAAGGGATGGGGAAAAAACCAGGGAAGGGTTTCACCGGGCGTCACAGGTATCTCCCAAGAAATAGATTTTTCCTTCGTCAAAATCCCTTTTCTGGGTCGACCTGTGACGCCCGGTGAAAATGTACCAGAGAATGCCTTCCAAGAACACAAAGCAAAGGGAAAGTAAAAACGTTATGTAATTGGAGGTTATATATATTAAGGAACGTACTGTCACATACAAAGGAACAAATCCTTAAAAATTAAACAATGCCATGAAAGAACAAGTAAAGCATCCTGTACAAAAGCTCAAAAATGTCATATTGGTCTAGCCCAGAAACATAGGTGGCAAATGGTAATCACAAATGGCAAGAGGCAAAACATATTAAGATAAAAAGTGTACAAAAAACATGGCAAACTGTACAATACCCTTGGATACCAAAGAATATACAATCCAAAATAATAGTTACCAAAATGACCAAGGCAACATGACATAAAATAATAATGGGGCTAAACCCCGACATAACATAGCAATAAGGCTAAAACACCGACCGAGGTGAGAGGCATCGCGGTGAGAGTGGCAGGGGGAAGGGAGAAGGGCGAGGAGGACGAAAGGAAGAAGGGTAAGAAATTAATCGGGAGATGACACTCCCAGCTGCAATAGTAGGAAATTTAAGGGCCTGTAAGTTGTTTAAATAGTGGCGTATGAAAACCATCGGGGATTTCCAACCCCTGTACTTCTTAAGGTCATCAAAATCCATGTTCTGAAAGTAATTGATGGAGGTGGCAACAGCCCGGATATCATGTGCATGTGGAAAAGATTCCGGGTTAGCTTGCTTGATAAAATAAAGGATTTGCTGTCTGATGCCTTGGATGGAAATAGTAACCCCTTGTTCCCTGACAAACAAGGGGCCAGAAGAGCATGATGCAGTCCTAGCCAAAAAGGCCCGAAGCGTAGCGACTGGACACAAAGAAGCATCTTGGGGTAAAGGAATAATTTTCCAGGGGGACCACCTATTTTGTGGGTCCTCATTCTTGGCTAAGAAAGCTCTATCTGGAGAGAGTAGTACTTCTGATGAGAGGAAATCTAGGTTTTCAGGATTACGGGAGAGAGCTGCTAATTCCGAGATTCTAGCACCTGAGGCCATGGCTGTGAGAAATAAGGTCTTCCTAAGAAGCGATGTGTAAGACCAGGATTCGTTATCGGTGTCTGAGGCGAGCTTGAGGACGTCGTTCAGAAACCACGAGATTTTCTGTGGACGAACAGAAGGTTTGAGCCTAGCACAGGCTTTTGGAATGGATGAAAAATAGGAATCCGCTAGGTCAATATTGAAACCCACATGGAAGATCTTTTTCAAAGCTGACTTGATCGTGGTTATAGTACTAGCTGCTAGGCCCTTGTCAAAAAGGGACCGAAAGAACGAAATAGACAGGTTCGAGGTCATTCGAGTTTCTTCCGAATTCTTTAGAAATTCCGCTAGTTTCTTAACCGCCGAATCATATTGTCTAAGTGTGGAGTCTCTCTTGTCTGATTCAATAAAGAGGACATTTTCCGGGTCAATATTTGCATCCTTATGGGCTGCAAATTTCATGAAATCCACAAAGTTAGGGTTTGTGCTATCCTTGAGGAATCTGACACAGTCCGTGTTTGGACCACTTGGGTCAGCTTGGGGAATGGGATCCGGAATGGGCGAAGTTTCAACTCTAGGAGGAGAGGAAACCAGCTGCTTTTCAGCCAATAAGGTGCTACCAAAGCCACCTTTCCGTGGAAGGAGCGTAGTTTGGGTAAAACTTTCATCAGAAGATTCACCGGAGGGAATAGGTAAATCCTCTTCCAACGGTTCCAATCCAGGGCTAATGCGTCCATAGCATAAGCCTGAGGGTCCAGGTTCGGGGCCACGTAACAGGGAAGTTTGTGGTTGAGCTGCGTCGCAAACAAGTCTACCTGGAGACCGGGAACCAGTCTGGAGATCCACTGGAATGAATTCATGTCTAGGGACCATTCTGATTCTAGTGGTTTAGTCCTGGATAGTGAGTCCGCTATCACGTTCTGGACTCCTGCTAGGTGAGTGGCTGAAAGAACTAGTTCTTTTCGGTTGCCAAGGTAAAGATTGTGACCAGGACTTGATTTAGATTGGAAGATTTTGATCCGCCTCTGTTTATGCAGTGAACTACTGCCGTGCTGTCGGAGACTATCCTGATGTGAGTGGAGCGTGGAGGGGATAGTCGTTTTAAGGTCAGTAATACTGCAATGGCCTCTAACACATTGATGTGGAATTGTTTCATCGCAGGGGACCAAGAGCCCTGAAACATCTGGTGTTTGTAATAGCCCCCCCCAACCACTGAGAGACGCGTCTGTGTGAATCGTCACCCGTGGAGGAGGGGATTGCAGAGGGACCGATTTGGAGAGGTTCTCTGGTTTTGACCATGGCCGGAATCTTCGTACTAAGACTGAGGGAATCGTCGATATCTTGTCTCGTAATCGGGTTGCAGCTCTCTTTCTCCAAACTCGATTGATGTCTTTGAGTTTGGCCTTCAATAAGAGGTCTGTCACTGAAGCGAATTGGAGTAAGCCTAGAACTCTTTCTAAGGCTCTTCTTGAAATCTGTTTGTTCCTGATGAAGTGTCTTGTCTTCGAAGCTATCTCTTTGACCTTTTTGGGAGGAAGAGACAGTTCGTGACTTGTGAGATCCCAGCGGATGCCTAACCATTCGAATTTGCTTGCTGGTTGTAGGCAAGATTTCTGTAAGTTGACTTGGAATCCTATCTTGTGCAGAAACTGAACCACTTTGGTTGTAGCCTTGTGGCAGTCTTGAATCGTCTGTGCCCAGATGAGCCAGTCATCCATATAAGCTATCACCATGATTCCCTGGCTCCTGAGCTGTTCTAGCACCGTCTCCCCTAGCTTTGTAAATATCCTGGGGGCGATGGTGAGGCCAAAGGGCATCACTTTGAACGCATAGGATTTCTTGCCTAGGCGGAAGCCGAGGTAAGGAGAGAAGTTTCTTGCTACTGGGACGTGATAATAGAGCTGAAACCTTGGATTTTGTGGACTTACTCCTCTGTCCTTTAGAAGGAGGAGGAGTTCGTGACAGCATTGGGATGTCAGGGGCTGAGGAAGGTCCTGGGACCGGATATACGGATTGTGGCGAAGCTGAAGTACTGGTTTTAGGTTTGTTTTTGCGTATTGGCTTAACCTTGGGACGGACAGAGACGGAACCCTCCCAAGGAGAAGCCTGAGGCTTGTCAAAGCCGAGGAAAGAAGAAGTAGAGGAAGGAGTAGGGGAAAGAAAGGATTCTGCTAACTCTGCACCACTAACCTGCTCATCCATCGGTTCAGTGTGGATGTCGAGGGTGGAGATGTCGCCGGAGAGCTGGTGTTCCTCTTCTACAGGAAGGGCCGCCCTGATACCCTCAATGATGGGAGCAGCTTGCTCCAAGGGTACCGCGGCAGAGGATGAACCGGAAACAGCCGGGAGGCCATGTCTGCATCGAGGAGGTAAGGGCAACCAGTTGGGGCATTCCTTCCAAAACCAGACACCCAAGTCCGGAGGCTGGTTTTGGCCGTCCGGAGCGAATCCTTGTCAGCCTGAAAAAGGGGAGTAACTTAGAACGGCAGACGGCAAACTCCTACGAAAATTAGGTGATTAAGAGAATATCTATAAGTAGCTGAGCCTCCATATAAAAAGTAGCATGAATGAGAATTGAGAAATCTTAAATCGACAAACTATATAAAAGCGGAGCCTCAAAATATAGCATGCATGATAACATTGAGAAACTTACCTCATCATTGAGGAGAATGGAGGACAGCTCATAGCAGAGCGTGCACACCTCCGGGAACCAGACCATGTAAGCGGGCTGGCCAGCTTCCAGAACAAAGGAGATCACACAGTGGGCGTGGGACCGGCAGACGTCATGGCCTACCGGATCCAGAAAGGTAGCAGAGCAGCCTTTGGCGGCGCAGTGCACTTTCTGTAATAAAAAGGTAAAATAAGTACAAAGTCTCCCGGAGGCTTTATTAACACAATAAAAAATAAGTAAAGCTAAGGGAGATTCTAGTTGATGTGCAGAAATGGGGTCGTGTAATATAAGGAGCCGGAGCTCCGCCGTAATTACCACAAGATAAATATTATGAGTGAATATACTACAGTATATGCATATGGAGGAGCCGGAGCTCCGGAGGAATTACTGATAAGAGTATGGCATATTGGAATGGGAGAGTGCCGTAGGGCGACGGAGGCCCGGCGGGGGGGGGGTTAGATCCTTAATCCAACTACGGGATACAGTAAAAACAATTCAATAACTTGATCTCCAAAAGGATCTCCGGCAGGATGCCACCGGAGAGTAAAACAAAAAAAGGGGGGGGGGAGATATATCTGATTGTCGTGTGAAACTAAGGGCCGAAGCCGGAGTCAAGGTGCGGAGGGCCAACGAGGGTAGGATTGCCTACCGAAGGGGCGCACTAGATAAATAGGTAAGCGAGCGTTCCCAGCTCATATTAGTGAAACTCATGGCGGAGTCGGAAGGATGTCCTGACCCAACTCCCAGGCCGGAGTGGGGAGAGGGTGGGACTAGGGGGAGGGGGAACAGGTGGCAGCACAAGGCAGGCCAACTACCTATAATAGACTCTAACACGAACGGGATCTAATAACAAACCAATAGCCAAGAAAGAACGAAGTAACCTTCTAAAAACAAAAACTCTTCTACGACGAATAATTCCCAGAAGGGGGAGATAGAGAGAGGTAGAACCCAAATCTATGGTAAAGAAAATGGGAACTCCAGCCTTTCGCGCTTGGCGGTTACAACGATCAATCTAACAAAGCACGAACCTCCACAATATATAAAACACATCTGTCCGAATGAAAATAATAAAAAAGAAATGTAACGAAGAATAGCGAAAGGGGGAGGGTAAAAAACAGTCAAAAACCATATCGAATCGTAACGAAAAATGCCGACTAAGGTGGCGGTACTAAACTGTAATAAAACCCCGAACGCTATTCTTCATTAACAAGAAACGGACTCGTAAATGACTAAAAAGTACCAATAATAATAATAATAATAAATCGGTTCAATATAAGAGGCATACAGCCTATAATCTTAGGATAAGATTAAAAGGAACCTAGAATGACAAAAGTACCAAAAGGGCAACAAAACAATCAAAACTGAAACGCACTGAGCGTAAACAACAAAAATGGCCGCGTGGGCCTCGGGAAGGCAAAAAGCCGAACGCATTAAAACACTTCCTATTACTTAACATTAACTTGCCTGGTACTAAAAATACTGTCAAAACAATCTATGGTACTTAACATTGGAGTAGGGGTAAGAAGAGCTTCAGCCATGGTGAAGATATCCAAAAAAACAGCCAAAACACGAGAGCACAAAATCAGGGTAATTGTCAAACACGAGTCCAAAAGAAGGATGTGTAGATGGCGCTCGAGGCGGGCGTCGCTGAGTGGATCAGGTGAGTTCGGTTAGTGCCGTTGTGGCGGCTCCCCCTTTTGATGAAGGATTGATCTAAATGGAAGATGACCTGTGAATAGTGGTTTTCACACGCCCTATCTTTATACACGACGCCCTTAGGGTGCTTGCGCGAGGGTAGTAACCTCTGCATTCCATGCTTTAACTTTCTCTGGTATATTTGGAAGTATTTATATCAGAAAAGAGATAAGAAGGACCCTTTTCACCGGGCGTCACAGGTCGACCCAGAAATCTATTTTTGGGTGAGATAGCCATGTCGTCCTGATGGACCCACCCTTCTTTCTTGATGACCCCACCCGAAACTACTCTACCTGCAGCTATTTCCACTTAAATGCAAGTTCGGAATGATGAGCCGTAGTAGTACGGGGAGGGAGTCCACCGGGTACCTGGATAACGGCTCCCCTTTCGTTTGCCACTCTTCCCCCTCAAAGAGTTAAATCTATTCAGGGTGAAGCTTGCTACGTGTCGTATCTAAAAAATACGTCCCCTGATATTATGCGACATCCTTAAAACAGATTTTGAAGCGAAGCGAAAAATCTATTTTTGGGTGAGATGGCCATGTCGTCCTGATGGAAGTTCCTTAAAGTAGCTTCCTAAGGGATATTATGTACTAACAGTGATATTCTCAGAGAATTTTACCTTCGGGTATCCAGAATTCTAACTCCTGGCGCAAATATCCTTTAATTTTATCTCAAGGATATCGCATATCAGAGGACGTATTCTTGATACGCCACATAGCAATCTGCACCCTTAATAGCATTTACGCTTCGAGGGGGGTGTGGCAGAATAGAAGGGGAGCTGTATCAAGGTTATCCCCGTTCTCGTACTACTATTGAGTATGACAACAGCGCCATCTCCAAGATGGTGGACATTCCTTGTAGCATTGAGCATGTTGCTACAGATACAGTACTTTCGGAGGGATACTGTGACGATCTTTTCTTTTTAGAAGAAATGGGTGGGTCCATCAGGACGGCATGGCCATCTCACCCAAAAAAGATTTTTCGCTTCGCTTCAAAATCCATTTTTTTGGGCTCAAGCCATGTCGTCCTGATGGAAGCATACCAGAGTATTAGTGTATCTGTGGATTTTCATCTGGGCCTCAACCTTGGGACAACATTTCTATGGTCATGTGGACCAATTGAGACATACTAGACAGTAGAAAAGGGGTCTCAAGGTTAACATATATTGTATGAAACATAAGTACACACGAATATACAAACAGTCTCATAGTTTGTATATATTGCCGAATCAATATCAGTGTCTCTTATATCTATTGTTTGTGAGCATACAACTACATGAAGAATACTTACATTAGTAAGTCAAAGAACTCTGGCATTTTATACATGCAATTTTCGGGCGAATTCGGACGCAATACATTCTAATAGACATTTATTCCTAATAAATGACTAAATGAGATTAACCAGTTAAACGAATGTAGCATGACAATGGAATTATACACGTAACGAATATAGAGACTATATTTCTTTCTTGAAAGGAAAAGAAATGATGAGTGCCACTCTCAAATTGAAATTTTCTTTAATAGAATTTCTCTTCATGATCTCTGTACCGGTTACATTCTATCGACACTGTGTACTACGTACACACGGCACTAGGGCTATCTGTATAATTCCACACCTGGGATTTGAACAGAATTAGTGTCACCATGGTAACACTCATTTAAAGGAGGTCACCCTAAAAGTGATGACCCCTTCTCCCTTTAATTGACAGTCCCAGTCAATTAGCTGTTCATGGCAAAATTAGACGGCAGGTTTTAAAACACTACCTGCCGCCACCACATAATGCTCCAGTTCATGGACCTGCTTAGCATAGTGCTTGTAGAACACTCTGGATGATTTCCATCCAGTATATTTGAGCGAGGAAAGGCTGGTGACGGAGGCTTGCACTCCTCGAGCGCGCAGGACATGGCCTACCCGCCTCCACTGCCTTGGCAACAGATTTAAATGACTTCCTCAAAAAGGGGAATGAGATTGAAGCAGGAGCAAGAAAGGAAGGGTGCCTGTTATCCAGTGCGAATACCTTCGACTCTGAGTAACCCTCCTTTTTCAGGCTACATGACAGGATAGCCTGTGCCTTATCATGGTCGAGAATCATGACCTCCTTCGATTCCGTTCCTTTTCTTGACTTTGGTTCATACCTCAGTCGAACAAAACAATTACGGAAAGCATCAAAGCTTGGCCAAAATTGGATTTTGTCCAAAGGAACAGCACCCATTTTCTCCGAGATGTAGAGTTTGGCATTTAAAACTGGCATCAGCTCCGCAAACCTCCAAGGATTGCTTTTGGAGCATGTCGGTAGGTCTTGATCCATGGGCCGTTTGAATGACCCTTGGGAAGCGACAAGAGAAGCTTTGCGAGGTTCTATCTTGCATTTTACTTCCTGCTTTTCGTTTTGTTTACGAAAGCTCTCTATTAGATTATTCACTTGGGCACATAATTGTTCCATTCTATCTAATAGAGGGGTAGAAGACAAAGATGTCGATGTCAATGACTAGAGTCGGCATAGGCGGAGGCAATTCTGACACGACATTTTCCCCTTCTACCCCCGGGCACTTCCTGCCCTCCTTCCCAAAGGCTATCTGGCCGTCGGGGGATGTAATTGATGCCCAAGGCACCACTATTTCCTTACTTGTCTTTGGAAATAGTAGCTTACGCATCCTATCATTAGGTAGGTAAGGTCCCGGAGAGATTTTCTGGAAGCCTCTCACCCAGTTGCGTAATTTGTATTGAGCTGTATCTCTAGTCTCTATAGACTTGGGATTCTCGAAACCTTCAGACATTAATGTCCGACATATATTGAAAACCTGCGGGTTCCAATAATGTAGGGATTCGGAAATAATATTTCAGGGGGCATGAAACCTGCAAATATTATGACCGTAAAAATACTTACTCTTGGCCTTGCAGAAGACTATAGCACAAGTCATCTGGTGTTCCTCCTGTAAAGAAAGGAAAACAGAATGAGTATACTGTATAATGGATTGTCTCACTGATAATCAACATGCAAAAGTCATCTTTTACAGAATAGCTTAGGATAGTAAGCTAAAGGGATAGTAGGAGACACATACTGCTGTTACCTCCCCTCAGTATTAACTATTGGGAGATTCCTCTTTCAAGGAACTCCAACTAAAAGGGCTCTTACCCCTAAGGGTAGAGAAGTACAAATTCCCTGTCCCTTTTTATTCTTAACAATGTGGGGTTAGGATGACTGATTCTCAATCAGAATATTGAAGAAATACTATTCTTTCAATATAGGAGCGATACCAACAGAAGCTCGCAAAAGGGTACCCAAGCTATGTTAGAAATTACTATTGTATGGTTGTACTGTAGTTTTCTATTTGCAGTATGTATATATATATATATATATATATATATATATATATATATATATATATATATATATATATATATATATATATATATATATGCAAATTACTGGCTACTGTACAATTATATATTGTAGTTCAGCCAGTATGCTGCTTTTGTAACAAGCATTTGACAGCGCGGTCCAGCTGGCATGACGCCAACTGGACTAGGAAAAAAAAAAAGAAAAAGACACATATTTGTGTATCCCACCCAACCTATTTGCCGTGGTCTTCCTTACAATATTAAATCATAGAGTTGCCTGATCAGGGAGACTCAAGGATAAAGGCTCTACCCTTTAAGGGTTAGGAGTGTAACACCACAGCCTTGAAAATATTTAATATTGTAGGGTAATCCAAAAACTGATTTCTAATCACAATATTGAAGAAATTATATTCATTCAATATGGGATTGGGCTCAGCAAATACCTGTGTAGGGATACCCATGAAATATTGGAAATAACTATTAGTATAATATATATAGTAGTTTTCTATCTGCAGTATATTCTATACTGCAGATATACTGGCTACCTGCATAGCATATACTGTAGTTCAGCCAGCATGTTGCCGGCATAGCTAGAGCTTGCCAGCATATACAGCATGCTAGCTAAAAGAGAGAGAGATAGCATGGAGTAAGGCTACTCCTTACTGTGTATGTATACAGTAATTAAGGATGTAAAGTCTAATTTTACCGCCTTTCTCCAGAAAGAAGGTTCAAAGGGAAGGGGAGAATGTACCATTCAGGCTTCCATTCAGCTACAGTACTATCGCCGGCAAGGTGCCGCTGATACACTGCCCGCAGGCTAGCCTCCGGCAGTACCAGTACAGTTGGCGTGCTGCCGTCTGAGTCAGCACCTATCTGTGCCGGCCTGTCCGGCGGTACTCCGGCAACAGAACCTGTGGCTAGCAGTCCAAGGGAGGACTGAAGAACCTTGGGTAGAGAAGGGACTTCTCACTCATAGCCATCATGGCTTCCGGCAGCCGCCAGCCAGTCACCAGCCACCGGCAGAGACCATAGTTGCCGACAGATGATGTGGCTACCAGCAGTATGCATTGTCGCCGGAAGTTGAAAGACACATGGTCACCGACATTCAACTTGGCCGCCGGCAGTTGTCATGGCTGCCTGCAGCTAACATAGCTACCGGCAGCTGGACAACAGCCGTAGAGAAATAGTCTGGTCGGCCCCGGCAACCCACCGGCAACGGTAAGGTTGCAGGACGCCGGCCCAGTTAAAGACAATAGCTCGGCCATCATAAAGTGGACAGAGGGGGAGGGAACCGGGTCCTGTATAAGGTGTAGAAGGAGCTGGCAAAGTTGTTAGTCCTACCACGCCTTAAGGAAACTCTGTTTCAGTATCGGCGGTATCCTAGGTGACAGGAGAGACTCAGTTCTCCAACCTAGAGATAGCCAATACAGTTGAGGGGACAGCGGCATTGCCGTCTCCTTTCAACAAGGAAGAAACAGAGTTCCAGTGCCGCCGCCATCCTAGGCAAAGAAGAATACTATTCTTCAGCCTAGGGGGCTGCGAGCACAGCACTAGTCTTCTAGACCGCAAGGAGAAGATGGTATCCTACCACCACTTCAAGTGCGGCTAGGGAGGGCTAGCCTTCTATGTCGGCAGCCTAGCCGGCAGGGGAATGATGGTATCCTACAACCCATTCACCCTGCCGGCAGGTCGCTGACACAAGACTAAATACTCTGAGATTCTGACTGAATCCCAAAACCTGCTGGTATACCACAAGCTGCGGTTAAGGGAAGAGACAGAATAACCCTAGGCTAGTCATGCCTGAATAAAATTCAGGGCTGACCCACTAGGATTGTAGCCTGAAGCTACGCTCAGAGGGAAGGAGAGATTAAACTTAAATCTCCATGGAAACATGTAATGTTTCATATAATTCTAGGAGATATCTATCTCCACTTGAATTGAAAACAATACACGAGGGCAACCGGGGAAATGTCTGAACATATAATAAAACGCCTAGGTTAGGTTACCTAGGCGAGACGAGATCTCGGTTACCTAGCTCACCGAAACTCTAACTATACGATCGACATACAAAAGGAAATTATGCACATTATAAATATCTTTACAGGTATAATTTGCCTAAATAGCTTACATAATTAAAAATTAATTAATTCTATTCAAAACCGGGAAGTCGTTCTACTAACTAAATAAAACATGCCTAACGAATGACAGCGCCCATTGCGCCTCCGGTAACAGGCCTAGCTCCTAAGCACAATAAATTGCTCTAATCTCACTGTGAAACAGGAGCTAAAATATACTCATAGTAAAGACCCAATACTCAACTTTCCAGAGGTGGAAGAAGATGGAGAATACATAATTATAATCCTGCAAAACGATCCAAAAAGTTAGATCACCAGGGAACACCACTGAGCGAAATCGCTACAAAATAAGGAATGTCCGCCATCTTGGAGATGGCACTGTTGTTATACTCAATAGTAGTGCGAGAACGGGGGTAGCCTTGATACGGCTCCCCTTCTATTCTGCCACACCCCCCTCGAAGCGTAAACGCTATTAGGGGTGCAGATTGCTATGTGGCGTGGCAAGAATACGTCCTCTGATATTATGCGATATCCTTGAGAGAAAATTTAACAATATTCGCGCCAGGAATTAAAATTCTGGATACCTAAAGGTAAAATTCTCTGGGAATATCACTGTAGTACATATATCCCTTAAGAAGCTACTATAAGGAACTTTCATCAGGACGACATGGCTTGAGCCCAAAAAGTTATATTACGGATGAATCGCGCCAGGAGTTAGAATTCTGGAAACCTTCGGTTTATTTCTCTGGGCGTTTCAATGTAGCAAATATCCATTAAAAAGCCTACCTAAAGGAACCTTCCATCAGGACGACATGGATATCTCACCCAAAAATAGCTTTTTCTCTTTGCTCAAAATCCATTTAGTACAGTTAACATTAGGGTGAGCTATGCGCCCAACCAAATTGAATTTCCAAAAACAAACAATGACAGCCTCTGGACATGATTACTGTTCTGTACCACAAATACAATCAATATACTGTAAACTTAAAAACATCAGATATTCAATTTTGTAAACTCCCATTAATACTGAAACCTGTAGAATTTATCCTTAAATAAATTGGGTTAGGGATTTTACCGAGAAGACCCAGCCCTGGGACTTGGAATATTACTCAGCAAAAAGTCAAATTCGTAGATAATTTGTATTTTTCCTAACTATACAAAACTTAGCTATTTAATAGGGGTATTACTTTTGCTGTAGCTGAAATGACGAGCCATTAATTTTTAACGAGGGTTTACTATCCACACCGCTAGTTAGCGGGGGTAGGGGAGGGTAGCTTGATACCGGCCCCCACCCCGCCCCCTCTTTCACACACCTGTGCTTGACCTCACTTTGCTTAGAGGTAGGACTTCAAGGGGGATAGGGCTGGCAGCCAAGTTTGGTTAAATAGCTAAGGTTTGTATAGTTAGGAAAAATACAAATTATCTACGAATTTGCCATTTGTTCTGTACCTGGAATACAAACCAGGCTATTTAATAAGGGTGACTCACCCATTAGGAAGGGTGGACCTCCCAGCCAGTCTGGCTTTTGGCTTTGCCCGGGGGCTCCTTATTTGAGTGTGTAAGCACACAAGAAATAAGGAGTCCCTGCACCTCGCTAAAACGTTGCTACGCAAGGTCTGCGGCCTATGCAAGCTGTGTGTGAAGGTATGAAGAAGTGTGACTCGTCCTAGAAAGTTGTTCTGAAGTTCTTTAGATGGAAACTTGTAGACTAGGACTTTCCCAATACCACCTTGTCAGGGTATGGGGACGTAACAGTATTAATATTAATACTAGGAACACAAGGGAACATGGTTTACCTACAGTGGTTTGGGGTCAGCTATGCCGAGAACCCAGGATGCTGCTTTCCCCAAGAGAGGGGATGATGAAGAAAAGAATAAGGGCCAGTCAAACCTTTTCATTCATGCAGACTAAAACCGGGTAACAATGCCCTCAACCTTCTGCTACTTGTCCAATAAGGAGCTTGAGGCTTTAAACCAGCTGTTGTGCAGCCACCACAGGACATAAATAGAAAGTATCGAGTCTCCTGTGGGTCACATCTTGCAGGTAGTGGGATGTGAACGTGGTTTGTCGTTTCCACAACCCAGCTTGAAGAACATGCGTCTGAATAATTTCTTTTGAAGGCCAGGGACGTAGCTATGCTCCTGACATCATGTGCTCTGGGGAGACGTGATAGAGGAGGGTCTGGATTCAGTGCCAGGTCAAATACCCTGCGAATCCATGCAGAGATGGTGTTCTTGGTGACCCTCCTCTTAATCCTTCCTGTGCTGATGAATAGTGCTGGCACATGAGGACGGGTTGCGGCTGTTCTTTTGAGGTACAGCCTCAAGCTCATTACTGGGCATAGTAAGAGATGGTCTGGGTCATCTGTTACAGAACGGAGACTAGAAATCCGGAAGGAGTCAAATCGAGGATCCGCTACTCCCGGATTCTGAGTCTTAGCAATAAACTCAGGGACAAAGCTGAACGTTACCTCCCCCCATCCCCTTGAATGAGCGATGTCATACGAGAGACCATGAAGTTTGCTGACTCGCTTGGCCGAGGCCAAAGCTAGCAGGAACACTGTCTTCCAGGTTAGGTGGCGATCTGATGCCTGGCATAATGGTTCATAGGGAGGTCTCTTAAGAGACCTGAGAACTCGAACCACATTCCATGGGGGAGGTCTCACTTCCGACAGAGGAAAGGTAAGTTCATAACTCCGTATGAGTAGAGAAAGTTCTAGCGATGAAGAAATGTCCATTCATTTCAGCCTGAGGAACTCCGCTATTGCTGGAATAGGGGCATCGAGTGGAGAGATACCCCTTCCATGACACCAACTACAGAAGACTTTCCACTTTGCCTGGTAGACTGCTGCTGAAGACTTTCGCAGGTGTCCAGACATCCTGATTGCAACTTGTTGCGAAAATCCTCTCTCAGAGAGGAGATGCTGGATAGTCTCCAGGCATGAAGTCGTAGTAAGCCTACGGCTTTGTGGAAGATGTTGGTTGTTTGAGTAAATTGTGTCGTGGAGGGAGTTCTCTTGGTGGCTCTATTAGGAGTTGCAGAAGGTTTGGGAACCACTCTGCGTGATGCCATAGTGGAGCTATGAGGGTCATCGAAAGATTGACCGATGTTCTGGTCTCGTAGAGTACCCTCCTCATCAGACAGAACGGGGGAAAGGCGTAACGTCGATGTTGTCACACCGTTGTTGGAAAGCATTTTGCCAGAGAGCCTTGGGGTCTGGGACTGGGGAACAGTACAGCGGGAGCCTGAAGTTCAGGGCCGTTGCGAAGAGGTCCACAGTCGGAGAACCCCACAAAGTCAGGACTTTATTGGCTACTAGATGATACAAAAGACCACTCGGTACTCACTGTCTGAGATGCTCTGCTCAGGTTGTCGGCGAGCACATTCCTCTTACCCGGAATGAAGAGTGCCGACAGTGGTATTGAGTGGATTTCGGCCCATCTCAGTATATTTACTGCTAGATGGGATAGTTGCTGCGAAAAAGTACCTCCTTGTTTGTTGATGTAGGCCACTACTGTGGTGTTCTCCCTCATCACCACCACAGAGTGACTTGCCAGGTATTGCTGGAACTGTTGAAGGGCTAGAAAGACGGCCTTCATCTCTAGGAGATTTATGTGGAGGTACTTTTCTGACTCTGACTAGAGGCCTAAGGTCGTGAGGTGCAGCACGTGGGCCCCCAACCCTTTTTTTGAAGCATCTGAAAACAGCATTAAATCCAGGGGGAGTACGAGAAGATCCACTCCTTTTCGTAGGTTCTCGTCTGCCACCCACCACTGGAGATCCGTCAGTTCCGCATGTCCCATGAGGATCTGGATCTCCGGGGAGTCGTACGCTTGATTCCACCGGGACTTGAGTCGCCACTGGAGGGATCTCATCCTGAGGCGACTATTGGGAACTAGACGGGCCAGCGATGAAAGGTGACCGAGGAGACGTAACCATGATTGGGCTGGAAGTTCTTTTCGTCTGAGAAAAGGTCTTGTGACCTTCCTCAGCCTTGCTCTCCTGTCGTCTGATGGGAAGGCTTTGTGGAGAGTGGTGTCTATAATCATGCCTAAGTATACCAGTCTTTGAGTGGGAAGCAGGGAAGACTTTTCGAGATTTACCATGATCCCCAGATCTTGGCAAAGTCTCAGAAGTTTGTCTCGGTGTTGAAGAAGGGTTGACACCAAGTCTGCTAGGATTAACCAGTCGTCCAGATAACAGAGGAGACAGATGCCAATCCTGTGTGCCCAAGATGATACTAGGGTGAACACTCTGGTGAAGACTTGTGGTGCTGTGGAAAGACCGAAGCACAGCATCTTGAACTGGTACATTCTGTTGTCTAGGCTGAATCTTAATTACTTCCTTGAAAACGGATGGACTGGGATCTGGAAGTACGCGTCCTTTAGGTCCAGTGTGCACATGAAGTCTTGCGGTCTTCCTGCTAGTCTGACCGTATCTGCCGTCTCCATGCTGAACGGAGTTTGTTTGACAAACTTTTTCAGAGGCGCGCGTGGGAGAGTATTCGAGCACGCAGGTTTATCACGAAGAGCGCGCGGGAAGAGTGTTCGCGCACGTCTGTGCCGGGCGTAGGGCGCACGCGCAGGAAAAAGTTCCCTAGCGCGGGCGCGCGGGAGAATGTTGGAGCGCATCTCTCGGAGAGGATAGACGAGCGTGCGCAGGGCATGCGCGCATATCCT
This sequence comes from Palaemon carinicauda, assembly GCF_036898095.1. Taxonomy (NCBI): domain Eukaryota; kingdom Metazoa; phylum Arthropoda; class Malacostraca; order Decapoda; family Palaemonidae; genus Palaemon; species Palaemon carinicauda. The sequence goes on from NW_027171474.1 coordinate 78,386, forward strand.
TGCGGATGCGCGCGGGAGAAGGCTGGAGCGCAGGTGAGCGCTGGCGCGTTGGTAAGGGTTGGCGCATTGGTAAGGGTTGGCGCGCAGGTGAGTGCTGGCGTGTTGGTAAGGTTGACGCGTGGGAGAAGGTAGCATGGCGGACTTCCCAGAAATCTTGCTATCAGTGGAAAGTTGGAGCGCAAGTTTTACCTGGCGCGTAGGATGGTGCGCAGCATGGCGCGCAGGTGAGCGCTGGTGCGCAGATGGGAGCGGGAGCGTAGGAGACTGTTGGCGCGTAAGAGCAGGGCGTGTGGGCGCAGTTTGCGCAGGGCGCGCAGGAGATCGTGGGCGCATCTGTGCATGAGGGCGCGCATAGCGCGTGATGAACTTATGCTCTCTTTGGAGCGTATGCGCGTGTTGGCGCGTAAGCTCTTGATGCCCTGTGATAGAGTTAGGATGAATGTCCGCGCATAGTGATGGGGCCTGACCTGCGCTTGTCAGGTTTCATGGGTGCGTAGCGTAAGATGTTGGCGCGCAATAGTACTCTTGAATGGAGCCTTGTTAGGCCCATGCAGGAACAGCGATGGCAGGTCGGCAGATCTGTCGGGTGGAAGGTCGACGTGTCCTTTAAAAGGAGGACTTTCCACCTACGGAAAACGCGAACGATCTGCAGAGAGGTCCAGGACCAATGCAGGTTAAGTGACGGATGATTGGTCAAGAGGCTGCTCCTCTGCGGGGGACTGCATCGAAGATGTTGAACCAAAGAGGTGCCTCCTCACCGCAAGTGAAAGAAGGCCTCTATGGTGAAGAGGAAGGCTAGCCTTCCGATGAATGCGCCCTCTGGGGGCCGTTGGATCAGCAAGATGACCTGCAGTTCTCCGAAGAGGAGTCTCTGTAAGTGAACTCCCCGGAGGGGGAGAAACACTAGCAGGAGAGACTGACGATGGATTTAGTTTCCCCCTCGTAGGCTGATCAGGAACGGGAGAATCTAAGCCGTCAGCTACCATAGAGTTTGTGACGAGGATTTCTTGACAGCAGCGCCCAATCGGATGTAGTTAAGCAAAACCTCCTTGGAGGGCGAACCTGTAAGCCCCAAAGAGGACCAAAGCTGAAATAACGAGGCTAGTGACATATCCTACCCTGGAGGGAGACGCGGAGCTGCTTCGCTAGGGGAAGCAACGTCATCTCTCGAGACCCAAGGTTGGTTAACAATACATTGGTCTACGTTACCACTCGACGGTCTCTCGAAAGAGACCGACCGAGTGGGAGCTTCGGAGGAGGTTTGGGCAACGGAAGAAGAGGCCTTGGGTTTTACTCCTTTCAAAGCAACCTTCGAAGGAGAAATATCCAGTTTGGACTTCTTCCGTCGTCGCGAAAACCTCTCCCACTGGGAGTCAGACCACTCCCTACACTCACTACACTTCTTGTTACTATCACACCATTAGCCCCTACAAGAAGGACAAAGGGCGTAAGGATCAGTCTCGACCGCCGACATAAATGTTCCAAAGGGGCAGTCGGGGAAACCCAGGGCAGGTGCGCATGATCGCAGAGGCTAACTTCACATATACATTAACTAGAAAAAGAAAAGAACAAAAGCAATTAAATGGGTGCCAATATGACGGCGACGATGAAAGTGGACACGTCCAACCACCATCCGAGCAGAGCAAAGTGAGCTCAAGCACAGGTGTGTAAGAGGGAGGGGGGGGCGTAGTAAGCTACCCTCCCCTACCCCCGCTAACTAGCGGTGTGGGTAGTAAACCCCCGTTAAAAATTAATGGCTCGTCATTTTAGCTACGCTGAAAGTAATACCCCTATTAAATAGCGTGGTTTGTATTCCAGTTACGGAAGAAATATATTTAAATCTTAACTTCATTCTTGTGAAACCTGAATACAGTATTGTACTAAGAATGCTGTAAAATTATTTGACGAGAAACTCTCTCTCCAGAAAGAGCAAAGCAGATTGAAATGTCTTTGAAGAACAATTGTGGAAATGAAAGAGAAACCAAATATTTAGATATTCTAATGAAGTTTCTCCTCTCAAGGACAATCCATAGAAAATTATATAACCTAAACTAATCACTAAGACCATAAAAGAGATTACATCAAGAAAATCACATAAATCTTAAAAATAATGATACTTTTCTACCTTATTACTATACTTGTATTCAAACCACCAAAATGAAGCTATCTCCATACCATAGTATTTTGTAAATAATTGCATGGCTTCATATTCTAATACAAGTAGACTGGCTTTTAATTCTTCCTTCCCGCTAACATTCAAAACTTCACTACAGTACAAGAAGCGGGTAGAATCATCCAGTATTACTTTAAAAAAGAGACAATGTCACCAGCATTCTTTCAAAAGGTTCAATGCTGTATATCATTCCCTAAGATTTATTTAGGCTGTGACCAACCCAATCAACTACTGCCCCTGCAACTGAATTGGCAGATATTTGCAAGTTCAAACGTAGTGCAAATGTTTTTCTGTTGACCATGTTTCCTTTCTTAGTTTTTATAATGCTTATTTATTCAACATTGTTATCTATCTTCAAATAATCTAATTTTTCATTTCACTTATATAGTTTATTCTTTACATTCCCATTTCTTTACTGCACCAGGCTGTCAACTATTTGGACCCTTGGGCTAGTAGCAATTTGCTTTTGCATCTTGGCTTCTAATAGTAATAATTATGCTGATATGAGAAATTTGGAAATAATTTATATTTTTCCTAACTATACAAACCTGGAGCTCTTTTTAGAGGAGATGCATTTTGGCAACGGCTAGAACTAGCTGTAAAACATTTAGCAAGGTGTAACTATTCTACGCTAGTTAGCGAAGGGAGAGCAAGAGTTGGACCAACCACCCTACTCCCACCAGCAGTTATAACTGAACGTCACTTTGCAATTGCAGCAAAACTTCCTAGGGGAAAGTGATGACAGGACCAATATGTGTTAAGAGCTCCAGGATTGTACAGAGGTACATAAGAAAAATACAAATCATTTCCAAATATGACAAATTCGAAGATAATTTGTATTTTTCCTAACCATACAAACCTTAGCTATTTACATTGGGTTTACCTTTTAGTGCAGCTGAAATGGAGAGCCATTAGAATTTAACGAGGGTGTATTACCCCCGCGCTAGTTAGCGGGGGGGGGGGGGGGTAGGGGAGTGGTAGCTAGCTACCCCTCCCCCCCTCACACACAGGTGAATGCTCACTTTCACTTAGAGGTAGGACTTGTCTTGGGGGACAGGGCTGGCGGGCAAATATGTGTAAATAGCTAAGGTTTGTATGGTTAGGAAAAATACAAATTATCTTCGAATTTGTCATTTGTTCCGTAACCGAAATACAAACCACGCTATTTACATTGGGTGACTTACCCCTTAGGTAGGGTGGAAAGTCCCCAGCCATACTGGCTTTGGCTTTACCCGGGAACTCAGAATCCGAGTGAGTCGCACTCGAGAAAAGGAGTCCCTGCACCTCACAAGTTCCTTGCTCCGCAAGGAACCGTGTGGCCTACATAAGCTTGTGTGTGTGAAGGAAGAAGTGTGACCCATCCTAGGCAGTTGACCTGGAGTTCCAGAAGGAACTCTTGGTTAGGACGTTCCCAATACCACCTTGTCAGGGTATGGGGGATGCGACAGTATTGACTCAATACTCGGAACACAAGGAAGCATGGTTTCCTGCAGAGGTTCGAAGTCAGCTATGCAGAAACCAGGATGCTGCTTCCCCGTAGAGGGGATGATGAAGAAAGAAATAAGGGCCAGACATACTTCTTTCGTTCATGCAGACTAAAACCTGATAACAATGCCCTCAACCTTCTGCTACCTGTCCAAAAAGGAGCCCGAGGTTAGACCAGCTGTTGTGTAGCCACCACAGAGCGATAGAAAACGTATCGAAACTCCTGTGGGTCACGCCCTGCAGGAAGCGGGCTGCGAAGGTCATTAGACGCTTCCAGACTCCAGCTTGTAGCACCTGCGTCACAGAGCAGTATTACTCGAAGGCGAGGGACGTTGCGATGTATCCAACATCGGGCTGTAGGGCGACGTGACGGGGGAGGGTCTGGAGACAGGTCGAGATGAATGTCCTTGAGGCCGAGCTGAAGAGGTCTACTGGTGACTCTCCCCGTGTCCTCCTTGTGCTCCCAAATCGGCTGCAACTGAGGACAAACTGCAGCTGTTCCCAAAGCTAACCTCTCGATTCCTTTACTGGCAAGAAAGAGAAGGTCTTGGGACATTAGATACAGAATGGAGACTCGAAATCTTGAAGGAATTGGACCGAAGGGCCGGGACCCCAAGATTCTGAGTCTAGCCAACAACTCAGGAGCGAACCTGAATGTTGCCTTCCCCTCTTTCTTAGAAAGGGCGGAGTCGTACGAGACCAAGAAGATTGCTTACACACTGGCCGCGGCCAGGGTGAGCAGGAGACACAAGACGGAATACAATCAGAGGCCTGTCGTAAAGGGTCTTGAGAAGATCACTTAAGGGACTAAAAAGTCCGAGCCATGCTCCAAGTTGGAGGTCTCCCTCCGACTAGGGCAGGGACGATCGTAGCTTCGCATGAGCGAGGCAAGATCCAGCGGGCAGGAAAAAGTTATTCCTTTAACCCTGGATAGGTACGGTGGGTCGTTTGCGACCCCGAGCGTCAAAAAAAAACAGGTTTTTCTCACGTGACTCACCCCTGTGACTGAATTTGTGGGTGATCGACCTGCAGGAGGTGTCTCCCCTACACGCTCTAGTAGTGTCCAGATGTGCATTGCTGTAGCTGTACTCCTTCCCCGATTTCTGAGACGCGTCGGGGTCGTTCGCATCCGAGTTTACCCTTCTGAGGTAGTTTGCATAATTATCAAAGTTATTACGTATTATGAAATTGTCGTAGAATGGTGCAACTTGTATAGATTATCAGTTGTGGAAAGTCTTGGTGGATTGTTTGGCTACCATGTGCATGTTTTTTTTTTTAGTTAAAATGTCGTTCATCACCACGAGGACCATTTTACCGCGAGTGCCCTTTTTTCATTTTTTTTAATTTTTTTGCCAAGTCATTTTTCCGTAAGATATTGCCAAATAGTGTCGTAAAACTTTTGCTTGTTTAGTGTTGGAAAGTGTGTCTAGATGATCTGGCTACCCATGCATGACTTTGTTTTTGTCAGATACGACGTAGTTATTGGTATATTGGGTATTTAACTGCGGTTACCAATTTCTGTTTTTTTTTCAATATTTGTAAAAATTACTACGTAGTAAGGAATTGCCGTATATTATTCATTTTTTTTTCATGTTTATGTGTTAGAAAGTGTGCCTTGATGGTTGGGCTAACACGTGCATGTCTTTTTTTTTATCTGAGATGTCGTATATTAGAATGTCGGGCATTTTACCGCGAGTGTCCCTTTTTAATTTTTTTTAATTTTTTTGCCAAGTCATTTTTCCGTAAGATATTGCGAAATAGTGTCGTAAAACTTTTGCTTTTTTAATGTTGGAAAGTGTGTCTAGATGATCTGGCTACCCATGCGTGATTTTGTTTTTGTCAGATACGACGTAGTTATTGGTATATTGGGTATTTAACTGCGGTTGCCAATTTCTGTTTTTTTTTCAATATTTGTAAAAATTTACTACGTAGTAAGGAATTGCCGTATATTATTGATTTTTTTTTCATGTTTATGTGTTAGAAAGTGTGCCTTGATGGTTGGGCTAACACGTGCATGTCTTTTTTTTTTATCTGAGATGCCGTATATTAGAATGTTGGGCATTTTTCCGCGAGTGCCCCTTTTTATTTGTTTTGCATTTTTTTGCTTAGTCATGTTACCGTAAGGAATTGGCAAGTAGTGTCGCAAAACTTATATTTTTATAGTGTTGGAAAGTGTTCCTAGATGATCTGGCTACCCATGCCTATTTTTTTTTTAGCCAGATATGGCGTATATATAAGTATGTGTTCGATTTTCCTGTGATTGCCATTTTTTCGTTTTTTCCCATTTCTTTCAAAATTACTACGTACTAAGGAACTATCACAGAGTAATATTTCATTTATATGTTTATTTGTCGGAAAATATGCCTTGATGGTTTGCCTAGCACGTGGCTGAAATTTTTTTTTTCTGAAATGCCGTATATTAGAATGGCCATTTTTCCACGAGTGCCCCTTTTTATTTGTTTTGCATTTTTTTTGCTTAGTCATGTTACCGTAAGGAATTGGCAAGTAGTGTCGCAAAACTTATATTTTTATAGTGTTGGAATGTGTTTCTAGATGATCTGGCTACCCATGCCTATCTTTTTTTTAGCCAGATATGGCGTATATATAGGTATGTGTTCGATTTTCCGGTGATTGCCATTTTTTCGTTTTTTCCCAATTCTTTCAAAATTACTACGTACTAAGGAACTATCACAGAGTAATGATTCCTCTAGATGTTTATTTGTCGGAAAATTTTGTTTACTTTTTTTTTGATTGAATATCATCAAATTTTTTTAGCTAAAATATTGTTTTACATTTTTTTTTCGATTTTATTTCCCTTCAAAAAAAAATTTTTGGGTCAGAATTTTAATTTTATAGTCGTAAAATAATCGACAATTATCCAGCAACCCACCATACAATTTTTATGCATATCCAATAATAATTAGATTAGTAAATAACACCTTGAAATTGACATACCCTTCCTACATTTCAAGTGGCAGATTAGGGAGTCTGAGTCAGTGTGGTTGGCGGCCATTTTGTGGACATATCCGAAGCGTAAGCTGCCCTATCTATATATATTCTTGTTCCCTATAGAATTTGTGATATTTTGGTATATTTTTACCTGCATAAATATCATATTATATATTAAATATATGTATTTTTTTACGAAATTTCCAAGTACTCAAAAAATTACCTTTAGATATGGCCCCTGATATAAATGTAATTTACAAAATAATGAAGATTTTTTTACATATTTCTATTTTAAGATAACATATGTTTATTCCCTAAAAAAATTAGCCACTTCCTATTTCATTTGGGTACGCAAAAAAATTCATGAAATTTGGACAATTTTTTTTGACCAAAAAAAGTTACCCTTTTTTTCTCATTTCAGATCTTCACCTCCATGGGTCTGACTTCATCCAAAATACATCAAGATGTGTCCTAAACATTCAAGAATCAATTCCTAAAAGGATTTGTGTATATATGTATAAACTTTTTTTTTATGAATTTTTATGTCAGGTCTTTTTTTTTTCTACTTAATTTTTTAAAATATTTATAATAAATAGTTTTTCTGCAGATGAGTAGTATTTATCTTTACAGTTGTTTTAAGCATTCATTGAAGTTTTTTTTGGCAAAAGAAAAAAGGAGGTTACTGCAAAAACTGATTTTTCAAAAATTTTTTTTGGCGTCGGGGTCGTTCGCGTCCGAGTATACCCTTAAAGGGGTGTCCGAGGACCGTACCTATCCAGGGTTAAGCCTGAAGGTCAGGGAAAGGCTGAGCGACAGGCTTCATTGCCGAGAGCGGAAAGGAGTTTCCTCCCGCCGATAGGCAATAAGACCGTTATTGCTGGAGAAGAGGCCTCAAGGGAAGAGGTATATCTCCCACAGCACCAACCACCGAAGACTCTTCACTTTGTCTGGAAGACCCCTGCGGATGACTATCGCAGATAACGCGACCTCTGTCCCGCGACTGTAGCGGGTTGTCTCTTCTTGAGGAGGAGGCGTAGTGTCTCCAAGCATGAAGTCGAAGCGACCCCCCGGTTCGTGAAAGACGTTGTAGTGAGGTTGTTTGAGTAGTCTGTGCCGTGGGAGAAGCTCTCCCGGGAGTTCCGTCAGGGGAAGCAGAGGGTCCAGAAACCGTTCTACGCATAGTCCCAGTGGAGCTCTCCCATTGAAAGGTTGACAAGACAACCTGGTCCTGTTGAGACCCATTCCCCACAGACAAAAAGAAGGGAAGACGCAGGCGTCGAAGTTGTCCCCCCATCACCGGAATGCATCTTGCCAGAGTCTCGGGGTCTGAGACTGGGGGAAGAACAGCGGAAGCTTGAGGTTCCAAGCTATCGCGATCAGGTCCCCCAGACTAGGACTTGCTGGTTACTCAAGGCCAAAGACCCCCAGGTACACTCTTTACGAGGCTCTGCTCGGATAGTCGGAAAGAACATTCCTCTGCCTGGAATGAGAGAGCCGATGGTGGAATTGAGAGTATCTCAATCATCTTGGTATCTCTACTGCAAGATGTGAAGGTGTGAAAATGCGTCCCCTGCTGGTTAGAACACGCCAGAACCATGAAGTTGACGCGCACGGAGCGACTTGGCAGGAGCTGTAGGATCTGTAGAGGGGCCAGACTACGGCCCCTAAGCCTGCCTGAATGATGGAGAAGTATCCTTCAGGTCCTGACCATAGGCCTGGACCGGAACATGCCCCCCCCCTCCCCCCTTTCCTTTGACGAGTCCGAGAACAGCATCAAGAATGTGGGGAAAGGACGAGAATATCCACTCCCATCAAGAGGTTCCATAGGTCAACACCCATTGCAGGTCTAATAGTTCCGCTGGTCCCATAGGGGCCAGGAAGTCCGGTTAATCGTTGCCTGAAACCACCGGAACTTGGACCGCCCCACATGGAACTTATCCTGAGGCCACCGTTCGGACTATAGACGGGTCAACGAGGAAAGGAGAACTAGGAAACGTTCCAAGGTAGGGCTGAAAGCTCTGCTTGACTGAGAACAGGTACTGCGACTCTCCTCAGCCTTGCCACAGTCAACTGAAGGGAAGGCCCGGAGGATGTGGCAGCAGAATCTGGCGTCCCCAGGTGTTCACCCATCCAAGTGCCGACCAGAACCGACGTTGCTTACCCTCGCTGGACGGACGAGAAGCGGGGTTTCCAACGTGGTAAGGCCGTTGACTCAATATCATGGCCAGATACTCCAGATGTTGAGGCAGAAGAAGAGAAGGCTCCTAGCAAAATACCATGAACCCACACTCATGGTAAGCATCCGGAAGCTTGTCCCTGCGCTGAAGAAGGTCGAACCCGAGCCTACCGGAGTTAACCAGCCCTCCAAAAAGCAAAGGAGGCGGAAGCATGCAACTGAGCGGCCATGAGGAAAGCAGGGAGAGTTCTCTGGGGAAAAAAACCTGCGATGCCACGGAGGGATCGCCACACTGCATCATAAGCAGGAATACCTGCAGTCTAGGCTGAATTCCACGAGCTCCCTGGAAGATGGATGGAATGCAAACAAAGTACCCGTCCTTCTGATCCAGGGTTTAAGGAGTCCTGTCGCCTCGTTATCAGTCTGATCGATTCTGCTGTTCTACGCTGGCCGAAGTTTGTTCGACAAACTTGATCAGGGCTGAGAGGTCGACTACGGAACTCCCGTCTCAGATACTTCCTTACAAGAAAGGATCGACTGAAGAAGCCGGGGGTGAAGCCGTCGATGATCCTATGGAGGACCTTCGCCTAAGGTATGGATCATTCTGCCCAAACGGGCAACTCTTGCCGACGTTATGGCATAGAGGTTCAGAGACACTGAATTCGCTGACAGAGACGGCAGGCGCGATATCCTTGGCTGATCACAGAGATCGTGCGGGAATGGGCATCGGTAAACTGTCATCCGGATGAGTAACCTTAAGCATCCTCCCAGCGTGAAACCTGCAATCCTAGAGTTCGTGAACTCTGCCGCTCCCTTTAGGACTATGTCCCCCCCCGGGGGAGCCTCCCGTGCCATCTGTTCCTGACAGGAGGAAACTGCAATTGGACACCTTGTCTCAGTTGTCGTAGCCGATAACTAGGCCGATGTGGTTGAAAGAAAAAGGCGCTGGAGCCCTGCAGTGTCTGGAAGAAAGCGCCTTGGAGGAGTGAAAACGGAAGTTGACTTCCTCCGCACAGCCGCTGTCTAAGTCTCTGTCCTTGGGCACAAAAAAACTCTTCTCAAGGATGGCCCTAGCTCTGGCACTCTTCAGACCCCGAGACCAGGGCAGAGCCGCACTGGACTTCGGGGCCTTCCGAACGTCAAACACTTCATCCAAGATCGTGTCTTTCCCTTCACGGGGGGCGATGACTGGATCCATAAGCCCGTTAAGTTGCCTTATCAGGCTTAGGCCCTGCCACAAGATATGTTCGGATTCCTGCTGTTCTCCTCCCTGCGGGCTGGCAGCTAAGTCTCCTGCCCCAGGGATCTCTTCCTGGGGTGAAACGTGGACATTCCCCCGGGTAGTTGTGGGTTCCTGGCGAATCCTTGAGGAGGATTTCGGGACGGTTTTGGAGTCCTTGGATTCCCTCCTGGGAGGGATACCCCAACCAAGAGATTCGAGGGGCCCCTCCCTCACGAGATGATTCTCCTCCATGAAGCGAAGTCTCCCCCCTTGGTCCCGAGGGGAAGACTACCGCCCCACTGGACTCACCTGAGGACGGAAAGGCCTCGTCCATGGGAGAAGGAGGAAGCCCTCGAGCAGGAGAAGGGGCCTTCGAGACCGACCTCTTGGGAACCAACTTCGCCCTGGGGGAAGTCACCACGAAGTCCACTCCTCTCTTTCTCTTCAGCGTAGGAGAGACAGCCGTTGGTTTGTTACCCTGGTCGGCGAGTGCTGGTTTCATAACCCTCACTAACGCCCGCGCCAGAGGACCAAACCAAGTCTGCTGCTCCAAGGACACAGAGTCCAAAATCCTCGCTAAAGGGAAAGGGATCGGGCGATCCTTTGGAGTGGACACCACAGTAGCTGCCTGAAAAGAAGGTGGGGAGAATGGTGTACTAACCTCTCCTCAGTAGTATCCTTGTCCTGCACTACCAACCTGTGTTTGGGTTGAGGCGATCCCGAGCGTTGTCTAGGAACATGCGTTCCTGCTGCTACCCCCGGCTGCGGAGTTCGCCGCGAACGATGGTCGCGCGAGGGAGCGCGGCCGAGCGATCGCGCGGGCACGCAGGTGAATGGTCGCGCGGGCACGTAGGCGAGCGGTCGCGCGGGCGCGCAGGCGAGTGATCGCGCGGGCGCGCAGGCGAATGATCGTGCGGGCGCGCAGGCGAATGATTGCGCGGGCACGCGGGCAGCGGTCGCGCGGGCGAGTGGGCGCAAGGGTGGGCAGGTGAATGAGAGCGTGTCCAAGGCGGCGAACGCAAGCGTTGGTGAAATGGCGAGGAAACGAGCTGCCGCGTGGGTGAGGAAGACCGCTGGCGGTGTGGATCAACAGGCGATCGGTGATGAGCTGGTGAGCGCTGACACGCAGGTAGGCCATGGCGCGTTGTGGCATGGCGACGCGTTGGCGTGCGATAGCGATCAGCATGCGCAGGTGAGCGATCGCGCGATGGCGAGCTAGTAGCTAGTGAACCATGTCCCTTAAGAAGCGTTGGAGAACGTTGGCGCTCAGGCTGTAACACACGCGGGCGGTCTGGAGATCGCCGAGAAACAGGTGATCGCTGACGCATAAAACGCTGGTGAATAGGCGATACTAAAATCGCTTGTGCACGCTGACGAGCAGGTGAACGCTGACGAGCAGGTGAACGCTGGCCTGTAGGCGATCGTTGACGCGTGGGAGAACGCTGGAGAATAGGTGATAGTTAAATCGCCTGTGCGCGCTGGCGAGCAGGTGAACGCTGGCGCGCAGGTGAACGCTGGCGAGCAGATGATCGCTGGCGCGTAGGTGATCGCTGGCGCGTAGGTGATCGCTGGCGAGCAGGAGATCGCTGGCGAGCAGGAGGTCGACGCGTGTCCTGTGAAAGGACAGGTGGCGCGGCGCGTTCACGAGCTGGAACAGGAAGATCGCTGGCGCGTTGGCGAACATGTGCTTTTGACACACGCGCTGAACGATGTCGCGTAGCCACAGAGTCAGAAGACTGATGGCGGGCAGGTAGCTCAGCAGGAACTGTAGGATGGACAGAGACCGCAGGGCGATGATCATCAAATGAGCGCTGACGCTCAGAAGAGAGCTGATGAGCAGGGCGAACATCAAGAGAGCGCCGACGAGCAGGTGAGTGCCGACGAGCAGGAGAGTCCTGACGAGCAGGAGAGCGCCGACGAGCAGGAGAGCACTGACGAACAGGAGAGCGTTGGCGAACAGGAGAGCGCTAGCGACCAGGAAGTGCTGATGAGCAGGAGAGGCCGGAAGACCGTTCCTGTCCGCCGGGAGACTGATGTCCGTCGGAAGACCGTTGTCCGTCGGGAAGACCGTTGTCCGTCGGGAAGACCGTTGTCCATCTGCATCAGGGTGGATGAAGGAGTTGTAGGCTGCAAACGTAGATTCAAAAAAGGCGCCTCTTAGCCCCCTTATAGGGAGATGAGAGGCCCTTACGACGAGGCGGACGGTGAGCCTTACGGCGAAGGAGGCCAACAGCAACAGCAGCAGAAGAATCCTCCGAAGAGGAGTCTCTATGAGTGTACTCTCTCGCGAACGAAAGAGAAACACTTCGTAGAAGAGACTGGTCAGCCAGTGACCTAAAAGGAGCAATCCTCCGAAGAGGGGCTCCTGCAGTTGCCCAGCCCCTTGAGCGAAACTGCAGGTGTGACCGCTCAGCACCAAGAGCATAGTCGCACGAAAAAAAGGCAAGAGAAGAATCCCCCAAAAGGGGAAAAACTCAAGCCTGGACAGGAAAAACTTCCCCCGGAAGGAAAGTTACCTACCCAAGGAGGCAAGCCTCCTGAGTTCTAAAATGAACTGGAGAGCTGTCAATCGTCACGGGAGTACTTCCAGTAGAAGGAGACACGCCCCTGACGAAAATCCAAAGGGGAGGCAGCAACAGCCGAATCCCCAGGCCTCCACAAGACAGCTCACACCGGGCCATATCACAGAAACGAACTAGATCGGTAACTGTGAAAAAAAAAAAAAAAAAAAAAAAACATTAGTACACATTCATTCCCCCGAGAAGGCTCCGAAGAGGAATCCCGAGGGAAAGGAAACAAGAATTACACCACAGGCACGTACCCTCACAAGCACTTACACTCACGGAAGGAGAGCTGTAACCAAAACAGAATTATAACAATTATAATTATGAAACTATGTAATTATGTAATTTAAAAAAGAATGAACACTAAAGAAAGAACGAAAACCCCGAAAGGAATCGTTCTACAAGCTGAAAAAAAATTAACAACTACAATTAGATTCATAAACTAACTGAGACAAAACGTACGGTGTAGCAACCCCCCCACACGGGAAGGAAGCTACAAGGGCGTAGTAACACGTAGTAAAGGGGTGAACGACCTCGAGAGAGAGAGAGAGAGAGAAAGACCGAAGTCAAACTCGATCGCAACCCATAAAATTACGCCATGGTGGCCTAACTGCCGAGGACTCCACGGAGATATCGTACACTACACACACAACTCTGAAAAGGAAACTTACTGATTTCTATACTCAAATATATATACAAACATGAAAACATGTTTACAATATATTGAGTAAAGGAAAAGTAAGTGATTAAGTAAAGACAAAACAAACAATGGCTGCCAAGCGAGGACCAAGACAGAGACGTCTACCCCAGTCCGAGCCAAAAGTGAAAGTGGGCATTCACCTGTGTGTGAGGAGGGGGGGAGGGGTAGCTAGCTACCACTCCCCTAGCCCCCCGCTAACTAGCGCGGGGGTAATACACCCTTGTTAAATTCTAATGGCTCGCCATTTCAGCTGCGCTAAAAGGTAAACCCAATGTAAATAGCGTGGTTTGTATTTCGGTTACGGAATAACTGTCATTTGTTACAACGCTATATACAAACCCCTACGATCTTTACAGTGGAAACTCACCGTTAGGTGGGTGTAAGTCCAAAAAACTAACTGGCTAGTGCCTGACCTGGGGGACTACTCTGTGCTTCGCATGAGCTGTTTGGTGGCACCGTGTCACCTTGTCAACTCTGAGAGCTAACAGCCTGGGCAATCGTGCGAAGGCATAAGAACTCTCACATCTATAATCTTTGCTGTTTTTCCTTCTTTCTTCCATATCACAATATCAGATTTTTTGGGCTCAGCCATGTCATCCTGATGGAAGGTTCCTTTAGGTGGCTTTCTAAGGAATATTTAGCCACAGTAATACTTCCAGAGAATTAACCATAGGTCTCCAGAATTCTATCTCTGGGCGCGAGTATCCTTAATGTAACTATTAAGGATATCGCATAAAATCAGGGGACGTATTTCTTAGTACGACACATGGCAATCTTCACCCCGAATAGATTTAACTCTTTGAGGGGGAAGAGTGGCGAACGAAAGGGGAGTCGTTATCAAGGTTACCCGGTGGATCCCCTCCCAGTACTACTACAGCGTATTATTCCTTTAAAAATTAGAATTTAAGCACGGTGTTCTCCCATGCTTGTCTCGGTGTTGTTATTTATTTCAAGGAACATTATCATGCAATCTCCAGCATCTTCATCCTCTGGAAAGTTGAGTATTTAATCTTTCCTGTGTATAATTTTTAGCTCCCTTCTCACAGTTAAATTAACATAATTTAGGTGTGTTAAGAGGGCTGTCTGCCATGGGGTTTTGACATAACTTTCAGAAATGGAAAATCATTTTAGTGCTTCTATGTATGCATAAGCATATCGTATATGCTCCCCAGAAGTTTCAGCCAATGAATTTTACAAATAACGAAGATATAGCGGTCTTTAAATTATGACGTCATCCTTACTGTGTCTTCTGCATGACTGAGTTTGAAAAAATCGTCTGTGTGTTATTTTTGCATATCTATAGCGATTTTTCACTTATGTTTTGAACTATCGTACGTCTGGCAGAAATAAGAGGCATTGGTAGAACGTAGTTGAACGAATTCTACTCCTCAGAGAACAGAAGCCAAAGTTTCCAAACACTTACAGAAGTTATAATGCATGCGTTTGTTTACTTGAAGTTCGTATGTAGATTGTTTTCACAACGTCCTCGGGAACTTTATAGCAAGGCCAATGTTACCTAAGGTCATAAAAAGAACAAATAGTCAATATTTTTTCCAAACAATGAAGATATAGCGGTCTTTAAATGATGACGTAATCCTAACTGCGTCGTCTATCTGACTGAGTTTGAGAGAATTGTAGTTCTCTCTCTCTCTCGAATTATATAAAACTGCCATTTATACAAATACTATAATTCTCTCTCTCTTTCTCTTGAAGTTCGCATGTAGATTGTGCTTTCATAACATCCTCGGGAACTTTATAGCAATCACAATGTTACCTAAGGTCATAAAAAGAAAAAAATAGTCTATCATTTTTCCAAACAATAATGATATAGCGGTCTTTAAATTATGACGTCATACTTACTGTCGTCTGCATGAGTTTGACAGAATCGTAGTTATGTTTATTTTTGCATCTCTCTTTCTCTCTCTCAAATTATTCAAAGATGCCATTTATACATATTCTATAATATCAATGTTCAACTCTCTTAGAATAAAATAATGGTTGATTCTCTCTCTCTCTCTCTCTCTCTCTCTCTCTCTCTCTCTCTCTCTCTCTCTCTCTCTCTCTCTCTCTCTCTCTCTTACTCTTATGTTTCGATATATCGTACTTCTGGCAGAAATGAAAGGCATTGGTAGAGGGTAGCTAAATGAAAACTACCAACTACGAGAACATCTGCAAAGTTTCCAAAGACATATAGAAATTATAATGCATGTGTTTATTTACCTGAAGTTCGTATGTAGATTGTGCTTTCACAACGTCTTCTGGAACTTTATAGCAATGCCAATGTTACATAAGGTGATAGAAAGAACAAAAAGTAAGTGGAGAACAAAAAAAAAAAGGACCAAGGAAGAGGGAAACATGAATAAGAGTAAAAGCTGAAACCTGCTAACTAAAACACTGGCAACAATAAGAGATCGCTGGCAACTCGTAACATAGGAATAGTAAACTGAGGGTTCAAATACCTCGTTTAGGGTGCATTTATGTAAGAATAAACAATAAAAGTTATCATAATAATATTATCTTGATTTCTTTGAGAAAAGAAGCGAAAATTTGTTGCAAATCTTTGGGAGCTCATAACTCAAAAACATACTTATTCACACTTAGGTACATTTTTCTCACTTATTTGTTGTTCAATATTAGAGAGAAAGATATCATTGAAAAGAAGAATAAAATTCCCACAATTCTGTCAAACGAAATTTTTATTTTCTTTTTATATTTTTTTTCACGATTATTTTCCGTCTAGACGAGGAAAAAAAATAAAAATTCATTAAAAAAACAAAAAGGAAAATCAAAATTCTGTCTGACAGAATTGTTCGGTTGATAGAGTAGTTTTTATGGTATAAGTTTCAATACAATTGATATTATAGTAGTGGGGAAAAAATGTACCTAAATTTTTTTTTTAAACCATGATATTTGCTAATAAATCCAAAAGTTTTTGATCAAATTACTTTAAATTTTCATATGATGAAGGTATTATATATGTTTAAAACATATATAGAAATGGTGTAATTTGGATCATTAGAAAAAAAAATGGCGGACATGGCGGACGGTCCCCTTAAGTGGAGCACTGCCATCTCCGGAGGCGGACATTTTAAGACCGCTGTCGCACGCCATAAATGCTTTATTTAGATAGTAGTGTGACGTTCCCGGTATTAGCTATAAAGAAATTCTAGCTATTTAAGCAAAATTATACTAGTGAAGTTTTAGTATACTTTAGTAACGTTATCCCCCGTTTAACCTCTAGTATCGTTTTTATTAATTCGGTCGGAGATATATACATCTCCTAGAATTACTAGTATAATTTGAAATGCTTCTCTTTTAGAGAAATGAGGATAAACCCTTCTTCCCCCCTGAATGCCGCCATACCAGGCGACAACACTATCTTCTGTCATCGCCATCGAGTAGTGTGCTCTGGCTTGACTTGGATAGTGTTTTACTGTCGATCTTCTTTGCCGGTAAGTATCCCAGCCTTGAAATATGGCAGTAACTCAGGGTACTTCGTCTTGTAGCCGACAACATTATCGACAATGGAATAGTTATTCCTCTGCCGGTTACACCGTTGTCGGCAAAGGAAGCTAGGCTTCTCTAGTCTACAACCGAAAGTGGGCAGTATAATTGCCGCCACCTTTCTCCCTTGTGGACTATAAAACATGTCTTATATCCGGCAATGTCTCAGGCTAGGGAATCGTCATTCCCCTGCCGCCCATGACGGCGCCGGTATAGGAAGCTAGACTTCCTTGAATAAAGTAGGAGGCATACTTGCCACCACCTTCCTCTGTAAAATATAAGACCCTTTCCCTTCCCCTTCTGTCCACAAATATCCTATGGCTGGTATTCTACAATCATCCCCGCTTGCCAGGCGGACTGGGTTACCGGCCGGGTTCCTACAAAGGCAGTTAGGTTGCCGCTTCGACCAACTCCCTAACGGAAGCAAAGCTCCAGGAAAGGTTGAGCCGACACTGACGGCTGCCGGTGGGAAACCCATTAGACTATTGAGTATTCTTCAGTCCTCTCTGTAACCGGCAGTACAGCCGGCAACAGAATTTGTGGCTGGATGGAAGCTAGAATCAATGTATTCCTCCCCTTCCATTTGAATTCTTATTCTGGAAAGAAGGCAGTAGAGGCAATAGTCCCTACACTCCTAATTATTGTACTAAACTATAATAATACGGAAGTCCTTCTTTCCATTCTTTCTCTCTCCCTGTCAGCTAGTGCCACCAGGTACTAGCCTAACCCTGTAGTATACCGGTAAAACTACAGTATAAGACAATACAGTAGCCAGTATTCTTGCAGTATAACAATACAGCAGTTATAAAACTACGGTATATAATGATACAGTAGTATGAAATTTCCAACATATTCTGTGTATCCTTTCACAGTCCATTGTTGAGACCGATTAAAACATGTTGAGGTGAAGTATTCCTTCAACATCCTGATGAATCCTACATCATTGGGACACCAATGATTACCATTCAGTAAAAATATTTTACAAGTGGAGGAGTTAGCGTTAGTATTCACTGACTTTGGCTCTACGTAAGGGAGTCATTCCACTCTGTATTTTCCCTAATAAGGAAATTAAAAACATTAATATTGTAGGAGGTCACAGCAACTGCCTGGAGAGGAAACACAGATATGTGTCTTTCCTACTTCTTTTCTAGCTTACTATCCAAAGCTATAATAAATAATAGTAAATTATACTATTTTAAGCATATGTAATTATATCAGTGATATAAATTACCTTATACTCATTTCACTCTTTCTTTCCTTACTGGAGGAGCCTAAGGTGAAGTGTGCAGTCATGTTCTGCAACCACAAAAGTACGGACTTTTGTGGCCACAAGATGTGCAGGTCTCATGCCCCAGCTCCATCACAACTGAAACCCTGAGGTATTGGGATCTGAAGGGTTGCACTGTCTGCTCGGCTCTGATGACCGAGGGATTCGGTGAAGATATTCCTGAGACTACGGAGTCAAGGGATACAGCAAGGGAAACTCTTCGGAGGTGGGTGAGAGGGTTCCAAAAGAACTCTCCGGGACCTTACCTGCCCAATGAAGCTACGAGATGCCTTCTGTTCCCTAAGGCCCAATCCGACGCGGTTGTGCCCCAGGCACAGGTTAAGCCTCCCTTCATTCAGCTGACAATAGATGGTGACATTAATAAGGCACTCGAAGGCATGGACATCCACCAGGAACGGATGTCGGAGATGTCTACCGACACCGAAAAGGATCTTCTGCAAGAAAATCCTGAAGAAGTGGCGGCTCAACCCCCCACGGAGGAAAAAGGATCCGTATCGACGATATCAAAAGACCCTCAGTTTTCTGTGATGGCATATCAACCCGTGCCGTCAACTTCTTCGGCCCCAACTCCCCATCTTGAACCGCTGATAGCCAAGAGCAAAGTGTTCCTAGGACAACTTCAGCAGATGGTGGAATCGTTCCGCAAGGAACATCAGGAGATTAGGAGGGAAGCAAGAGAAGTGAAACACTCGGGCGCTTTCAAAGGCTCTCATAAGCCTATCAAAGTCTCTGACTCACCTCATTGCTCCAAAACCAACCCCAGGAGGTATGAGGAGTATATGCCCATGATGAATGGGAAACTGTACATCTCCGAGAAGATGGGGGCCAAACCCCTCGAAGATCTCCAATTCTGGCTTAACATATCAGCATACCTAGAATGTTACGTGAGATTGCAGGATGAACCAGCATCTCGTGAGGAGACGGAACCGAAAAAGGTCATGATCTTTGAGCATGACAAGGCACAGGCTCTCTTATCCAATACCTTAAAGAAAGCCAGTTACACCAACTCTAAGGTTTCAGCTTTGACCAAGAAACATCCTACCTTCATTGCTCCTTCCTCCAGAGCTTTCCCCTTTTCAGTCAAAGCTCTTAACTGTGTGCTGAAAGCAGTTGATGCGGGCAAACCATGCCCAGTGCTAGAGGAATTCAGACCATTATCTCTAGCCATGCCTACCTGCCAGAAGGAATGGAACGAGGTTCATCTAAACTTCTCAGTCTCTAAACAGGATCCGGAGATAGCAGGTCAACAGTTCAATGAGAACCTTCCAAACTGTCAGAACATCTTTTGAGATGGGAAAAGGAGACAAAAGAGAGACTAGCCGACTCTTTGTCTCTTCAGAACTGTATGGAGATGTGTGCAGGCCTTTCCAATACCCCAGATATGTACATGGTCCTAGCCAAGACACACATGGCTACCATTGTTAAGGACATGTACGCTTTCGTTAAGGCCAGGAGGGCCTGTAGAGAGTATGTGTTTGCCACTGCAACGATCAAACACGAGCCCAAGAAGCTGATCACTTCATGTATCTGGGGCAAGGACCTCTTCCCAAAAGAAATGGTTCAGGAGGTCATTGCAAAAGCTGCCACGGAGAATAGAAACCTTCTCCAGAAGTGGGGCATGTCTTCCAAGAGGAAATCATCCTCAGATGCTGGTCCCCAACCGAAAAATAGGAAGACAAAGAAGCCACGCAAGCCTGCACAGCATCCAACCATGACCATGACCACAGTGCCCCAAATGGTAGACCAGCCACAAACCACCTTCCAAATGGTGCCCCAGCAGCTGGTAGCTCAGTCCCCTGTGTTCAATCCAGGCTTTGAGAGACACACGACTACCTTTCACCCCAGAGGTAGAGGCTCCTCAAGAAACCCCTCAAGGGGTAGAGGAGGATGTGGTAAAAAAAGCATACCCTCTGGAACATCTCAGTAATGAGATGCTCCAGGTAGGAAGAACACTCTTCCACTTTCGGGATTGTTGGACCTTAGATCCCTGGGCCCACAGCCTAATCAAGAATGGACTCGGTTGGAAATGGAAAAAAATTCCACCCCCTTTTCCTCAATTCTTCCAACACTCCAACCCCTTATTGGAAAAATATACCTTAGATCTCTTGAACAAAAAGGTAATAAGGAAAACAAAGTCCATCAAATTCCAGGGAAGGCTGTTTTGTGTTCCCAAGATGGACTCGGACAAACTCAGAGACATTCTAGACTTGTCTCCACTCAAGTTCATTGAGAACTACAAGTTCCGGATGCTTACCCTGCAACACATAAGGACCCTGTTACCGAAAGGGGCGTACACAGTCTCGATAGACCTGGCGGATGCTTATTGGCACCTACCAGTCAGCCGCCCTCTCTCCTCCTACCTAGGATTCAGGGTACAGGATACAAAATATGCCTTTACAGCCATGCCCTTCGGACTAAACATAACCCCAAGGATATTCACAAAACTTGCGGGCACAGTCGTCCAACAGCTGCACTTAGAAGGCATTCAGGTAGCGGCATACCTGGACAACTGGCTGGTGTGGGTAGCATTCAAGACAGTTTGTCTGGAGGCAGCCACAAAGGTGATTCTGTTCCTAGAACACCTGGGCTTCAATATCAACCACAAGAAGTCTCGCCTTCCACCAGCTCAGGAGTTTCAATGGTTAGGAATCCATTGGAACTTGCAGTCACATCGCCTCTCCATTCCACCGAAGAAGAGGAGAGAGATAGCGGGATCTGTCAAGAGACTACTGAAACTCAAGAAGATTTCAAGACACCAAGAGGAGAGAGTACTGAGCTCTCTCCAGTTTGCAGCAATGACAGACCCAGTGCTAAAAAGCACAAAAAAAAAATATGCGTCAGGAGTCTGGAAAAGATACGCATCAAACGCTCGAACAGATCAACAAAGATTGACACTGACCCTACTGCGAACGCTCCTAAGGCCGTGGTCAAAGGTCAAGAGCCTGACAAGGACAATTCCCTTACAACCACCTCAACCTTCAGTGGTAATTCACACAGATGCCTCATCAGTAGGATGGGGAGGCCCTTCCCATCAAAGGAAAGTGCAAGGGAATTGGTCACACCAGTTCAAGACCTTTCACATCAACATCTTGGAAGCTATGACAGTCTTCCTAACGTTGAAGGAACTATCCCCTCGCATATCAGCCCACATCAGACTGGTCTTGGACAGCGAGGTAATAGTGAAATGTCTGAGCCGACAAAGCTTGAGATCACCTCACATCAATCACGTGATGTTAGCCATCTTTCGCCTGGCAAGGAGGAAAAGATGGCACTTATCAGCAGTTCACCTGCAAGGGTTCCGCAATGTGACGGCGGAAGCTCTATCCACGCAAAAGCCGATAGAGACAGAATGGTCCCTATACGCATACTCATTCTCCTTCATCTTAGAAAAAGTCCCGGAACTGCAGATTGACGTCTTCGCAATGAGCAACAACAAGAAACTACCTCGATATGTAGCCCCTTACGAGGACCCTCGGGCAGTAGCGATGGACGCCATGTACCTCGATTGGAACAGATGGAATCACATCTATCTGTTCCCACCAACCAACCTCCTGCTGAAGGTCTCACCAAGCCGAGATCCTTCAGAGGAACAGCAGCAGTAGTGGCCCCCAAATGGCCCAGAAGCAATTGGTTCCCTCTAGTTCTAGAACTGAAACTGAAGCTGTTCCCTCTATCGAACCCAGTTCTATCCCAACTGGTTCAGAAGTCGACTGTCTACGCTTCATCCTTGAGAACCAAAAACCTACATCTCATGATTTTCTCGTCTTAGCAGCCAAGAAAAGGTTTGGGATCTCAAAAGACAACATCAAATTTATAGAAGAATACAAGTCAACTAGAAGACAATACGAATCGTCCTGGAAGAAGTGGGTTTCCTTCGTGAAAACAATGAAACCGACAGACATTTCAATAGATTTCCTCTCCTTCATCTACCTTCATGAACAAGGCCTAGCTTGCACCACAATAACTGTGTGCAAGTCAGCTTTGACTAGACCTCTTCTTTACGCCTTTCAATAATATTCCCAAAGCATGTACTAGACTCAAACCAGCAACCCCTCCAAAGCCCATATCATGGTCTTTGGACAAAGTCTTGCACTATGCTTTGAATTTGAACAATGATGATTGTACCCTGAAGGATCTAACACAAAAAGTGATATTCCAGTTTGCTATAGACTCAGGGGCTAGAGTTAGTGAAATAGGAGCCTTATCCAGGAACAAAAGCCATATTCAGTTCACAGAAAAGGGAGAACTGAACCTTTTTCCCGATCCTACCTTTCTTACCAAAAACGAGCTGCCCACCAAAAGGTGGGGTCCTTGGTGAATCTGCCCTCTGAAGGAAGATATCTCTCCATGTCCACTAGAGTATTTTAAGGTCCTTGGTGAATCTGCCCTCTGAAGGAAGATATCTCTCCATGTCCAGTAGAGTGTTTTAAGGTCTATCTTCAAAGAACTTTAGACTTCAAGGAGGGACAGCTCTTCCAAGGTGAAACCTCAGGATCAAACCTATCCCTAAAACAACTGAGGGCAAAACTCACCTACTTTATTCGTAGAGCGGATCCTGACAGTACACCCGTAGGTCACGATCCTAGAGAAGTTGCTTCCTCATTGAACTTCTTTCAACACATGGACTTTGATAGACTCCGATCATATACGGGTTGGAAATCATCCAGAGTCTTCTATAAACATTATGCAAAGCAAGTGCACGAGATAAAACACTTTGTGGTGGCGGCAGGTAGTGTTATAAAACCTGTCGCCTAGTGCTACGATGAAGAGTGGACTGCTTTGGGACTTAACAGTGCATTGGGTGAACAGGTATTAGCACCTCCGAGTGTAATACATTTTAGTAAAAATCCCTATGGTGATATATGGACTGTTCTATATAGGTGCAGAATCTTACCAATAACACCAGTGCTGTGTGAACATTTGTACACAGTGTTGAAACATATCCAACATCTAAGTGAAATCAAACAATTTAATTTCACAGAATTGAGTGGCATTTACCAATGAACTAATATATGAATATTCTTCCCTTACAGATTATAAAACGGATTTTGAGCGAAGCGAAAAATTTATTTTTGGGTGAGATAGCCATGTCGTCCTGATGGAAGGTTCCTATTGGTAGCTTTCTAAGGGGTGTTTGGCTACAGTGATATTCCCAGAGAATTACCCTTTAGGTCTCCAGAATTCTAACTCCTGGTGCGAATATCCTTAAAATTTCTCTTAAGGATATCGCATAACATCAGGGGACATATATCTTGATACGACACATAGCAATCTTCACCCCGAATAGCGTTTACGCTTCGAGGGGGAAAAGTGGCAAAAATAGAAGGGGAGCCGTTATAAAGGTTACCCTTCCTACCATACTACTATTGAGTATCTAGATGGCGCTGTATATAAGATGGCACTTATTCCTTGTAGCATTGAGCATGGTGCTACAGATTATAGTAATTTCGGGAGGGATCCTGCCAAGGCCTTTTCCATAGAAAAGGAGGGTGGGTCCATCAGGACGACATGGCTATCTCACCCAAAAATAGATTTTTCGCTTCGCTCAAAATCCGTTCTTTGGGCTCAGAGAATTACTAGAAAGTACTGTATCTGTGGATATTTATAGGTGCCTCAACCTTGGGACAAATTTTCCTATGGTCACCCAGACCATTGAGACATATGACGTTACCGCTATACGTCATTACAGTACTGCTAATCATAGACAATGTTAGTGCCTCCTGCTTCCTGCAGGGAAGAGTCATACTAGACGGTAGGAAAGGAGTTTCAAGGTATGCATATAATGTATGAACAAACATAGCATCAACTATAAAAATAAGAGTCTCAGGATTTGTATATTGTGTTGGAATAGAGTCTCAGATAGTTATACAAGAGTCTCCCTGTTCGTATAACGTATTGGAACATAGCATCAAAAAATATTGATTGTATCTCGTGTAGGAGCAAAATTATCAGCTATATATATTGTCCAGACATATAATATATGCAGTTTTACTTAGGATAGAAAAACGCTAGCTTATACTTTTATTTCTATCATTTGTAGGGTGAAATACGACGCAAATGCACACTGATATTCATTTATTAACAATAAATGACCAACACAAAATAACATGTGTAATATATGTTAATATGTGTAATGAGAAATATACCAGTCAACATAATACAGAAAAATTTTGTTTCCACCTGAAAGGGAAAAATTTTGATTAGTTCGACAATTGAATTTGAAAATTTAATAAACTTTCTGATATAGTTTTTTGTAATGTTGAATATTGTCAACACTGTGTAAAGTACACACAGCATGGGTGTTATCTGTTTATTTCTCCACCTGAAATAATTTGAACAGTCCTTAGTGTCACCATTAACAAGTATTGCACTGGGAGGTGCCAACACCTTCACCTGAAAATTTAGAGTCCCAATCAATTCACTGTTCATCGCAGCACTAGACGACAGGTTTTAATACACTACCTGCCGCCACCACAAAATGCTTCAGTTCATGCACTTGCTTCGCATAATGCTTGTAGAACACTCTGGATGACGTCCATCCAGTGTATGAGCGAAGACGCTCAAAGTCCATATACTGAAAAAAATTCAGTGATGAAGCAATTTTCATTGGATCATGACCTGCGGGTGTACTGTCAGGATCCGCTCTGCGAATAAAGTAGGTGAGCTTCGCCCTCAGTTGTTTTAGGGATAAGTTTGATCCTGAAGTTTCTCCTTTACAGTAAAGAGCTGTCCTCCCCTGAAGTCTGAAGTTCTTCGAAGATAGACCTTTAGACACTCCACTGGACACAGTGAGACATCTTTCTTCAGAGGGCAGATTCTCTAGGGACCCCATCTCATAGTGGGTAGCTCGTTCTTAGCGAAAAAGGTTGGATCAGGAAAAAGATTCAGTTCTCCCGCTTCTGTGAACTGAATATGGCCCTCATCTCTGGAGAGGGCCACTATTTCACTAACTCTAGCCCCCGAGGCTATAGCAAACAGGAAAATGACTTTTTGAGTCAAGTCCTTATGAGAGCAATCTTCATTGTTCACTGTTGAAGCATAGAGTAGCACATTGTCCAAGGACCATGAAACGGGCTTCGGAGGGGCTGCAGGTCTGAGTCTAGCACATGCCTTAGGGATCTTGCTAAAAGATTTCATTCAACATGTATACTTGGAAGGTGTATAGCAGAGGTCTAGTCAGAACCGACTTACACGTAGTTATTGTGTTGGCTGCCAGACCTTGTCTATGAAGCTGGATAAAGGACAGACAAAAGTCCACTGAGATTCCTTTTGGTCCTTTTGCTTTCACGAAAGCAACCCACTTTTTCCAAGACGATTCATATTGTCTCCTAGTTGACTTAGAGTTGTACAGTATTCTTCTAAGAAGTCTATAGTGCCTTTTGAGATCCCAAATCTTTTCTTTACCGCTAAGGAGAGAAAATCATGAGATGAAGGTTTTAGGTTCTCTGTGATGAAGCGAAGACAGTCGACTTCTGGACCTGTTGAGACAGTGCTGGGTCCGGAAGAGGGACCAGCCTCGGCTTCAGTTCCAATACCAGAGGGAACCAGTTGCTCTTTGGCCACTTGGGAGCCACTAGAGCTGCCGTTCCCCGAAAGGGTCTCAGCTTGTTGAGGACCTTCATTAGGAGATTGGTTGGAGGGAACAGGTAAATCCGGTTCCATCTGTTCCAGTCAAGGGACATGGCGTCCGTCGCCTCCGCTAGAGGGTCCTCGTATGGGGCTACATAACGAGGTAGTTTCTTAGGAGATTGGTCGGAGGGAACAGGTAAATCCGGTTCCATCTGTTCCAGTCGAGGGACATGGCGTCTGTCGCCTCCGCTAGAGGGTCCTCGTATGGGGCTACATAACGAGGTAGTTTCTTATTGTCACTCGTTGCGAAGAGGTCGATCTGCAGTTCCGGGACTTGATGCAAGATGAAGGAGACTGAGTCTGCGTCCAGGGACCATTCTGACTCTATTGGCGTGAACCTGGATAGAACGTCCGCCGTCACATTGCGGAACCCTTGAAGGTGAACTGCTGACAAATGCCACCTCTTCTTTTCCGCCAGGCGAAAGATGGCCAATATCACCTGATTTATTTGGGGTGATCTCGAGCCTTGACGATTCAGACATCTCATTATCACTTCAATGTCCAGGATCAGCCTGATGTGGGATGATCTACGAGGGGGGTTTTTTCAACGTCAAAAGGACTGCCATGGCCTCCAAAATGTTGATGTGGAAGGTCTTGAATAGAGAAGACCAGGTCACTCGGACTTTCCGTTGATGGGAGTGACCTCCCCATCCTTCCGTCGAGACATTCGTGTGGATGGTGACTGATGGTGGAGGTGGTTGCAAGGGCATGGTCCTCTTTAGGTTCTTGGTCTTAGGCTATAGCTTGAGAAGTGATCGAAGTAAGGTCGGTATCGGTCTTCTTTGATCTCTTCGAGCGTTTGATGCGTATCTTCTCTAGACTCCTGACGCATCTTTAGTTGTGCTTTTAGCACTGGGTCCGTCACTGATGCAAACTGGAGAGAGCCCAGTACTCTTTCCTGTTGGCGTCTTGAGATCATGTCGGATTTCAGTAGTCTCTTGACAGATCCTGCAATCTCTCTCCTCTTCCCTGGGGGAATGGAGAGACGGTGTGACTTCAAGTTCCAATGGATTCCCAGCCATTGAAACTCTAGAGCTGGAGAGAGTCGAGATGTCTTGATGTTTTGTCTTGAATCCCAGATGATCCAGGAACTGGATCACTTTCTTGGATGCTTGCATAGAAGCCGTCCTGGATGCTGCCCACACCAACCAGTCGTCCAGGTACGCTGCTACCTGAACGCCTTCTAGGCGTAGTTGTTGAACGACTGCTTCTGCAAGTTTCGTGAAAATCCTTGGGGCTAAGTTTAGTCCGAAGGGCATGGCTCTGAATACGTACTTTTTCTTCTGTAGCCTGAATCCTAGGTAGGAGGAGAGAGGGCGGTTGACTGGAATTTGCCAGTAAGCATCTGCCAGGTCTATTGAGACCATGTACGCCCCTTTTGGTAGTAGGGTCCTTATGTGTTGAAGGGTTAACATCCTGAGCTTGATGTTCTCTATGAACTTGTTGAGTGGCAACAAGTATAAGATGACTCTGAGTTTGTCTGAGTCCTTCTTGGGAACATAAAACAGCCTTCCCTGGAATTTGATGGACTTCGCCCTCCTTAATACCTGCTTGCTCAATAGTTCTAGGGTATATTCTTCCAGTACGGGGGTGGAGTGTTGGAAGAATTGAAGAAATGATGGTGGAGCCTCGCTCCAGCTCCATCCAAGTCCGTTCTTGATTAGACTGTGGGCCCAAGGATCGAAGGTCCAACGATCCTGAAATTGTTGGAGCCTCCCTCCTACCTGAAGCATCTCATTGCTTCTGTTTTCCGGAGGATTTACCTCCCTGAACGCGTCCTCCTTTACCCCCTTACCTCGTGAGGGTTATTTTGAGGAGCCCCATCTAGAGCCTCTACCTTTGGGACGAAAGGTAGTGGTCTGCCTCTCAAACGTAGGGTTAAATGCTGGTGACTGGGCAACCAGCTGTTGAGGTACCATCTGGTAAGTGGTTGGTGGTTGAGCAACCACTTGGGGCACCGCGGTCATGGTGACTGTGGGATGTTGATGATTGGCAGGCCAAGAGGGTAATCTAGGTCTCTTAGTCTTCTTAGGCTGGGGACCCTCATCTGGAGAAGACTTCCTCTTAGCTGACATGCCCCACTTCTGGAGAAGGTTTCTATTCTACATGGCGGCCTTGTCAACTACCTCCTTGACTGCTTCACTTGGGAAGAGGTCCTTACCCCAGATATTGGAAGCTATCAGCTTCCTGGGTTCGTGTTTTACAGCTGCTGAAGCAAACACGAACTCTCTACATACCCTTCTGGCTTTAATAAAGCCGTACAGGTCCTTTACCAAGGTAGCCATGTGCATCTTGGCCATGACCATGGTCATATCCGAGGTGCTCTTTAGGCCTGCAGCCATCTCTTAACAGTTCTGTAGGGATAGAGATGCTGTTAGTCTTTCCTTCGTTTCTTACTCCCTACGCAAGAGAATGTCAGACAGCTTTGGGAGATATTCGTTCAACTGATGTCCAGCGATATCTGCCTCCAACTTCCCAACTGAAAAGGTAAGGTGGACTTCCTTCCAATCCTTATCCTCCATGGGCAGGGCTAATGACAAAGGTCTACACTCGTCAAGTGTAGGACAAGGCTTGCCTGCCTCTATTGCCTTAATAATGGCTTTAAGAGCCTTCGATGTAAACGGGAAGGCTATTGAAGCTGGAACAAAAAAGGTAGGATGTTTCTTGCTGAGCGCTGACACCTTAGAATTAATGTAGCCCACCTGCTTCAGGCTGCTTGACAAAAGAGCCTGTGCCTTGTCATGGTCAAGTACTATGACCTCCTTGGGTTCCGTCTCTTCCTTCAATGCTGGTTCCAGCTTCAGATGAATGAAGCAGTCTGGGTAAGCGTTGAAGCTTGGCCAGAACTGAACGTCTTCGATAGGGACGCCTCCCAACTTCTCTGAGATAAAGAGTTTGCCATTAGTGATTGGCATGTACTCTGCATACCTCCAGGGATTAGTTTCAGAGCAGATTGGGAGGTCTTGAACCCTGAGTCTCTTGGGAGACCCACGGGAGGCGGAGAGTCAAGCAATTTTCCTTTCAAGTTTCGCCTCCGTTTCTTCGCCTTGCTTGCGAATGCTCTCCATCAGCACCGTAAGATTGGCCAGTGCCTGTCTCATGTCATCTGATGGAGGGGCGGAAGATGTTGAAGGTAACGGCTCCAGAGCCGGCACTGACGGAAGGGACTCCGAATCGACTTCATCATCTTGTTCAGGAGTCAATGTAGACTTCTCCTCATGACCTTCCCTAAGAAGATCCTTCTCAGTGTCTGAGGACACTTCAGACATCCTCTCCTCTTGATGGATGTCCATGCCTTGTAAAGCGTCGCTGACTTCCGTTACTACGGCAATCTGGACGCATGGAATCTCGGGTCGAGTCTGGGGTATGAAAGCTTCCATACCCGCTTTAGGGAACAGCAAGTTGTGCATCCTTTCGTTAGGAAGGTACGGTCCCGTTGAGTTCTTCTGGAACCCATATACCTATCTACGCAGCTTTTCTCGTGCTGCATCCCTTGACTCCGCTGACTTGGGGTCATCAAAAGCTTCGGTAACCAAGGCCTTGCATATGGTGCAGCCTTGTGGGTCCCAGTACCGTAGAGCTTCTTTAGTAGTGGTGCAGGGGGCATGAGCTCTGCACTCTTTATGGCCGCAGAAGTCCTTACTCCTGACGTTGCAGAAGATGACTTCGCACTTCACTTGATCCTCCTGTAAAGAGAGGAAATTTAAATGAGTATGCGGTAGTTTGTCACCTGATAAACAATTACTGTATGTTAAATATTACTATTAACATTCTAATCATTATAGCTTAGGATATTCAAGCTAGAAAGGAACTAGGAAAGACACATACCTGTGTTTCCTGTCTAGCTAATTGCTGTGACCTCCCCCAAAATTAAAGCCCTAGAGTCTTCCTATTCAGGAAACCCAAGGGAAGGGTTCTATCTCCTAGGGGTAGATAAGTGTAACAACACTGACCATTCTCAAGGTTTCAACAATGTGGGGTAAATTGCTAACTGATTAGCTATCAGTATGTTTAAAGAAATCTTTTCTTTCGATATATGACTGGTCTCAACAATAGACTGTGCAAGGATACACAGGAAATGTTGGAAAATAACTACTGTATAATATATACTATAGTTTTCTGTCTGCTGTATGAATGATCTATACTGCAAATATACTGGCTACTGTATAATCATATACTGTAGTTTAGCCGGCATGTTGCCGGCTAGGCTAGCACCTGGCGGCACGATCGTGGGGTAGTACCTGGCGGCACCGGCCCATGCCAGCTGGGGTAGTACCTGGCGGCACCGGCCCATGCCGGCTGGGTTAGTACCTGACGGCACCGGCCCAGCTGGCTTTCACCGACAGGGTTACTACCTGGCGGCACTAGCTGACAGAGAGAGAGAAAGCATGGAGTGAAGGGCTACCTTATTAAATGTTTGTTAACAATAAATAAGGGTGTAAGTACTTAATCTTACTGCATTCCTCCAGAATGATTGTTCTAATGGAAGGGGAGAATGTATCATTCAGGCTTCCATCCAACAACAAAAACTCTTGCCGGTCACTGCCGGTTCCTTGTATGTGAATGGCAGTCCAAGAGAGGACTGAAGAACACTTGACAGAACAGGGGTCTCCCACCGGCAGCTGTCACAGCCGACACAACCTTCCCGGAGCCTTGCGTCCATAAGGGAAGATTGATTGACTATACAGTTGCTTATGTAGGAGCCCGGCCGGCCCAACAACCTACCCGGCAAGCGGTGAGATTGTAGTACGACGGCCACAGGGTTGCGATGTCTAGGCCATCGCTAAAGGACAGAGAAGGGCAGGGAAAAGGGTCCTGTATAAAGTGTGGAAGAAGGCGGCAAGGTTCCCGCCCCTACCATACAAGGGAGAAACTCTGTTTCAGTATCGGCGCCATTCTAGACGGCAGAAGAATATCTATTCTTCAGCCTAGGGTCTGCCGAAACAGTGTTAGGAGGAGGCGGCAGGATTGCCGCTCCCTCCCAACACTGTTTCAGCAGACCCTAGGCTGAAGAATAGATATTCTTCTGCCACCTAGAATGGCGCCGATACTGAAACAAAGTTTCTCCCTTCGTTTCAGTGTCGGTGCCATCCTAGGCGGCAGAAGAATGTCTATTCTTCAGCCTAAGGTCTGCCGACACAGGACTAGTCTTCTAGACCGCAGGGGAGAAGGTAGCGGCATCATACAACCACTTCAAGTGCGGCCTAGGGAGGCATAGCCTCCTATGCCGGCAGCTGAAAGCCGGCAGGGGAGTGACTACTCAGCCTGCTGCTCTGCCGCCAGCAAAAAGACTGAATACGTCCTCTGATATTATGCGATATCCTTGAGAGAAAATTTAAGGATATTCGCTCCAGGAGTTAGAATTCTGGGACCTGAAGGTTTAATTCGACGGGAATATCACTGTAGTAACATATATACCTTAGGAAGCTACTTTAAGAACTTCCATCAGGATGACATGGCTTGAGGCCAAAAAGTATTGTTTATACCATTTCTTAACTCATTCAAACCATCTATACAGTTGATATTACATAAGCACCAATGTGTTATAACCTATCATATTTTTTTGTTTAGTACATTTAAAACACACACACACTCTCTCTCTCTCTCTCTCTCTCTCTCTCTCTCTCTCTCTCTCTCTCTCTCTCTCTCTCTCTCTCTCTCTCTCTCTCTCTCTCTCTCTAACAAATGAAATTTTTGTTGCTTCACAAAGTTTGTTATATTGAAAATCAATCATGATTCAATTGTCCATACTTTCTCCAATCTCGCACCATTTCTGTCACATCGAACATTTAGCGGTAACTTAATTGTTCGATAACTTTAAAAATAGGCCTAGTACTTGCTTCTTCTCTTACTTTTTTTTTCTAGATGGTTTCATAATTGAGGGGGGTACAAGTTGACTTATAACTGAAGTTAGGAAAAGTATTTTGGATATTGAAGGGACAATCATCTTTAGTAACAGTTTAGAATTATCGTAAATTATCATTCTGTTATTAGCGGCAGTTAGTAATTGTTGATTAAACGCAAAAAAAATGAAAAAAAATAGTTTTCCTGTTTTGCTACGTACGTAGGAATTTATATAGATACGGTAAATAATATTTGTAATAAAGTATTTACTAAAAGCTTTTAATATCATTATTTATCACTTTGATCAAGTTTCTCTTTTGCAAAATTTGTTTAGCCTTTGGTAATCCACTGTTCTTCTTGGGTTTCCGTTCCTTTTAGCCACTACCACCATTCGCGCACACCAATCGGTTGCAGTTCCTGTAGGAACGGGGCGGATTATTCCCAGTTTTACATCGTCGTCCAGCTGTTTTTTTACCTCTTGCTCCCAATGTTTGGGAATTGGAATTGGCGTATGGCATGCGTATGGGACTGCATCAGGGAGCAGGTGGATATGGTGTGGCTTTCCCTTCATTACCGGTAAAGGATTCCGTTTAGTATTGAATACCGTACCAGAGAAACGCTCCAAATCCACCTCTTGAGCTTAGGTACGTTGGCCTCCTGAGAGGAGAACGGCAACTCTATGATGTCATGGTTGTTGCTCACATCACTGAAGACGTCATTGGCATCCACACTATTGGGCCGTTCCCTACCAATATTATTTACTGATATCCTGTCTACCTTAACATGATGGGGAAAGTTCGCATCCACTAATCCTAAACACTTACATACATCTATAGATAGGTATAGCCTAGAGACACCGCACACTACTAACACCTCTATATTTAGAGCAATATTTCTACATAATGTTATTGTACAACACACACTACCCAGTACTCTCATGGATTTTTCGGCTGCATGATTGACCCTGGCGTTCGAACGATGCAACTGTTTCACGTTCAGTCCTAATTGATGCAAAACCTTTTCCCCCATAATACAAACTTCAGCCCCAGTATCGGCAATGGCATCAATAAATGCCTCATACATTGGTACATCACGTCTCATTTTATGTTCAATTTTTACGCGTACATACGGTAGTTTTCCCGACAATGCTGTCACCTGCTGGACCCCACAATGTTGCACTAATGTGCATGCCGTCACTGACATAGTGTCGTCATCATGGTCGACTTCAATGCCTGCTGCCTTGTTATTCACACTTTTTTTCTGCAATATCTAGCTAAATGACCCTTTACGTACACCACAGTTGTGGCAACACACTTCATTTGCATAGCAGCTACATTTATTTTTCTCATGAATGCGCCCACAATTATCACATCTCTTACCTGACATGAGCAGCTTACTATCCTTCTGTCGACGAAAGTTCGATTTTACTGCCGCAACATCACTATGTTCTGTTTCATTACTATTATAGGGCAGCAATTCCTTCCCCACCTTGGCGGTAATGAGTTTCTGGTTAAATTTGTTTGCCCCACTGTCCCTTTCAGCTGCCTCATATATTTCACACTTCTGTAGAATTTTGGCGACACTGTTATATTTCTCGTAGTCCTGGAGTATTTCTTGTTTCAGTCCACAGTTATTTAAACCACTGGCTAGCATGTGAGTCAGCATATAGTCACTCATGTCATTTTGGCACTGAGGACAGCGGAAAGCACAATCTAAAGTCAATTCCTGACACCGATGTACATATGTCTTCGCGGGTTCCATAGGCCCTTGCTGTGCACTAAAAAATTTATCCCACAGAATTGCACGATTTACAGACTTTTGAGTCACTTCTTGGACGGCATCCAATGCCTGATGTAAAGAAAGGGCTTTCCATTCATCGGCTGTATAACAAGCATCCAATGCCCTTTGCAACTGATCATCGCAGTTCAAACGAATGCTCAGCACAGCATCTTCAGTTGCAACCCTGCCAATTTGGAACCAATCTGTCATTGACCTACGCCACTTCCTAAATGCTCCTTGTGAAATTTCGTACGAACATTTGTCGGGTATAATTGCCCTCATACCTGAGAGGGCACCACTGCTCTGTTGCTGCTGCAAGAAAAGGTCCTCATTCCCACCATTGATGCTGCCACGTGCAGCCCGTCGAAGGGTCCCTCTTCTTGGTGTTGTTGAGTATCTTGCACCCAACATCTTGAAGGCTTCACTGCAATCCTACTCACTGCGCCATGTAAGCAGGTTGGGTATACTCAAACACGTGCAATGTGCAATAGTTATGTATTCACAATTCAATACATGGTGAGCAGCAATGCAATAACAATGTTGAGGCCACGCTTTCTCCAGCGAGACTGCCCCAGATTCAATATCTCCCGCTTTTAATAGATTATGGCGGGAATACAAATAACTTTCAAAATGCATTATATGGAAACATCCTACACGTTTAATGCTTTCGTTTGTTTATTATGATTGAAGATGGAGCATACAGTAAACGAACGGAAGGTTTCCGTTTCAGGCGGCGTCATAAAGAAAAACATTTTATAAATGGCATTCATTTCATTTATTTTGAAGTTCTAAGAAAAATTAAGGAGAACATTGGTAATAACAAAATCAACATATAATCAATACTTGGTAAGATTGCTGTCGATGCAAAAACTAATCTATACACAGATGTGTAAATGCTTCTGTTTCTTTGTTATGATCAGAAATCAACGTAAACAAAACATTGGTTGTCGTTTTTTATTGTGCTTTTTGGCGTGTTTAGGAAACGCATGATATGAAATCTCCTTTATTTTGATAATTCTGGATTTTCAATGATACAACAAAAGCTAGTCTTTAGAGTGATGGTTTTGCTATTCACCAGTTGTCTTATACAATAGATATGACAAACATTAAAATTTGTCTGTATTTTGGGTCATGTTATAACGGGAAATATACGGTGTTTACACCCATCCTGGTTGTAATTTTAACCTTTTTCAAGTTATTAGAACTTTAAAATATATTAAATGTTTGATTTATTTACAAGAACAATTTGATATTATAAAAAAATATAGTATAGTACATAAAAAGTATTGGAAATGGGTAGTAAACACGTTTGAATAGTCAAGTTGCTGGTTGCCATGGCCCCAATGGAATTATTTCTGTTAGTTATGTGTTTCAAAATATGCTATTTTCCATTTATACGAGGTCATTGATCGACAAAATTCTCACATAATTCGGCACCCTACTGTATACACAAACATAAAAAATGTTTTCATATATATACCAGTATAAGAAAAAGTAAGTTAAAAGATGACAAATTTGTAGATAATTTGTATTTTTCCTAACTATACAAACGCTATTTAATAGAGGTATTACTTTCGGCGAAGCTGAATTGATGAGCCATTGGAATTTTAACAAGGGTTTGCTACCCAATCGCTAGTTACGGGGGTAGGGGAGGGTAGCTTGCTACCCGGCCCCTCCCCCCTTACACACACCTGTGCTTGAGCTCACTTTGCTTCGAGGTAGGACTTCAAGGGGGATAGGGCTGGCGGGCAAGTTTGACTAAATAGCCAAGGTTTGTATAGTTAGGAGAAATACAAATTATCTACGAATTTGTCATTTGTTCCATAACTGACATACAAACCCCGCTATTTAATAGGGGTGACTCACCCATTAGGAAGGGTGGATGTCCCAGTCAGTACTGGCTTTTGACTTTGCCCGGGGGCTCGTTATTTGAGTGTGTTAGCACTCAAAAATAAGGAGTCCCTGTACCTCGCTAGAACCTTGCTACGCAAGGACTGCGGCCTACGCAAGCTATGTGTGAAGGTATAATGAAGTGTGACTCGTCCTAGGAAGTTGACCTGAAGTTCTTTAGATGGAAACTTTAGGCTATGACTCTCCCAATACCACCTCATCAGGGTATGGGGATGTGACAGTATTAGCTTAATACTAGGAACACAAGGAAACATGGTCTACCTGCAGTGGTTTGAGGTCAGCTATACAGAGAACCCAGGATGCTGCTTTCCCCAAGAGAGGGGAAGATGAAGAAAATAATAAGGGCCAGACAAACCTTTTCATTCATGCAGACTAAAAGCGGGTAACAATGCCCTCAACCCTCTGCTAATTGTCCAATAAGGAGCTTGAGGTTTTAAACCAGCTGTTGTGCAGCCACCACAGGGCCGATACAGAACGTATCGAGCCTCCTATGGGTCACGTCTTGTGAAGGTCGTCTGACGCTTCCACACCCCAGCTTGAATAACCTGCGTCACTGAGAAATTCTTTTTGAAAGCCACAGACGTAGCTACGCCCCTGACATCATGTGCTCTAGGGCGACGTGACGGAGGAGGGTCTGGATTCAGGGACAGATGAATCACCCTACGAAACCATGCCGAGATGGTGTTCTTGGTGACGCTCCTCTTAGTCCTCCCTGTGCTAACAAATAACGCTGGCACCTAAGGACGGACTGCAGCCATTCTTTTGAGATATAGCCTCAAACTCCTTACTAGACATAGTAGGAGATGGTCTGGGTCATCTGTTACAGAACGGAGACTTGAAATCTGGAAGGAGTCGAACCGAGGATCCGCCACTCCCGGATTCTGAGTCTTAGCAATAAATTCAGGGACGAATCTGAACGTTACCTCCCCCCCTCCCCTTGAATGGGCGATGTCATACGAGAGACCATGAAGTTCACTAACCTGCTTGGCCGAAGCCAAGGCTAGTAGAAACACCGTCTTCCAAGTTAGGTGGCGGTCTGAAGCCTGGGGTAATGGTTCATAGGGAGGTCTCTTACGAGACCTGAGAACTCGAACCACATTTCATGGAGGAGGTCTCACTTCCGACTGAGGGCAGGTAAGTTCATAACTTTGTATGAGTAGGGAAAGTTCCAGCGAAGAAGAAATGTCCATTCCTTTGAGCCTGAAGGCTAGACTTAAGGCTGAGCGATATCCTTTCACCGCCGAGACTGAAAGGAGCATTTCTTCCCACAAATACACGAGGAACTCTGCTATTGTTGGAATAGTGGCATCGAGTGGAGAGATACCCCTTCCACGACACCAACCACAGAAGTCTTTCCACTTTGCCTGGTAGACAGTTGCAGATGACATTCGCAGATGTCGAGATATCCTGATCGCAACTTGTTGCGAAAATCCTCTCTCAGCGAGGAGATGCTGGATAGTCTCCAGGCGTGAAGTCGTAGTGAACCTACGGCTTTGTGGAAGATGTTTGCATGTGATTGTCTGAGTAGATCGTGTCGTGGAGTGAGTTCTCTCGGAAGTTCCGTTAGGAGTTGTAGAAGGTCCGGAAACCATTCCGCGTGATACCATAGCGGAGCTATGAGGGTCATCGAAAGATTGACCAATATTCTGCTCTTGTTGAGCACCCTCCTCATCAGACAGAACGGGGGAAAGGCGTAAACGTCGATGTTGTCCTACCGTTGTTGGAAGGCATCTTGTCAGAGCGCCTTGGGATCTGGGACTGAGGAGCAGTACATCGGAAGCTTGAAGTTCAGCGCTGTTGCGTACAGATCCACAGTCAGGGAACCTCACAAAGTCAGGACTTTGTTGGCTACTCGATGATCCAAAGGCCACTCGGTACTCACTATCTGAGACGCTCTGCTCAGATTGTCGGCGAGCACATTCCTCTTGCCTGGAATGAAGCGAGCCGATAGTGGAATCAAGTGGACTTCGGTCCATCTCAGTATCTCTACTGTAAGATGGGATAGCTGCTTCGAAAAGGTACCTCCTTGTTTGTTGATGTAGCCACTACTGTGGTGCTGTCGCTCATCACCACCACAGTGATCTGCCAGGTATTGTTGGAACTGCTGAACGGCCAAAAATACGGCCTTCATCTCTAGAAGATTTATATGGAGGCACTTTTCTGATTCTGACCACAGGCCTGAGGTCGTGTGGTGCAGTACGTGGGGCCCCCACCCTTTCTTTGAGGCGTCCGAAAACAGCATTAAATACGGGGGGAGGACGAGAAGATCCACTCCTTTTCGTAGGTTCTTGTCTGTCACCCACCACTGGAGGTCCGTCCGTTCCGCAGGTCCCATAGGGATCATGACGTCCGGGGAATCGTAGCCTTGATTCCACCGGGACTTGAGTCGCCACTGGAGGGATCTCATCCTGAGGCGACCGTAGGGAACTAAACGAGCCAAAGATGAGAGGTGACCGAGGAGACGTAACCATGATTGGGCTGGAAGTTCTTCTCGTCTGAGAAAAGGGCTTGCGACCTTCCTCAGCCTTGCTATCCTGTCGTCTGATGGGAAGGCTTTGTAGAGATTGGTGTCTATAATCATGCCTAGGTATACCAGTCTTTGAGTGGGAAGCGGAGAGGACTTCTCAAGATTTACCATGATCCCCAGATCCTGGCAAAGTCCCAGAAGTTTGTCTCGGTGTTGAAGAAGGGAATACACCGAGTCTGCTAGGATCAGCCAGTCATCCAGATAACGGAGGAGACGGATGCCGATCCAGTGTGCCCACGAAGATATTAGGGTGAACACTCTGGCGAAAACCTGTGGTGCTGTGGAGAGACCGAAACACAGCACCTTGAACTGGTACTCCTTGTTGTCTAGGCTGAATCTTAAGTACTTCCTTAAAGACGGATGGACTGGGATCTGGATGTACGCGTCCTTCAGATCCAGTGTACACATGAAGTCTTGCGGTCTCGTTACTAGTCTGACCGTGTCTGCGGTCTCCATGCTGAACGAAGTTTGTTTGACAAACTTGTTCAGAGCTGAGAGGTCGATGACTGGTCTCCAGCCTCCAGATGCCTTCTTTACAAGAAAGAGTTGACTGAAGAAGCCTGGAGACCCGTCGAGGACCTCTTGGTGAGCGCCCTTCTTCAACAGGGTCTGGACTTCTGCCTGAAGGGCTTGCCCCCTTGCTGATCCCATGGCAAGGGAGCTCAATGACACTGGATTCGTCATCAGGGGAGGTAGAGACGTTGTGAACGGGATGCGATATCCCTGACTGATTACGGAAATCATCCAGGAATCAGCCCCGAGTTGCTGCCACCTGTCTACGCAACTTTGTAGGCATCCCCCCACTGGTGGACATGCAGGGGGACTGCCAATCCTAGCGCTTGCGGCTTCGGCTGCCCCCTCTAGGATTTTTACCTCCCCTGGAAGACTTTTTGCCTTTCCTGTCCTTGACAGGAAAGGGCTTAGACACTGTCTTCGCTGCCATTGTCAGTTTCGTGGTCTTGGTAGGACAGGACTGCTGTGGTGCTGGAGGCTTATAAGGCTTGGATGTCAAAGCCCTATGCAGGAGGGAGTCTTGGTGGGACTTCCTCCACCTCTCAGCTGCATGCTCCACGTTCTTAGGCTCAAACAGATTCGTTCCTTCCAAGGAAGAATGCCCGAGCCTCTTTTAT
This sequence comes from Palaemon carinicauda, assembly GCF_036898095.1. Taxonomy (NCBI): domain Eukaryota; kingdom Metazoa; phylum Arthropoda; class Malacostraca; order Decapoda; family Palaemonidae; genus Palaemon; species Palaemon carinicauda. Next base: position 117,267 of record NW_027171474.1, read on the forward strand.
CTCGGTGCTAGGGACCTTCTGATGGAACCCCTCAGCCTATGCATCTCGACGTTTCAAGATGGTGTTTACCCACAAGTTCGAGACTTGGTGGGCCAGAAACTCGATCGTGCGAGTGCCTGAGAGGAGGAACGTCTCAATAGCTTTCCTAATACGTTCTTTGGAGAAATCCTCAGAGCGTATCAGGATACCTAAGGTCCCTAACCAGATATTCAGCCACGAAGTGGCTTGCATAGCACACTTCGCAACCTTCTCCTGGTTAAGGATCTCAGTTGCCGAGAATGAGACCCGCAGGTTGGAGAGTCTCTCAAGAGGGACTCCCCTGGTAAGCTCTTCCAAAGAATGGTGAAGAGGAAGAGCTAAACAAGGCTCCTCCAGGATCTCAAAGTACCTCCTCTGCTGTACACAAGGAGGTGGGAGAAGCTTGTTGCGGGCACTGGAGCGGTTGGAGGAGGCTAACTCAGAGAGCTGGACCGCGATCTTGTCCATGGTACTCTTAACCCCCTGAGACCAGGGCAGAGCCGCACTGGCCTTAGAAGGTTTTCGAGTTCCAAATACTCGGTCCAAGAGCGTGTCTTTGCCCTCTTGAGGGGGAATCTCTGGGTTGGCAAACCCATTGAAAGTTCTCAGAGTCAGAACCTGCCAAAATGCATGTTCTGACTCCTGTAATTCTCCTCCGGATGTCGGACTTGCAGCGAAGTCTCCTGTCCCCCAAAGGCTCTTCTAGGGGAGAATTACGGACATTCTCCAAGTGACTAGCTGGCTCCGTCCTAAGTCTCATCGAGGATTTAGGTATTGTCTTCGAGTCCTTCGACTCCTTCCTGGGAAGGATGCAAGACTCTAACAAAGACGGGGGCAAGTTCTTCTCCGCCCCTATCCGGGAAGATTTTTCAACGCGAGTTGGGGTTTCCCTCATTGGTGCGATGGAGGAACGTCCCACCTCACGCGACTCCCCTGAGGACGGGAAATCCTCATCCGACAGGGAGGGAGACAAAGACTGGGGGGGAGAGGGAACCTGCCTCGAGGGCTTACGAGGAGACAGCTTAGTTCTTGGAGAAATCACCGCGTCCGAAACTCCTCTTTTACTCTCCAGAGGGGTAGATGCAGAAAAGGATTTGTGGCCCAATTCAGAGAGAACAGGCTTGACAGCCTGTGTAACCACTCTGATTAGTGCCCCAAACCACGGCTGCTGGCTAATAGCTGCGCTGTCAGACACTCGCTCTGGAGGGACAGGACTTGACAGATCCCTGGGAGGAGTTTCCATAGGGGGGTTTGCCTGAAAAGAGGAAGAAGAAGAAGTGTTCCTGGACCTTTCTGGAAGCTTCCCTTCTACCGCCGAGTGCGCTGTTCTGCGCTTGCGGGGAGGGGAATGTGGCGATGGCGACCTTGCCGTGCGTTGTCCGGCAGCCTCGCGCGGGGGAGGGTATTGGTGCTCGCGCGATGCGGAATACCCGGGGTCGTGCGCACGCATGGGGGACTGCTGATGCGCGAGGGCGCGCTCGTGCGGGTGACTGCGAGGGCGCGCAGGCGAGTGATGGCGAGTAGAAGCGCGCGGGGGAGACACAGGAGAGTGCGCAGGAGGCTGATTGTGCGCTCGCGTGTGGGCATGCAGGATCAGGATGTTGTACCCGTAGGCGTGCAGGCGATAGTTCGCGCGCCCCAGATGATGTCGCAAGGCGCGCGCACAGGAGAGATAGCCATGGCGCGGGCGCGCAGTTGGAACCTGTGTGCGTGGGTGCATCTTGCGGGCGCGCGTCAGGATGGCGGCGCATAACTGCTGGAGAGGATGGGCGTGGGCGAGCAGGGCGCGCGCGCGTATCCTCGTGGGCGTGAGCAGGTGAACGTGCGCGATTGCGCGCTGGCGAGGGATGACGCGCTGGAGACAGTGGGCGGCGCATTGGCGAGCACTGGTGTGTAGGATAAGTCCTTGACTTCCCTACAGCTCCCAGATCCGAGGATCGTGGGCATGTAGGAGAGATAAATGTACTGTATGTAGGCGCCGGTGCGCGAGAGAGCGCTGGCGCGCAGGGGAGCGCTGGCGCGTTGGCGAGCGCTGACGCGTAGGAGAGCGCTGACGCGCAAGGGGTTGTTGGCACGCAGGAGGTTGATGGCACGCAGGAGGTTGATGGCGCGCAGGTGAGTGCTGGCGCGCAGGTGAGCGCTGGCGCGCAGGTAAGCGCTGGCGCGTAGGTGAGCGCTGGCGTGCTACCTCAGTCAAAGCCTTGCGCACAGGAGACCGTTGGCGCGCATGACTATCATGGCCCGTAAGGGACGTATGCGCACGATGACGCGTACGCCCTTGTTGCCCTGTAATAGGGATCGGTGCCTGACTATGATAGACAGGATTCGTTGGCGCGTAAAGCGCATCAGCTGCCAGGAACGGCGACGGCAGGTCAGCAGGTCTTTCGGGTGGAAGGTCAGCGTGCCCTTTGAAAGGACGACCTTCCACCGAAGGGGATCGCGAACGATCCACTGAGAGGTCCAGGACCATATTAGGAACAGTCGGTGAACGCTGACGAGGCTCCTCTGCGGCAGACTGCAATGACGATGATGAACCGAAGAGGCGCCTCTTCACCCATTTCTAAGGTGAAGGAAGGCCTCTCCGGCGATGTGGAAGGCGAGCCCTGCGACGTATGCGCCCTCTGGGGGCCGTAGGATCAGCAAGCTGACCTTCTGCAGTCCTCCGAAGAGGAGTCTCTGTAAGTGAACTCCCCCGAGGAGGAGAATCACCGGCAGGAGAGACTGTTGAACTTAGTTTCTCCCTAGTAGGTTGAGCAGGAACGGGAGAAACTAAGCCTTCAGCTACTGCGGGATGTGGAGAGGCAGAGGTATTAGGAGATACCGCATTGGATACCTCTGACACCACAACGTAGACAATAGACAGAGGATCAACCTCTGCCAAAGTCGGCGATTGCTTGACAGTGGCACCCAATCGGATGATGTCAAGTACTGTAGAGCTTCCATGGAGGGCGAACCCTCAAGCCCCAAGGAAGACCAAAGCTGAAACAAATTTGTTAATGATATATCCTCCCCCGGAAGGAGAGGTGTAGCTGTCTCGCTAGGGGAGGCAACGCCATCTCTCGAACCCCGAGTTTGGGAAACAGAACCACCGCCTACGCTAACACTCGACGGTCTCTCGAAAGAGGCCGCTCGAGCAGGAGCTTCGGAGGAGGTTTTGGCAACGGAAAAAAGAATCCTTGGGATTATTTTCTTTCAAAGAAACCTTCGAAGGAGAAATATCCCGCCTGGCTTACTTCTTACGTCGCCGAGAAAACCTCTCCCACTGGGAGGTAGACCTCTCCCTACACTCACCACACTTATTACCACTATCACACCTTTGACCTCTACAGTAAGGGCAAAGGGTGTGAGGGTCCGTCTCGACCGCCGACATGAATGTTCCACAGGGGCGGTTGGGTAATCCAGGACAGGTGCGCATAATCGCAGAGGCCAACTTCCCACTCAAACCTGTAAAAGAAAAAGCAAAAAAGCATTAATGGCTGTTAAGAGCAAGGTGAGGATGAGAGAGGACACGTCCGTCTACCATCCGAGCCGAGAGCAAAGTGAGCTCAAGCACAGGTGTGTGTGAGGGGGGGGGGGGGGGTAGCAAGCTACCCTCCCTAGCCCCCGCTAACTACCGGTGGGGTAGTAAACTCTCGTTAAAATTCTAAAGGCTCGTCATTTCAGCTACACCGAAAGTAATACCCCTATTAAATAGCGTGGTTTGTATGTCAGTTACAGAACAAACAAAAATTAATGGCAGTCCAGAATAGGCGAGGAGGGAGAGAGGAAACAACCGCTCTCGATCCGAGCCAAAATTAAAGTGACTAAATCACAGGTGTGTGAACGGGAGTGGTAGCAAGCTACCACCCCCCCCCCCCAACCCCCGCTAACTAGCGGTGTAGGTAGTTAACCCTCACTAAATTTTAATGGCTCGTCATTTCAGCTCCGCCGAAAGTATAACCTCTAATAAATAGCGTGGTTTGTATTCCAGTTACGGAACAAATATAAAATCAAATTATCATATGCAATTTAGATGTGTATTTGAATGTAAACAGGACGATATAAGTAATATAGCTGTATAAGAAAAAAGGATTCCCTCAGCACTCGCATTGTTGGAACGTATTTTCCTACAAGTTAAGTTAAGTGCCATTGGACTCTCAGAGGTTCTTGGAAAGGGAAACTCAAAATACCTTGTGTTTTGTCTATATGTCTTGTTCCTAGGTAAGAGAATTACCACATGCAACGGTAGGACACCTGGAAATTCGCATCAGGACTTTAATTTGTTGTTATTATGCGACGTGTGTGAAGAAGGACCATCAAAATTCCGGTCCCAAGCAAATTTTGGCAGGCCCGTGCAGGAAGAGCCGAAGAAGAAACCATGAACAACACTGCTAGGTCACGCAAAAACAGATCTAGTTCGGCCAGGTTAGTCTTATTAAATTCTCTACTTCATGCCGCATGTCTGGCCATTTCTTTATGCATTCCTTGTTAATATATACATGCCATTGTCAATAAAGTTTTTCATCTCTTCACTCCATTTGGGGAGCCCCATGGAAACTAGAAACCATTATTTGAGGGTATATACGAACAGCGATATAATTCTGAGGGACGCGATATGTTATTTTTGGGCTCAAGCCATGTCGTCCTGATGGAAGTTCCTAAAGGGTAGCTTCCTTGGGTATATATAACTACGGCGATAATCCCAGAGAATTTACCTTAAGGTACCCAGAATTCTAACTACTGGAGCGAATATCGCTAATAAAAGAACCAGGGATATCACGAAATATCAGAGGACGTATTCTTGACACGCCACATAGCAATCTGCACCCCGAACAGAGTTAACACTTCGAAAGGGTCAATTAGCAAGAAAACAAAAAACGAGAAAGAAAGGAGAGCCGCTCGTAAGGTACCTCTCCTCTCCCGTTTCGTAAGCGTGCATTGCGCCGCACACGGCGCCATCTGTATTCCTTTTTGCGTAGCTCAACTACTCGGTGTTTTTCCCTGTGTTATCTTGCAATTCTTGGTTTATTTCAACATTATAATGCTTTCTCCAACTTCTTCTGCTTCTGATAAGTTGAGTATTATCTCTTTTATGTATAAATGTAAGCTCTTGGTGATTTTAAAATAATTTGATAGTGTTATCTTTGTTACAAGAGCTGTTGCCTACCGGAGGCGTCCTGGACGCTGTCGCTCGCTATGCACTAGTTATTTAGTTAGCCAGAGCGACGTTCCCGGCTGTTTCGCTTTAATAATTTTAGCTATTCAGCTTTACATAGGATTTCTTTATATGATGCTTTTAGTATTTTGTTTTGGCGAATGATTTGCCGATTCTGGCCTACGCTAGACCTTGTAGCCTAGTCGTTTGGCCCTAGTACTTTCCTGCATGATATTCAGATTTCCGAGTGTTTTAAAATTTTATTGAAGCTTTAGGAAGTTTTATACATTTAAGATTATGTTGATTTTCTTCCAAGATAGTATACGAGTGAGTTTCGGTGATTTAGGTAATCGATTCTCTTTGCGCCTAGGCTAGTTGTCTATGGGGCCTTAGTATACTTTCTCACACTCCCCGGTTGCTCTCTTCTCTTCGGAGAATGTGTGCAATCCCTTTCCCTCTGCTTAAGCCTTGGGCTTAACCCTAATGGTTTATCTGAATTGACTTTAGATACAACTATATTAGGGTGTTTCTGTTCTTTCCTGTTTCCAGTAAGTCTGGCTTCAGGAAGGGGCAGGACATCAGAGTTCTTAGTCTGAGTCTGTTTCTGTCTAGTATTGTGGTTGAGATTCCCTTGCTAGGCTGACAGCAGACATATGAGGCTTAGCCTCCTTAGTTCATTTTCGAAGGTTTCTGTACGAGATGATTCCTTCTTTTTGTGATCTAGCAGACTAGTCCTGTGTTGTTGTTCTCGGTGTGGAGGATGAGATCCTCTTTTTTTGTGAATAAAAACGCCTTCCTTGCTTTGGTTCCGAGGGAGATGGCAAGTACTGCTGGCCTCCCTCCTCGGATCTCCCCTAGGCTAAGATGAGTTTTCTTGGATGCGGGTGATTCATTATTAGAGCAAGGTTGGCAGGACCCTCTTTTCCCCTTTCCCCCTCTTTCCTTAGTGATGGCCTAGCCATTGCATTCCTGTCCGTCATTCTACATCTGTACCTAGCATAGGTTAGGATGTGGAGCAAGGGTCTTTTGCTTTGAGTGCTGCCCGGACCTCCCTTGGTCTCTCATCCATGTTTGTCTGTAGAGCCAGATGGCATTGGTCAAGGAAGACTGAAGTTATATTCTCCCCTTCCTTATGTACACTCTTTCGGGTTGCCGGACTATGAGGCAGTACAGTCTCTTATCCCGGCATCCATTCTGTTTTTCTTCTAGTGTTTGTACCCTAGCCCGGCTGCCGGCCTAATTGGCCATCAGCCGGGCATTTGGAAGATCTCTGGTTCTTTTGCTGCCGGCCGGCATTGGTTGTATACCTTTGCCGGCCAGCTATAATATCACACCATAGTTCTGCTGGCCGCTACGATTAATGGCCGGCAGCCGGGTGCTATTGTTGTTTAGTCCCCTGCCGGCCGGCAACAGAAACACACCGAGGTTCTGCCGGCCGCTACGTTTGGCGGCCGGCAGCCAGGTGCTATCTTGTTTATTTGCCGGCCGGCAGTCACTGCCACGCATTGGAACCAGCGTTCTTCCGCCTTATAGTCTAAAAGTAGTATGCTTTGGAACTAGTTAAGGTGTGTGCCAGCCGGCACGTGCCGGCCAGCACATTACCTTCTATACTGTAGCCAGTATTTTTCAGTATAGTATGTACTGCAGGGAGAAAACTATAGTATAGTATATGTTACAACACAGTTTTTTCAACACTCTTGTGTTGTCTTGCACAGCCCTTTGGTGTAACCATACAGATAAAGAAAGTGAGTTCCTTCTTGTCTACTATCCAGTATTTTAAAATTACTTATTTGGGTGTGAGCTACACCTGTTTTCCTCTGGAAATTATTTATTGGTCATTCTTGAATAGAATAACCATACAATTTTATTATCTAGAAGGTTGCAGCAATTGGCTGTGTGGGAATTACATGTGTGTGTCTTTCCTTTCTAGTTTAGAGATTCTAAGCTCTGTATATCCAGTGTTACGTAGTTCACTTGATACTCATGGAATTTTCTTCTCTTTACAGGAGGACCATCCGAAGTGTGGAAGCATTTTCTGCAACGTCCACAGCAAGAACTTCTGCGGACATGACCTGTGTAGGAGGCACGCAGCATGCGCAGTCTCCAAAGGTGATCTCCGGTATTGTGACCGGCAGGTATGTACCGTATGCACAAACCTGATTACTGAGGCTTTTGATTCCCCTAAGACGGCGGAGTCAAGGGACCCAGCAAGGGAGAAGCTTCGTACCTGGGTAAGGGGCTTTCAGAAGAACACTTTTGGCCCCTATCTTCCAAGTGAGAAGATGAGGGCTTACCTTTTCCCCAAGGCGTCAGCAGAGGCAGTGATTCCTCAGCCTCAAGCGGAGATACCGTTGGTTCAGATCCCGGTGGATGCTGAAGTCGCGGATGCCCTGCAGGACATCCAGTTGGACGATAGGATGTCGGAGGTGTCCCAGTGTTTGGAAAAAGACCTTCAGGCAAAAGACCAGGAAGAAGAGCAGGCTCCACACAATGAGGAGGAAGAGTTCGAAGAGGTGTCGGCTACTCTGGTTCAGGCCCCTGAACCTATTCCCTCAACATCGTCCTCTCTCCCAGAGGAGCTGGGAAAGACCCTTTCTTCCATCGTTGGAATGATCCAACAGATGCAGAAGGAAAATAATGAGAAGGCTACTGCAATGAAGTTGGAGATGCGGAGACTTGCAGCATCATGTGGGCCCCAGAAGAAGCTCAGCGTGAAGGACCTTCCCTTGTGCTCAGATGCCAACCCTTGGAGGTATGCCGAGCACATGCCTATGACGACGGGAAAGATCGTCATCTCGGAGAAATTGGGCTTAGTTCCCCTTGAGGAGGTGGAATTCTGGCCCAGCAAGGAGTCGTATCCGGACTGTTATGTCCGTCTAAGGAAGGAACCTGCCTCAAAGGAAGAAACGGAGCCGAAGGAGGTCATAGTTTTTGACCACGCTAAGGCTCAAGCTTTGTTGTCAAGCTCGATGAAAGAGAGGGGCTTCACAAACTCAAAGGTACCTGCTTTGAGTAAGAAGCACCCTTCCTTTGTGTCCTCTCCTTCTAGAGACTTCCCCTTTATACAGAAAGGGTTTACGGCCGTGCTGAAAGCAATCGAGGCAGGTAAGCCATGCCCCTCCTTGGAGGAGTGTAAACCTCTATCTTTGGCCCTACCCATGGACCACAAAGACTGGAAGGACGTCCACCTTACCTTCTCAGTCAGGAAGTTTGAGGCCGATATTGCCGGACGTCAGTTCGGTGAGAACCTCCCCAAGCTGTCTGACTTTCTTTTGCGCAGGGAGCTTGAGACAAAAGAAAGACTTGCTGCCTCAATGTCTCATCAAACGACTCTGGAGACAATGGCAAGTGACCAGAAGGTCCATGAAATGTTTATGGTAGTGGCTAAGACACACCTAGCCACAGTGACGAAGGACCTTTATTGTTTCGTCAAAGCTCGGAGGGCTTGTAGGGAGTTCGTGTTCGCCTTGGTTGCGGTGAGACACGAGCCAAGGAAACTAATCTCCTCCAGCATTTGGGGCAGAGACCTCTTCCCTAGTGAAGCGGTTAAGGAGGTTGTAGATAAGGCCACCACGGAGAATAGAAACCTTCTCCAGAAGTGGGGCCTATCTCTCAAGAGAAAGTCTTCCCCGGATGAGGGTCCCCAACCAAAGAGGAAGACTAAGAAGACTAGGCTACCCTCTCGACCAGCCAAGCCATTCAGACAGCAGCAGCAACAACTTCCTGTGCCTACAGTGCCCCAGATCGTGGCACAAACTCCGACCATGTACCATTGGGTACGCCAATCCGTGACTACGCAGTCTCCGGCATTTAACCCAGCGTTCGAAGGGCAGTCAACTACCTTTCGAGCGAAGCCTAGAGGGGCAGCCAGAGGTTCATCTAGACGCCCCTCAAGGGGGAGGGGATTCAGGGGTGGTCACGGTCAAGGAGGCAAGACCTCTGGGCAACAGCAGCCAAAGTGAAATGATACCGGTAGGAGGGAGACTTCAGAATTTTCGGGATCGGTGGATCTTCGATCCCTGGGCCCACAGCCTACTCAAGAATGGACTGGGTTGGAGCTGGTACAGCACTCCACCCCTGTGCCCTCGATTTTTCCAACACTCCACCCCCGTTCTGGAGGAGTACATTCAAGAACTCTTTGAGAAAAGAGTAATTCGAAGGGTAAAGTCCATCAAATTCCAAGGGAGGCTGTTTTGTGTTCCCAAGAAGGACTCAGAAAAACTCAGAGTCATTCTGGACTTGTCGCCACTCAACAAGTTCATAGTGAACTGCAAGTTCAAGATGCTAACACTGCAACACATAAGGACCTTACTGCCCAAGAGGGCATATACCGTCTCCATAGATTTGTCAGACCCCTATTGGCACGTTCCAATCAATCGCCAACTCTCCCCCTACCTAGGGTTCAAGCTACATCGAAGACTCTACGCCTTCAGAGCCATGCCATTCGGGCTAAACATAGCCCCAAGGATCTTCACGAAGCTTGCGAGCGCAGCTCTCAAACAATTACGCCTAAAAGGAATCCGGGTAGTAGCCTAATTGGACGACTGGCTGGTGTGGGCAGCATCCAAGACAGAGTGTTTGCAAGCTTCCCTACAAGTGATCCAGTTCCTAGAACATCTAGGCTTCAAGATCAACAGAAAAAAGTCTCGGCTCTCTCCATCTCAAAAGTTCCAGTGGCTGGGAATCTACTGGGACCTAGTGTCACACTAACTCTCCATCATTGCGAAGAAGAGGAAGGAGATAGCAGGTTCTGTCAAGAGACTTCTGGATTCCGAAAGAATATCAAGACGCAAACAGGAGAGAGTGCTGGGTTCTCTCCAGTTTGCCTCAGTAACAGACCCGGTGCTAAGAGCACGGCTAAAGGATGCAACCGGAGTTTGGAGAAGTTATGCATCAAACACGCGAAGAGATCTGATAAGACCAGTACCGCTTCGTCTACGTACGCTTCTCAGGCCTTGGTCCCGAGTCCGGCAACTAAAGAAGTCGGTGCTTCTTCAGCCACCTCCCCCCTCGTTGATTATTCATACAGACGCCTCAAAGGAGGGGTGGGGAGGTCATTCTCATCGGAAGAAGGCCCAAGAAACTTGGTCCAATCTATTCAAGACATTTCACATAAACTTTCTGGAAGCTATGGCAGTACTCCTTACCTTGAAGAAAGTCTCCCCTCGCTGCTCGATCCACATAAGGTTGGTACTGGACAGCAAGGTGATTGTGAGATGCTTGAATCGACAAGGATCGAGGTCACCACCACTCAACCAGGTGATGTTGGCCATCTTTCGACTGGCGGAAAAGAAGTGGTACCTGTCGGCAGTTCACCTTCAAGGAGTCTGCAACGTGACAGCGGACGCCCTATCCAGGTTCACACCGATAGAGTCGGAATGGTCCCTAGACGCAGGATCATTCTCCTTCATCTTGAGTCAAGTCCCAGAACTGCAGATAGACCTCTTTGCGACGAAAGACAACAAGAAGTTACCCCTTTACGTGTCCCCGTACAAGGATCCCTTGGCGGAAGCAGTGGACGCAATGTCCCTCGACTGGAACAGATGGTCCAGGATTTACCTGTTACCTCCTCACAACCTTCTATTGAGGGTCCTCAACAAACTGAGATCTTTCAAGGGAGTAGCGGCAATAGTGGCTCACAAGTGGCCAAACAGCGAGTGGTTCCCTCTGGCATTGGAACTACGGCTGAAGTGTCTACCGTTACCAGATCCAGTTCTGACCCAGCGAGTTCAGAAGTCGACTGTCTGCGCTTCATCACAGAAAACCCGGAACCTGTAGCTCATGATTTTCTCTCCCTAGCGGTGAGAAAACGTTTCGGTGTTTCGAAAGACAGTTTATACTTCCTAGAGGAATATAAGTGCAGATCCACAAAAGGCAATACGAGTCATCATGGAGAAAATGGGTGGCCTTTGTCAAGGTGAAGAATCCGCAAAAGATCTCGACGGACTTCTGCTTATCTATCTCCATCCACCTCCATGGTCAAGGGTTAGCAGCCAACACAATATCAACGTGTAAATCTGCTTTGACAAGACCCATTTTATATGCCTTCCAGGTCGACCTCGCTAACAATATTTTTAATAAAATTCCGAAAGCCTGTGCTAGCCTCAGACCATCAGCACCTCCGAAGCCCATTTCATGGTCTCTGGATAAAGTTCTTCATTTCGCTTCGCTGTTGAACAATGAGGAGTGTGCTTTAAAGGATTTGACCCAAAAAGTTATTTTCTTGTTTGCACTCGCTTCGGGGGCCAGGGTTAGTGAAATTGTAGCCCTCTCGAGAGAGGAAGGTCGTGTTCAGTTTTTGGATGGGGGAGAACTGAACTTGTTTCCGGATCCTACGTTTTTCGCTAAGAACGAGTTACCCACCAACAGGTGGGGTCCCTGGAGAATCTGCCCTCTGGAAGAAGATGCATCTCTATGTCCAGTGGAATGCCTAAAGGTCTATCTTCGTAGAACTTCAGACTTCAGGGGTGGTCAACTATTCAGGGGAGAAACATCAGGCTCAAATTTATCGCTGAAACATCACCTATTCTATTCGCAGAGCGGATCCAGACAGTACACCCGCAGGTCACGATCCGAGGAAAGTTGCCTCATCCTTAAATTTCTTCAATAGTATGGATTTCGAACATCTTCGCTGGAAGTCTTCCAGAGTTTTCTTTCGTCACTATGCGAAGCAAGTGGAGCAACTGAAGAGGTCTGTAGTAGCAGTGGGTAGTGTCGTTAAACCTGCTGTTTAACTCTGCGAGGAACAGTGAATTTAATTAGGACGATTAATTCCGGGGTGGGTGTGTAGTTACGAACTGCTCTACAAACTAAGTGTTAGGGCACTAGGGGGCCCACATTGACTGTTCCATATTTAAAGGTGAACCTAGCATAAGTGCGGACATGTGTGCCAAGCGTTTCCAACGCTAATGTAACTGATTAGTAATACAGACTTTTATGATTTTGATACTTCAGTATGTTAAAAGTGGTGCTAATGTTTTCTTTCAGATAAACAAGTTTTCTGTTTACTATCATGCTTATGCTCATTTATTGGTTATCCTCCTCTTATATATGTATAATTGTTGTTTAACCTGTTTCATTTTATTGATTGTCAATAAACTAGTTCTTGTGAACCTTGCGTCTCCTTCGCCTGTGTCATTTTACTTGAAATGATTTAGCATCACGTTTACGTATATTTATCTGGGATAATTCTAATAGATTGTTCCTTTATGCAAGCATCTTTCATTGGTTTATGCTTTCCCCTAGCGGGAGGACTCCATGCCCTAAGGGGACGGTGGCGGATGTGCAAGTTTTCCTCCTACCCGGATATAAACCTTTGTCCAATCCAGTAATCGAATGGGGAACTGGTCGATATTTCATATTGACTCAGTGGTTCTTTTACAAACTATGCTTTACATGATATAGAGTGAGACCACTATATTGGCTTGCCTGTTATTCATACATAGGTATATGTACTCTTCGAAACTTTTCCAGAGTCTAGTATGACTCTTCCCTGTAGGGGGCAGGAAGCACTAACATGGTCTATGGTTAGATGAAAAGATGTATGACGGTAACATCTTAGGTCTCTAGGTCTAGTTGGCCGGGAAATACCTTCTGGGAGTATGGCACATTTTGAGAATCCACCGATAGAGTAATGCTCTGGTATACTTCCATCAGGACGACATGGCTTGAGCCCAAAAAACGGATTTTGAGCGAAGCGAAAAATCTATTTTTGGGTGAGATGGTTATGTCGTCCTGATGGACCCCCCTTCCTTTTTCCTCTAAAAAGGGCTGTAGGACCCCTCCCTACATACAGTATCTGTAGCACCTCGTGTATCGCTAAAGGGAATACAGATGGCGCCGTGAGCGGCGCAATGCACGCTTACGAAACGGGAGAGGAGAGGTACCTTACGAGCGGTTCTCCTTTCTTTCTCGTTTTTCGTTTTCTTGCCAATTGACCCCTTCGAAGTGTTAACTCTGTTCGGGGTGCAGATTGCTATGTGGCGTGTCAAGAATACGTCCTCTGATATTTCGCGATATTCCTGGTTCTTTTATTAGGGATATTCGCTCCAGGAGTTAGAATTCTGGGTACCTTAAGGTAAATTCTCTGGGAATATCGCTGTAGTTATATATACCCAAGGAAGCTACCCTTTAGGAACTTCCATCAGGACGACATGGCCATCTCACCCAAAAATAGATTTTTCGCTTTGCTCAAAATCCGTTTATTCGGTTAGGGATATCTTGAGCAATTCACTCAAAAAGTTCCGAACAATGTTTCTGACGAGCATTCCCGATGCTGACAACAATGACTAAGGCCTAGTCATGCACACTTCACGGGCAGTATATTCAATTCGTTATCTTGAAAAAGTTAGTTATAAATTACCAAAATCTAATACATTTTCATATATTACTAGGAATATTGGGTATTATTGTACTGTATTAAAGGGCAATGTAACTTAGGAAAAAAACTATTTTATATCTATAGAAAAAAATCCGCTCTTCGAAAATGCCACTCGTTTCTGTCGTAAATGAATAGTTTCAGAAATATGACAAATTCGTAGATAATTTGTATTTTTCCTAACTATACAAACCTTAGCTATTCACATGGGGTGATTACTTCGGCGCAGCCGATGACGAGCCATAAAGATTTAACGAGGATTTCCTACTCCACCGCTAGTTAGCGGGGAGGGGGGGGGGTAGGGAGGGGTAGGGAGGGGTAGCTAGCTACCCCTCCCCCTCACACACACCGGAGAATACTCCACTTTACTTAGAGGTACGACTTATCTTGGGGGAAAGGGCTGGTGGGCACATAACTGTAAATAGCTAAGGTTTGTATAGTTAGGAAAAATGTTATTTTTATTAGTAAAATAAATTTTTGAATATACTTACCCGATAATCATGTAGCTGTCAACTCCGTTGCCCGACAGAATTCTATGGAGGGATACGCCAGCTATCACAATACTAGAAGGGGGTGTACTTACCAGCGCCACCTGTGGCCAGGTACTATAGTACTTCTTGTTGACACCTCCTCAATTTTTCCTCGGTCCACTGGTTCTCTATGGGGAGGAAGGGAGGGTCGATTAAATCATGATTATCGGGTAAGTATATTCAAAAATTTATTTTACTAATAAAAATAACATTTTTCAATATTAAACTTACCCGATAATCATGTAGCTGATTCACACCCAGGGGGGTGGGTGAAAAACCAGTGTACAAGACTAAAGGATAGCTAAGTATCCCGTATTTCATATAATCAGTTATCCACAATAACAATGAAATAATAAGTACCTGGTAAGGAAGTCGACTTGAACCGTTACTCTGCCTTTAATAAGATCGTCTTCCTTACTGAGCGCAGCGTTCCTCTTGGGAGGCTGAATCAACTCAAAGGTGCTAAAGTATACAGGGCTGCAACCCATACTAAAGAACCTCATCACAACCTTTAACCTCGGCGCTTCTCAAGAAAGAATTGACCACCCGCCAAATCAACAAGGATGTGGAAGGCTTCTTAGCCGACCGTACAACCCATAAAAAGTATTCAAGAGAAAGGTTAAAAGGTTATGGGATTATGGGAATGTAGTGGCTGAGCCCTCGCCTACTACTGCATTCGTTGCTACGAATGGTCCCAGGGTGTAGCAGTACTCGTAAAGAGACTGGACATCTTTGAGATAGAATGATGCGAACACTGACTTGCTTCTCCAATAGGTTGCATCCATAACACTCTGCAGAGAATGGCTCTGTTTGAAGGCCACTGAAGTAGCCACAGCTCCCACTTCATGTGTCCTTACCTTCAGCAAAGCAAGGTCTTCTTCCTTCAGATGAGAATGTGTTTCTCTAATCAGAAGCCTGAATAGTAAGAAACTGAGTTCTTAGAACTTGGAAAAGAAGGTTTCTTGATAGCACACTATAAGGCTTCTGATTGTCCTTGTAAAGGTTAAGACCTTTTTAGATAGTACCTAAGAGCTCTAACTGGGCAAAGTACTCTCTTCAGATCATTCCCCACCAAGTTGGACAGGCTTGGGATCTCGAACGACTTAGGCCAAGGACGTGAAGGAAGCTCGTTTAGCAAAAACCGAGCTGCAAGGAACATGTAGCCGTTTCAGATGTGAAAACAATGATCCTGCTGAAGGCGTGGATCTCACTTACTCTTTTAGCTGTTGTCAAGCACACGAGGAAAAGAGTTTTTAATGTGAGGTCCTACAAAGAGGCTGATTGGAGAGGTTCAAATCTTGATGACATAAGGAACCTTAGGACCACGTCTAGATTCCAGCCTGGAGTGGACAACCGACGTTCCTTTGAGGTCTCAAAAGACCTAGGGAGGTCCTGTAGATCTTTGTTGGTGGAAAGATCCAAGCCTCTGTGGCGGAAAACCGCTGCCAACATACTTCTGTAACCCTTGATCGTAGGAGCTGAAAGGGATCTTACTTTCCTTAGATATAACAGGAAGTCAGCAATCTGGGTTACAGTGGTACTGGTTGAGGAAACTGCATTGGTCTTGTACCAGCTACGGAAGACTTCCCCTTGAGACTGATAGATTCTGAGAGTGGATGTTCTCCTTGCTTTGGCAATCGCTCTGGCTGCCTCCTTCGAAAAGCCCCTAGCTCTTGAGAGTCTTTCGAAAGTCTGAAGGCAGTCAGACGAAGAGCGTGGAGGATTGGGTGTACCTTCTTTACGTGAGGTAGACTTAGAAGGTTCACTCCTAGAGGAAGAGTCCTGGGAATGTCGACCAGCCATTGCAGTACCTCTAAGAACCATTCTCTCGCGGGCCAGAGCGGAGCCAACCAACGTCAGCCGTGTCCCTTTGTGAGAGGAGAACTTCTGAAGTACCCTGTTGACAATCTTGAACGGCGGGAATGCATACAGGTCGAGATGGAACCAATCCAGCAGAAAAGCATCCACGTGAACTGCTGCTGGGTCTGGAATCGGAGAACAATACAACAGGAGTCTCTAGGTTATCGAGGTAGTGAACAGATCTATGGTTGGCTGACCCCACAGGGCCCAAAGTCTGCTGCAAACATTCTTGAGAAGGGTCCACTCTGTGGGGATGACCTGACCCTTCCGTCTGAGGTGATCTGCCATGACATTCATACCGCCCTGAATGAACCTCGTTACCAGATAGTTTTCGATCTTTAGACCAGATGAGTAGGTCCCTTGCGATCTAGAACAACTTCCACGAAAGAGTCCCTCCCTGCTTGAAGATGTAAGCCAGGGCTGTGGTGTTGTCAGAGTCCACCTCCACCACTTTGTTAAGCTGGAGGGACTTGAAGTTTATCAAGGCCAGAATAACCGCCAACAACTCCTTGCAATTGATGTGAAGTGTCCTTTGCTCCTGATTCCATGTTCCCGAGCATTCTTGTCCGTCCAAAGTCGCACCCCAGCCCGTGTCTGATGCGTCCGAGAGGAGACGGCGGTCGTGTTTCTGAACAGCCAAAGGTAGACTTCCTTGAGAAGAAAGCTGTTCTTACACCACGCGAGAGAAGACCTCCTCTCTTCGGAAACAGGAACTGAGACCGTCTCTAGCGTCATGTCCTTTATCCAGTGAGCAGCTAGATGATACTGAAGGGGGGGGAGGTGGAGTCTCCCTAACACGATGAACAGGGCCAGCGATGAAAGTGTCCCTGTTAGACTCATCCACTACCTGACTGAGCATCGGTTCCTTCTCAGCATGCTCTGGATGCATTCTAGGGCTTGGAAGATCCTTGGGGCCGACGGAAAAGTCCGAAAAGCTCGACTCTGAAGATCCATACCCAAGGAGACAATGGTCTGGGATGGAACGAGCTGAGACTCCTCAAAATTGACCAGGAGGCCCAGTTCCTTGGTCAGATCCATAGTCCATTTGAAAATCTCCAGACAGCGACGACTTGTGGGAGCTCTTAAAAGCCAGTCGTCTGACGGAGCCGGACACAAGATCATGGTACTGCTGCACAGTCTGTGAACTGTCAATCATGGGCAAGCGAGGAAGTACAGTGACAACCCGAATCTGTCTAGACTGTCTGGGTCGTACAGACAACTCCTTATCGGGTTGCTGAGGTTGCCGCACTGCGTCACAACAAGTCACTTCTGTTGGTTGTTGAACGTCTTCCCCGTGACACATTGACTCCGTAAACAAAAAATCCTCTAACAAGGACTAAGCTTGGACTGCATGTCTTGCAACACAGCTCAAGGTCTATGGGAGCAGGTGTGGTAACAGACGGGATTAGCGACTGAAGTGGAACCATTACCTTCCCTGGAAGCATGTTATGCTTAAATAAAAGTCCATAGGAGGCTATGCAGCTAAAGGCTCCCTCCAAATGACAGAGTCCTCAAGGGAATATCAGAAGGAGGGAGAAAAGAACTTTCTCATCTACAGGGACCATATCCTAGAAAAGCTAAGTTCTCTCAGTGAGGGTTCACTGGTGCAAAAGCAGCAGACTAGAAGGCAACGTTATGAAACTGCTTGACAGTCTAGTGAGTTGGCAACAACCAAAGATGTGTGACTGAGAAGCATGCGGTAAGGTATGCAGAGCATGTTGTATGCAGAGTATGCTGTATGCAGAGCATGCTGTATGTAGAGCATGTTGTATGCAGAGCATGCTGAATGCAGAGCATGCTGTATGCAGAGCATGTTGTATGCAGAGCATGCTGAATGCAGAGCATGCTGTATGCAGAGCATGTTGTATGCAGAGCATGCTGTATGCAGAGCATGCTGTATGTAGAGCATGTTGTATGCAGAGCATGCTGAATGCAGAGCATGCTGTATGCAGAGCATGTAGTATGCAGAGCATGCTGAAAACAGAGCATGCTGTATGTAGAGCATGCTGTAAGGTAAGCAGAGCGTGTGCATGGCGTTTAACATTTCTCAGAAATTCCATGACCAGTGCTAGAGTGCTTTATGCATGCTTGCATGGGGTTTTAATATCAACATAATATTTACCTTACATTCATAACTCATGATTCATATTTTGCCATATTTTGCGATATTGTTAAAAATATATTGCAAGGAATACAAATATATTTTTATAAGAAATACGAATAACCTCCATTATCATAATGTTTGAAAATGGAGGTAAGGTATGCTGAACAGCAGAGTCAGAACGAGCTGGAACAACAAAAGTTGTGGTTTCCTCTTCAAGACTCTGTTGAGGGAACACCTGAGGCTCAGTCTGCAAAGGCTGATCAAAGGAAGTAGCAGAAGGAAGGCGCATGGGTGGAGGAGGCTGACTCCTAGCATGAGTGGTTGAACCCAAGGGTTGCGCTTGCTGAGCGGTTGGCGGAAGCGGAATAGCAAGTTCCTGTTCCTGTGGTGTGAGCGGAGCGCGATGAGGTAGAGGCTGCGCAGAACAAGGTAAATGTCTCGCAAGCTGAGGCTCCTGAGGCGCAAGGCTAATGTGTAGTGGTGCTTGCCTTGTGGAGGGTTGAGCTCGCTGCAGCGAGAGCTGAGGAGACTGACTCATGGACGGGAGAGGTTGTTGTACCTCAACCGAGTGTTGCATCACTGGTGGAGCAGCAAGTGGAGGCGGAGGAAGAGAGGTATAATCCTCCTGATCCCATTGTAAAGGTTGCCTTAAGGAAGGCGGAGGCTAAACACCACTGGGAACAGCAAACTCAGAACGTGGCTCAACATCGTACGCCTGGCAGGTGGTACTGCGATCAGGCGGAGCGAGCGCAGGCGGAGGGAGTGTAGGCGGAGGCGGAGGCGCAACACTCTCAGCCCGACACTCACGCATCAAGACCGAAAGTTGTGACTGCATGG
This sequence comes from Palaemon carinicauda, assembly GCF_036898095.1. NCBI lineage: Eukaryota > Metazoa > Arthropoda > Malacostraca > Decapoda > Palaemonidae > Palaemon > Palaemon carinicauda. The sequence goes on from NW_027171474.1 coordinate 136,127, forward strand.
ACTGCAGTAGAGTCAACTTGGGGTCGGCAGACACTAAGGTCTGCTGAGGTAAAGCCTTAACAGCAGAGATCTGTTGCGGCAGAACCTTACTCCTCTTAGGCGGAGTGCATTCAACTGATGACTGAGGAGAGTCAGAGCTAACCCAATGACTGCATCCGGGTTGTTGAACTCTAACTTTGTACGTCTGGCATAGGTCTGGACTTTACGTTTAAGAGGTCTTGAAACCTGAGACCAGCGTTTTCTCCCCTAAATTTCTTCTGCAGACGAGCAAAATAAGGGCTCAATCGTCTGCGGGTGGGAGTGACGGTCTCGGTAAGACACGCCCACAACCACCGAGGATACTTCTGTGCGCCGATCAAGGCCTGCTGAACCCTTTTGTCCTTCGACATTGCTTTTCCCCTGGGCTTGGGAGCTTGCAAGAGGTCCCGGACTGGGAGGACGACTGGCGCGCACAGAAGTACCCTCACGCACTAATCACTTATCACTTTGATTTTCTGTTTGCACTTATTTCACTGAACTCGAAACTTTAAGTGGTTTGTACCTGAAACACGCAATTCTATCCTTTCTCAAAAGTTAGTAATTGCGAAAACAGAATTACAATGTAACAGAAAAATCTAATGAAAGATAAATAATTCAGTGGCTGGAAAGAGACTAAACACTAGATCACTCTAGAAACGTTTACCTACTTCCCCTAAAGAGACTAGGGAGAAGAGCAAAACGATAACAACGTTACTCGCTTGAATGAAACGTTTATCCTCCTCTTTCTCCCTCCGTCTCTATCTCTCTCTCTCTCTCTCTCTCTCTCTCTCTCTTGACTAGGACCTGAGAGAAGAGCCCAATCATATATATCGTTAAAACATATTATTGTTAAAGGAAAAAACTGAAATATTTCCCAAAATGAAAAGTTCCTTTATTAGGATTAAAACCATTAAGTTAAGAAAGAATGAACAAAACGCTAGACACGGTTACTCTTACTGCAACGTGAAACCGTGAAAATTCTTTCTCTATCGTAACGATAGAGCGCAAGTTGAACGTTCTGAACGTCAACAACTGCAGAGACAAAACAAAACGTTAGTTCAACTTTGAAAACAGTACTAGACTATCAAAGAAATTCTTTCAAAGACATTAAAATAGCATAATATGTTAACAGGTAAAACCGAAATGACGGGCTCAATGTTAATTAACTTCGGTACCAAGAAAAGACCGCCTACTATTAGGAAGGTCGAATATAAACAAATATAAAAATTAATTTTAATAAGTTTATAATAAAAGGAAGTTAATCGAAGAGGCCTATAAGAGGCGGAGAGATATAAAATAAATCTATAACTTTTGTTAAGCAAAATTAAGAAAGAGAGTCTATACTCTCTTAGACACCAACACTTCCGTCTAAGGGAAGGGTCGGCCATTTAAAGGTGAAAGAGAGTTCATACTCTCTTCGTCACCATAATTAATCAAATTAATTCCAAAAGCTAACTAAGCTAATATAGAAGTTTCCAGTAAAGCGACAGCCGAAATCAAAGAGAAATACTTCACCAAAGTCGTGAAAATACTCCAAGAACATAAGCGTATCCCAGAACGTCTTGCCGGAAGCACGACAGAGGAAAAATTGAGGAGGTGTCAACAAGAAGTACTATAGTACCTGGCCACAGGTGGCGCTGGTAAGTACACCCCCTTCTAGTATTGTGATAGCTGGCGTATCCCTCCATAGAATTCTGTCGGGCAACGGAGTTGACAGCTACATGATTATCGGGTAAGTTTAATATTGAAAAATACAAATTATATCACAAATTTTAAGTAATTTGTATTTTTCCTAACAATGCTTACCGAAGAAACACTTTCTAGGAGATTACTGGTAACTCCTCTCCGACGACCAGATTTTTACGTAGTTTCCCCCTACTTCCATGTTCTATACTGTCCTGAATAACGGGAGATAACATGACCTGGGGGCATTGCCCGAGAAGGTAGCGCGTCTTTGAGAAGCCATCGCCAGTAAGTTTTATGTAATGAACAATACCACGAGGTCAGTGGGGCACTGCGGGGACGGTTGGGGGGGCCCTAAACCGAAAGTGTTTCTTCGGTAAGTATTGTTAGGAAAAATACAAATTACTTAAAATTTGTGATTTGTTCTGACACAGAGACTTACCTCGAAACACTTTCTAGGAGACTTACACCTTAGGAGGGGGGAGTGCCCTTAAGCCCTGACCCCGAGGACAGTAGGGAAAACTACGTAAAAGACTCATTAAGTGTGATATAACACTTACCCTTCTGCAATATCTTCGTTGTGCTTGATATGGCGAATTTTCGTCTTGTGTAATGAGCGATATTTCTTGATGACGACTGACGGTACGAGAAAGTTAGAAAAGGGGGGAAAATAGAACTCGGCTCCTTGTGTCTAGATACTTTATGTTTCGCGATTGAGCCTGGGGCTTGAGCCGTCAAACCGAATGCAGGACTGAGATGACCGGCCCGATAGAAAACCCGTCTAGGGACTTTCTCGTACAGTCCTTGAGATAATGTGCGGTGAAGGTCGACTGGTTGGACCAAGTTCCCGCTCGAAGAACCTGCGCTACTGACATGTTCTTTTCGAACGTTAGAGAGGTGCTAATGCCCCGAACATCGTGAGCCCTGGGTTTCCCCGGTGTAGGAAGACCTTGTTTTAAGTAGGCTTGCGTGATCACTTTCCTGAGCCAGAACGAAACTGTATTTTTGGATATGTTTTTCTTTATTTTTCCCCATGAGACGAAGAGATTCTTGATAGACGGGCGGAGGTTTGCCGTTCTCTTAAGGTATTTCCTAATAATCCTAACCGGGCATAATTTTAGGTCCTCCGGGTTTCCTTTATTCGGGATTGCCGGAATCGAAAAGCTCTCAAACCTCGGATCCCACACCGAGGGGTTCTGAGTCTTGGCGACGAAGGATGTGACAAACTTAAAGGTTACTTCCTTCCATCCCCTAGTGTGTTCCACCTCGAATGACAGTCCGTGTAGCTCGCCCACCCTCTTAGCCGAGGCTAATGCTAGCAAGAAGACCGCCTTGAGCGTGAGATTCTTGTCATCAATGTCCTTTAAGGGCTCGAATGGTGGTTTCCGTAACATATCTAGGACTCGCGCTAAGTCCCAACTCGGGATTCTAGGGGCGGAAGGGGGGCATGATTGTTCGAACGCTCTGATAAGCATGGAGATATGCCTGGAGGAGCCGAGATCTATGCCCTTGAGAAGAAAGACTTGACCCAGGGCCGCCCGAACTCCCTTGATCGCTGGAACTGACATGTCTAACTTGTCCCTGAGATAAACCATGAAGTCGGCTATCACGGGCACTGACGCTTCCAAGGGCTCTATCTTCTTGTCCCTGCACCACTTCACAAATACCGCCCACTTAGACTGGTAGACGGCTGTGGATGATTTCCTCAGGTATAGCCACATCCTCCTGGCTGTCTTGCCGGAGTACCCTTGCTTCTTCAGGAGCCGCTGGATAATCTCCAGGCGTGAAGACGAAGGGCTTGCGGGTTTCTGTGAAACCGCTGAAAGTGTGGCTGTTTTAATAGGTCTGACCTGTCGGGTAGAGGCCAAGGAGGTAGGACGGTGAGGTTCCTTAGGTCCGCGAACCATTCTCTCTCCGGCCACCAAGGCGCTACCAAAGTCATCCTTAAGTTGGTTGCTGCCCTTACTCTGTTGAGGACCTGCCTTATCAGGGAGAAGGGGGGGAAGGCGTACATGTCCAGTCTGTCCCACTTGTGTTGAAAGGCGTCTTCCATTGCCGCCTTCGGATCTGGGACGGGAGAACAAAATACGGGGAGTTGAGCGTTCAACCTTGTTACAAACAGATCCATTACCGGAGATCCCCACATCTGTATAATGTAGCTTGCCACTTGTGGGTGTAGGGACCATTCTGTCGCTACCACTTGCCCCACTCTGCTGAGGTCGTCTGCTAGGACGTTGTTCTTCCCTGGAATGAACCTTGCCGTCAGGATGACGTCCTTCTGTTCCGCCCATTTTAGGATTTGAAGGGCTAGTTCGCACAATTCCTTTGATCTCAGTCCCCCCTCCTTCTTCACGTAAGCCACCACCGTTGCATTGTCTGACATTAGGGCCACCGAATGCCCTCTCATGTCCTCCTCGAAGTGGTTGCAGGCTTCTTGGACCGCTCTCATTTCCAGGATATTTATGTGTAGGGATTTCTCCCCCTCTGACCACGCCCCCTTTGCTGTCTTTTCCCGGAGATGGGCTCCCCACCCGTCCTTCGATGCGTCCGTGAAGAGAAGGACCTCCGGAGGTTAGGAGGACAGTGGCATCCCCCTTAGGGTGTTCGACCGATCCTGCCACTATTCCAAGGCCTTCCTGGACTCCTAAAGGAGAGGATCCAGAATGTCCGGGGAACTTTTCTGGTTCCAATGTTCTTTTAAGTTCCATTGAACCACCCTTAAGTTCTGTCTCCCGTGAGGTACCAGCTTCTCTAGGGACACCAGGTGCCCTACCAACCTTTGCCAATCCTTCGCTCTTCTGGGGCGACCCAGAAGGAAGGGCCGGAGCACTCGATCCAGGTTGTCCAGCCTTTCCGTGGCTGGGAATGCCTTGACCTGTAACGAATCCAGGACCATTCCCAGGTACGTCCTCCTGTTGGATGGGGTTAGCTGTGATTTTTCCAAGTTGACCACGATGCCCAGGGTCTTGCACAATTGAAGAAGATCTTCGCCCTGTTGTTTCAAGTCTTCCTTTGAGGATGAAAGGAGTAACCAGTCGTCCAGGTATCTGATGAGTCGAATGCCCCGTTCGTGGGCCCATATGGAGACCGTCGTAAAGACCCTCGTGAATACCTGGGGGGCTGTTGAAAGACCGAAGCATAGGGCCTTGAATTGTAACACCTGGGCACCCCACTTGACCCGGAGAAACTTCCTGCTCGACGGATGAATGGGCACTTGGAAGTAGGCGTCCTTGAGGTCTATAGAAATCATAAAGTCGCCCTCTCTCAAGGATGCCATGACTGTTCTTGGAGTGTCCATTTTGAAGGTCACTTTTCTGAGAAACCTGTTGAGGGCTGATAGGTCTATTACAGGTCTCCACCCTCCTGTCGCTTTTTCCACTAGGAACAGGCGGCTGTAGAACCCCGGACCCGGGAATGTCACTGTTTCTAAGGCTCCCTTCTGCAGCAACGTCTTGACTTCTTCGTCCAACGCTGCCCTCTTCACCAGGTCCTTGGGCACCAACCAGTCTGCCTGTGTTGCTGGAACCAGAGGGGGTGTCTCTTCCATGAAGGGGATCCTGTAGCCCTCCTTTAGTACTGTTACTGTCATCGGATCTGCTCCGTGGAGCTTCCATGCTTGCCACGTGAGTCTGAGGCATCCCCCTACCTGAGGCTTGGGCAGGGGAGTGGGGCCTCCCATCTTATCTCCTACGGGAGGAACGGCCTGTTCTCCCCCTCCTGGAGGAGTAGAAAGAAGACCTATACGTTGGGGGGTTAGAAGATGAACCTCTTCGGGGGGGAACCACAGAGGAAGACCACTGTCCTGACGAGGGTTCCCTCCTTCCTTGAGTTGGTGCGGTACTCGCGGCCATGGGTGCTTCTGTCACTGGCCTCCTGAAGATGGGGCGGCGTGCCGTCTGTGGCTTCAGGGTAGGTAGCTCCCTCTTTTTGGCCAACTTCTCCACGACCTCTTCCGCCTTCTTCGTAGGAATAAGCTGCTCCCCCCAGACTGAGCAGGTCTTCAAGGCTTTTGCTTCCCTGTCAGGAATCTTAATGGGAAGGTTCTTGACTAGGGCATCTCTTCTCCGGAGAATCCAGTTTGCGGAGAGAGCCAAAGACTGAAAGGTCAGGAATTTAAGGGCGCGGCTACCTGACCCCAGCAACTCATTCAGAGCCTCCCGTTTTGCAGGTTCCATGGAGTCTGTAGGAATCTGGGTGCCTACTAGGGTGGTGGCCCACCAATCCAGCCAGGAGGCCACATTAACTAAGTCCTTGGACATCTCCTCCATCATTGCCGACTCGGAAGGGGAGAAGAAGGTAGATGCTGCCGATGCCCTCCCGTCGGAGATGCCCTGGCACAGGATGTCTAGGGTTTCCTCGGTCTTGCACGCACCGGTCGGCCTATTTTCTAAAGAGTAGTATTTCGTTTGCGACTTCAAACCCTGTAGGAGCTTTGCTGAGCTGTGACCCCTGCAGGAGTCGCTATTGCGGGATATGACCTTATCAATGTGAGTCTTTCCAATCCCCACGTTACTGGCCTCGGGAAGAGAGAGAGAGGACTTTTTCTGGGCGGGGACAGCTATGAACTTGTTCAGGCCTGAAGTCCAGGGTTCTTCCTCTTGAGTGGCGGGTTCTATAAGGTTGTTATAACCCCTAATTAAGGCAAGGACTCTCCTGTACGCGGAGTCCTCCGTCACCGACGACTCGCCCTCCCCTCCTTCCGACCGACGGGGCGAATCGTGATCTCGGTCTCTGCCGTGATGGCGGGGTCCACGGTTCCCTTTACCTTCGACGTCCGCCGTCTCTCTCCTCTTCGTGGCCTTTTTCGGTGAAACGGTGTCCTCCGTGAGATAGTTCGACGGAGGTGTCCTTCCCCTTCTGGGGTCTCGATGGGGAGACCTGTCGAGGCTGCCCGGCCTAGATGACAGCCCCCTGCGCTGGGCGGGATAAACGTCTCCAGGACGGGTCTTAGGCCTGCAAGATGTAGCCCTTCGCTCATCTGGTGATTCCCTGGCGCGGCACGTGGAGGTCCTTCTAGGGGGACTGTCTCCTGCCCGCTCAAGTGTCGAACCAATAGGCCTGGAAAAGTTTTTAAAGTTGTTCCCTGAGACGAACACCCACGTCCCTTTCGGAGAGACTGGTCTCCTGCTTTTGGGTGTAGGGGAATGGGGACTCATCCTGTCCCGAGATCCTGTGGGAGACCGCGAAGGGGAGTTCCTCCGCACAGACCGACCTCGTTTCCACGTCCCTACCGGGGAGGTTGTTCTGCTTTTGGGAGGAGGGACTCTTCTCCTCGTTACCCAGGATCCACAAACGAGACTTGGACCTGGAGACGAACTGCAGCTGTTCTCTGAAGACACCAGCTTGGGCCCCCTACCGGCAAGGTAGGAGATGGACTGAGTCATCTGCTACAGGACGGAGACTCGAACCCTGGAAGGAGTCGAAGCGGGTCCGGCACTCCCGGATTCTGAGTCTCGGCAACAAACCTCAGGGACGAACCTGAATGTTGCCTCCCCCTAACCCCCTGAATGGGCGTAGTCGTAAAAGAGACCATGTGACTCGCTTGGCTGAAGATAGGCTAGCAGGAACACTGTCTACCCAGAAAGGTGGTGGGCTGGGGACTTACGTAGTGGTTCATCAGGGGATCTCTTTAGAGACTCGAGGACTCGAACCACGTCCCAAGGAGGAGGTCTCCCCTTCGACTGAGGGCTGGAAAGGACAAGGTTTTGCATGCGAAGGAAGAGTTCCAGCGGGGGAAGAAATGTTTGTCCCTAGAGTCAGGAGGCAAGATTTAAGGCTGAGGGATAGCCTTTCACAATCTAAACTAAAAGGCACACTTATCCCGCAATCCCACTAGGGGCTCTGCTATTGCTGGGAGCGGCAACATGTGGAGGGATGCCTTCTCCCCGACACCGGTCACAGAAACTGGCCCTATCGCCTAGGAGACTACTGCGGAAGACTTGCGCAGGTGTCCAGGCCTCCTTTTCGCCACTTGTTGCGAAAATCCTCTCTCTTTGAGGAGATGCTGGATAGACTCCCGGCGGGAAGAGGGGCAAGCTACGGAGGCAACACATCGATGGTGTCCCACCGTTGCTGGAAGGCCTCCTACCAGAGGGCCTTGGGATCCGTGACCAGGGAGTAGTACAGCGGGAGCTTGCAGCTCAGTGCTGTAGCGAACCAGTCCACCGAGGAAGCCTCACTGAGGCAGGACTTGTAGGCTACTTGAGGATCCAAAGACCACTTGGAATGTGGTGTCCATGACACAATGCTCAGACTGTCGGCAAGCCCATTCCTTTGCCTGGAATCAAGCGAGCTGCCAAGGAGACCGAGGGGGACTCGGACCATCCCAGTATCTCTACCGCAGGATGGGATGGTTGTAATGAAAAGTACCTCCTTGTTTGGGCCAGAAAACCATCACTGTGGTGTTGTTGATCCTCATAACCACAGAGTAGTCTGCCAGGCTAGGTGGAGCTACTGAAGAGCCAGAAACATGGTTTCTGTCTCTAGTAGGACTAGAAAAGGTTCTTCCTGGTTCTGACCCCCGGCCTGAGGACCCGTGGATCAGAACGTGGGCCCCCCCCCCTTTTCTTTGACGCGTTCGAAAACAGCATCAAGTTAGGGGGAAGGACGAGAAAGACCACTCCCTCTTGTAGGCCCTCGTCAGCTTCCCACCCCTATGGGTTTGTCTGTACCGGTTGTCCCCCAGGGATCTCGGCGTCTGAGGAGACGTGCCCCCGACTCCCCCGCGCCCCAAGTCGCCACTGGAGAGAACTCAACCTGGGGTGACTGTGGAAACCAGACGACCCAGGGAGGAGGACGTAACAACCTTGGGTTGGAGGGTCTTCTCGTGTGAGGAAAGGTCTCGCGACCTTCCTCTGCCTTGGTACCCTGACGTCTGAAGGGAAGGCTACGGGAGATAGGAGCCTAAGACCAGGATCGGTATACCAGACTCTGAGAGGGCTGCGGGGAGGACTCCTCGAGGACCACCATGATTTTTAGAACTTGGTAAAGTCCGAGGAGCTTGTCCCGATGACGAAGAAGGGAAGCCTCCGAGTCTGCCAGGATCGGCCAGCCACCCAGGAAACGGAGAGGCCGGATGCCGATACTGAGAGCCCATGAAGAGATCCAAGAGAAAGTATCGTAGAACTGTTGAGGTGCTGTGGAGAGGCCGAAGCACAGCCCTTGAACTGGTATACCTGCCTTTCAGGCGGACTCCAAAGTACTTCCTTGAAGATGGGTGAACCAGGACTGGAAGTACGAGTCCTACCAGACCAGTGTACCCATGAAGACTTGTGGTCTCACCGCAAAGCTGACCGCCTCTGCTGTCGCTATGCTGAACGGAGACTGTTTGACAACCCAGTACAGAGTCGAGAAGGGAAGGAGACGATTATGGAAGCCTCGAAACCCGTTGGCCACCTCTTGGAGGGGGCGCCTCTCCGACATGGACTGGACTTACGCCCGGAGGACCCGTCCCCTCACCGATCCCTACCCAGGGAGGAGGGAGGGGTTCGAAACCAACCGGGACTGTTGAAGGAGGCAAGCTTGGAGAGCTGGCCCTCGGCCTAGTCTCTAGCGCTCTCCAATCCCTGAGACCAGGGCAAGCTGCACTGGCGTAAGGGAGTCCTTGGGTGAGTAGAACTCGGTCCAGGACCGAATCCTTCCCTTACCGAAGAGGAATCTCTGAATCTGGGATCCCCTTGAGGTTTCTCCTGAGAGCCAGAACTTGCCAGAACGCAAGTTCCGACCCCTGGAGCTCATCCTCCTGATGGACTGGCACCAAGGTCTCCCATCCCCGGAGGCTCTTTTTGGGGAGACTCGTAGACATGCCCCAAGGGTCCAACTGGATCCTATACGATCTTTGCGGAAGACAGGGCCTTAGGATCCCTCCTAGGAGAGAAACAGGACCCCAGCGATGAAGGATGTAAGGCTTCGCCCCCTCCGCACGATAGGACCCTCAGGAAGAGGCGGGGATTCTCCCTATGGAGTGAAGGGGGAGAGGACCGGGTCTTCCGACCCTGCTGCGGATGGGCAAAGCTCATCTGCAGGGGAGGGGAGATGGAGTCTGAGGAGGGCTCATCGCCTGCGTAAGGACTCGTGACGGGACAGGATAGTCCTTGGGGAAGATACCATGCCAGGGATTCCTCTCACCCCCTTCAGGGGGAGAGGAAGTTGCTAACCCAGTCAGAAGGCACAGGCTCATCACCTGCTTGAGCACTTTGACGACGGCATCCCACCAGGGATGTCGACCAGTCCTCGCGCTGACAGGGAGTCCCTCTGGAGGGAAGAGGATCGTTCGATCCTCTGGGGGAGATGACACATGAGGGTTCGCCTGTAGAGAATCTGCAGTGAAGGGAGAAGAGACCTTTGACCTGTCCGGAAACCTCCACCCCCTCCGGAGAGGGCGCTGCTCTGCGCTGCGGGGGAGGGAAACGCGGAGGTGGCCTGATCGCCATAAGCCCTGATGTAAACAGGGCGCGTTCGAGTCGGAGAACGGTGCGCCGATCACGCTGACGATCGCGCGAAAAGCACAGATCTGGGTAGCGTGTGAATTAAGCATGCGTAGCAGAATAACTGTGCCCGCATGCCCGCGTGAGCGTGGGCGTATTGGCGCCCACGTGAACGATCCCCGCGTCTCCGCGCGTATGAAGATCGCTGGCGTTTGCGCTTGAAAGATCGTGGGCGAGGGAAACCATCCCACGCGCGAACGATCTCGGCGAAAAAAGATCGCCGGTCCTAGCGCCGTCGGCGATTGCATGTGGGAAACCATCCCACGCGCGGAAGAATAACGCTGACGATCTGCGGTGCTTACGCGAGTACGCAGATCGTCGGCGCTAGCGCGAGAGAAAAGCCGTAGGAGACAGTGAGCGGGGACCCATAGCGCCCGCGTGCGAATGATCTCCACCTATGTAAGACGATCGTCGGCGATTCGCGCGAGCCCGGACGATCTTCGACGCTCACGCGTAAGCGAAGATTGTCGGCGCTTGCGCGCGAGAGAAGATAGTCGGCGATCACGAGCGGGGACCTCGGTGCCCGCGCGCGGACGATCTACGACGATCGCGAGCGGGAAACCGCGCGCGGACGATCCGTGCAATGATTGCGTGAGCCTCAATTGTCGCGCGCGGGAAACCATCCAACGAACGGAACAATCTTCGGCGCTCACGCGTACTGTGAAGATCGTCGGCGCTCGCGCGCCTAGCGCCGAATCCAAAGATCGGCGGCGGACGGCCGTCGATGATCGCACGCGGGTGGCCTCGTTGCCGTACGCGAGAAACCATCCCGCGCACAGAATGATCATCGGAGCTTAAGCATACTAAGAAGATTGTCGGCGCTTTCGCTTAGCGCCGGATCCAAAGATCGCCGGCTAACGGCCGTCGATGATCACGTGCAGACGGCCTCGTTGTCGCGTGCGGGAAACCATCCCGTGCACAGACCGATCCTCGGCGCTTACTCACACTAAGAAGATCGTCAGCGCTTGCGTGCCTAGCGCTGGATCCGAAGATCGCCGGGTAACGACCGTTGCTGGGTTGACGATCGCGAGTGGAAGGGCCTTGAAGGTCGCGCGCGGGAAACCATCCCGCGCGCGGGCGATCATCAACGCTTACGCGTTAGCGCGAACAGAAGATCGTTGGCTAATGACCCTCGACGATCGCGAGATCGTGCGCCGGAAACCATCCCACGCGCGGGCGATCATCAACGCTTACGCGTTAGCGCGAACAGAGGATCGTCGGCTAAATCGTCGACGATCACGAGATTGCGGGCAGGAAATAATCCCGCACACGAGCGATCTTCAGCGCTTATGCGTGAGTGAGGATCGTAGGCTCCTGCTCAACAGAAGATTGTCGGAAATGGTTGAAGGATCGCTAACTCGTAGGTCAGGAACTGGGATGTGTCCCTAAAAAGGAGAGCATCCCCTGAAGAGGACCAGGAGGTCTACTTCAGTGCCGACGATCAACTGAGGGACTGCTAAATACTCCGAGGAGTGGTCTCTGTGAGGTACCTTTCCCGCGAATGGGAGAGGTGGCCTTTGTAGAAGAGACTTAGAGACACCGAAGGCTGAACTGCTGGTGAGCGTCAGTGCGCTATCTCAGGAACCCCAACGATGTGCGCAAATGCGCAGGGAACGTTGGTAGCAGCCTAACTGAATACTGGAACAGGGTGTCTCTCAGGCAGTCTCAGGAACAGCAGGAACAGCAGGAACAGCAGTCGAGCGCTAGCGCGTAAGGGAACGTTGGCGCGCAGGTGATACCTGGCACCTAAGAGATTTACTCAGGGTGTGAGAAAGTCTCTCCTGCCCCGAAGGGAGGAGCCCGTTAGATAACAGGGGCGTGGGTGCCCAAGGCGCGTCTGCAGTCAGGAACGGATACAGCATGCAACAGGAACACTGAGGTACGAGAGACCAAGGGTCTAACGTAGCCTGAGTAGAGAGGCCCCAAGGGGATAGTTGCAAGACCCCGAAGGGTCAATGCAACGAGAAACCGAAGTTTCTCCGTCACTAAACACCGAAGTGCATAAGTGACTAAAGTTACGAGAGCCCGAGGGAACTGCGTAACTAAGTTACGAGACCCTGAAGGGTCAGGGAAAAAGAGAAACCGAAGTTTCCCTGACACTAACACCGAAGTGCTAGTGACTGAACAGCAAGCTGTTGACGACGGGAACAATCCTCCGAAGAGGAGTCTCTATGAGTGGTCTCCCTCGCGAACAAGAGAGGTGGGCACTTCGTAGAAGAGACTGGTTAAGGAGCCCCGAAAGGCCGTGAGATCAGCAGACGTAAACAGGAACAATCCTCCGAAGAGGAGTCTCTGTGAGTGTCCTCTCACGCAAACGGGAGGGGATACTTCGTAGAAGAGACCAAAGGAGCGATCCTCCGAGGAGGAGCCCTTAGTGCAGCCTCCCTCGCGAACGAGAGAGGGCCGGACTGAACCTGCAGCTGCTCAGCCCCTTGAGTGTAGCTACAGAAGCGACCGCTCAGCCCCGAGAGCATAGTCGCTAGTACCATGGTCTAGCCCTGCAACCGCTCAGCCCCTTGAGCAAGTCACAAGGGCGGTCGCTCAGCCCCAAGAGCATAACCGCCAAGAACCAGGGAAAAGTAAAAGGGAAGTTAACCCTTTTACCCCCAGGCTATTTGGAAATTTCCAACCCTTACCCCCCAGGGGGTTATTTTTTTCCCAGCACATTTTGCAGTATATTTTTTTAAATTGCTCTAACAGCCTTAATTTTTGTCATAGAGAGGTCAGGTTGGTCTCATTCTCTTGGAAAATGCCTGAATTTTCTCAAAATATCAAAAATATGAAAAAAAAATTTTATAGCATTTTTTTTGCAAGGACGTACCGGTACGTCCATGGGGGTAAAGGGATGGCTTTTGTGAAACGTACCAGTACATCCTTTGGGGGTAAAAGGGTTAACTAACTACCCTGGAGGCGAACCTCCTTATCATTCTGGGATGCAATGAAGAGCTGGCAGTAATCACGGGGGAACTTCTAAGAGAAGGGAACGCCCCTGACGTATGCCTTGAGAGACGGCGGCGAAGCTGACTGCCCAGGATAATCAGGACAGCTCTGCTTCGAAGGCACACACAACAGGCACGAAGAAACAGCATCGTAAACTGGAAAATAAAACAGAATAATTATTTAACAGAAATTCCCCCGGGCGAAACTCCGAAGAGAAACCCCGAGGGAAAGAACATAAGAACGAAAGAAGGTATGCGCCCTCCTCCCCCACCCAGCATGCCCAGGTAAGGGGGGGGACGAAAGTTAACAAAACAGAATTATAACAAGATGATTATGCAACTGACTTTGAATGTTCCAAGGATCACCGACCCAAGATGGGACGTGAGCCCTGAGCTGAAAAGTTAAAACACAATTATATTCGTAAAAACAATTGAGACAAAAATGACGAAATAGCGACTCGGTTCTGAGAAGCTATCGTAGGCGTAGTACGGAGTAAGAGGTGAACGACCTCAAGAAATGGGCCGGTCTCCACGAAAGGCAACCATGGTGGCCTAGGAGTGAAAGGCCGTGATCACGAAAAGGTCGTGGTAGCCTGAAAAGCCGGCGAAACTCTAGTAGACGTACACAACACACACCGCACAACACCGAAAGCAAAGGAAACTTACTATTTTCTATACACAAAAATATATATAAACATCAGTAATATTTAAATATATTATGTATAAGAAAATTAAAGTTAAAAGACAAAACAATAATGGCCGTCAAGTGAGGATAGGAGCGGAGACCTCCGAGCGCTATCCGAGCCAAAAGTAAAGTGGAGTATTCTCCGGTGTGTGTGAGGGGAGGGGTAGCTAGCTACCCCTCCCTACCCCCCCCCCCCCCCCCCCCGCTAAATAGCGGTATGAATAAGAAACCCCCGTTAAAACTTTATGGCTCGTCATCGGCTGCGCCGAAGTAATCACCCCATGTAAATAGCATGGTTTGTATTTCACAGTTACCGAACAAAAAAAAAAAAAATATATATATATATATATATATATATATATATGTATATATATATATATATATATATATATATATATATATATATACATATATATATATATATATATATATATATATATATATATATATATATATATATATATATATATATATATATATCCTACGATAATGGGGGACCCCCAGTGGGAACTCCGGATTTTGGGTGGGGAAAACATACTAGGAAAATGGTATATAATGGTAAAGCAAGCCTTTTCTTCTCTATACTTTACCTTCTTGGATGTATAATAAACGGAGGAAAAGACAAAACAGTATAAGAGGATAAACTTAGGAGGCACCGTTGCAAAGGCTATGTCTCATGAAAAAAAAAAAAAAAAAAAAAAAAACGGTAATATTGAGCTGCGGCAATGTTAGCATAACATGCTAACATTAGCACTGTTTTTCATGTATTTTTTGTCATTCTACGGTTCGCTTGTAGTCGCTCTCATTTGTTCGTTTGTACATAGCAGGTTTCGACCTTCTGCGCATAATCTCCCCCCCCCCCCCTTGCACATATACAGTACAGTCCCGAATTATGCGTGTTCTAATTATGCAATGGCTATTTTTCAAAAATAAATTTACTGTATCTGGGAAGCTGTTCAAAGTCTGGGAGTCAAGCACTACAAATTGTATCGAATCTATTGTGTTTTCAAGTACTGTAAATTGGTTGCTCTGAATAGTGCTTGATAATAATTGTTACTAAATGATATTTACCTTACATCTTATCAACAAAATTTCATAATAAATAGCCTATTAAAGGATAAAATTCCACATCAACAATGAAACCAACTTCAACTATGCAAGTCCAGCTGACAAAATGTAACCAGAACTGTGGTTAGGTTCTCGGCAATCTTTATTTTTCTCTAACCTTTCGATAATTTTAATTCTAGTGTTGATATTGATGGCATATTAAAGCATTATTTCTGTTTAGTACAGTATACATAAAAGCTTTATTTTTCCCAGTTGGTGTTCAAGGTTTTCACGCGTAGGCTGGGTTCGTTTATAAACAGTGAATAGCCTAAACTTCGGTAACGAGTCGATAATATTTTGTCATATTTCAAACATGACAAATTTGTAGATAATTTGTATTTTTCCTAACTATACAAACCTTAGCTATTTATAAGGGTTATACTTTCGGCGGAGCTGAAATGACGAGCCATTAAAATTTAGCGAGGGTTAACTACCCACACCGCTAGTTAGCGGGGGTAGGGGAGGGGTAGCTTGCTACCACTCCCGTTCACACACCTGTGATTTAGTCACTTTGCTTGGAGGTAGAACTTCAAGGGGGATAGGGATGGCGGGCAAGTTTGTATAAATAGCTAAGGTTTGTATAGTTAAGAAAAATACAAATTATCTACGAATTTGTCATTTGTTCCGTAACTGGAATACAAACCACGCTATTTATTAGGGGTGACTCACCCATTAGGAAGGGTGGACGTCCCTGCCAATCTGGCTTTTGGCTTTGTGCGGGGACTCCTCATCTGAGGATGTTAGTACTCAAAAATAAGGAGTCCCTGCCCTCGCTAAACCTTGCTATGCAACGTCCCCGGCCTACGCAAGCTGTGTTGAGACGTGTAGAAGTGTGACTGTCTAGGTAAAGTTATTCCGAGTCTATGTAGGAAAAACCTAATGTAACCAAGACTTCCCAATACCACCTCACCAGGGTATGGGGACGCAACAGTATTAGCTTAATACTAGGTACACAAGGGAGCATGGTTTACCTGCAGTGGTTTGAGGTCAGCTTATGCAGAGAACCCAGGATGCTTCTTTCCCCACGAGAGGGTAGGATGAAGAAAAGAATAAGACCCAGTCAAATCTTTTCATTCACGCAGACTAAAACCGGGTAACAGTGCCCTCAACCTTCTGCTACTTGTCCAATAAGGAGCTTGAGGTATACAACCAGCTGTTGTGCAGCCACCACCGGACCGATAGAGATCGTATCAAGTTCCTGTGGGTCACGTCTTGCAGGAGAAAGGTTGTGAAAGTCACCTGGAGCATTCACATCCTTTCTTGTAAAACCTGCGTCACAGAGTAATCTGCTAAGAAGGACCAGGGGCATAGTTATGCCCCTGAAACTGTGAGTCGTCATGTCGAGATGATGTTTCGGTGATCCTTCTCTAGTCTCTCCCAGTGCTGACAAGAGGAGGGACCTGGGCAGGCTGTTGCCATTTTCTTTAGGTAAAGTCTCATACATTACCCTGGGTACAGTAACGGATGATCTGGATCGTCCGTTACCTAGTTGAGACTTGTGTAGGATCCGTCACCTCTGGAGACTGTGTCTGGTGACATACTCAGGGACGAAACTAAACATTGTCTTTCGCCCTTCTCAATGATGGGCGATGTCGAAAGAGAGACCATGAAGTTCCTTGACTCGTATGGTTGCTGTCCGAGTGTATGGAACATTGCGTTCCTAAATCAGGAGAAAATTTGTTCCCTGGTGAAGTGGAACACAAGGAGGTCCCTTTAAGGATCAGAGATTTGAACCATGTTCTGAGAGGAAGGTCTCAATTCTGATTGGGGAAAGGAAAGTTGTAAGTCCGTATGAGTTAGGAAAAGTCTATCGATGAGAGGGTGCCTCTTTCTTTCAGTTTGAAGGTGAAGGATCAAGGTTAAGTGATCATCTTTACTTATCGAAACTGAATAGGGGGTCTTTTCCTCTTGCATATACTCGAAGATTCCGCTATTGCTGGAATCGAGGTATTGAGTGGAGAGACACTTTCACATGACGCCAACCACACAAGACGTGATACTGCCTGGCAGACTGATGCTGAGTAATTCCTCAGATATCTAGACAACCTTTTCGCAAAGAGATGTTGGATAGTTTTCAGGCGTACAATCATAGCAAAGCTATAGCTTGTGGTAGGTGTCGAAGTGGGTTGTCTGTTATGTGGAGAGGGTTCTCTTGGAGGCTCTATCAGGAGCTGCAAAAGGTTTGGATACTGTTCTGCATAATGCCATAGCGGAGCTAGGAGAGTCCTTGAGAGGTTGACCGATGTTCTAGCCTTGTTGAGTACCCTTCTCCAGATAAACAGGGACGAGACGTAAACGTCATTGTTGTACCCACCATTGTTGCCAGAGAGCCTTGGGGTCTAGGGCTGGTGAGCAATGGTAGCCTGAGATTCACGAGCATTGCAAACAGACCCCCTAGTTGGAGGACCTCGTAAAGTCGGGGGTTTGTTGGCTACATGGCGATCCAAAGTCCATTCGGTCGGTATACCTTATCTGAGATTCTGTTCACAGATTGTCGGTGAGCACTTTCTTCCAGTCTGGAATGAAGCGGGCTGATAGTGGTACTGAACGGACTTTGGCCCATCATAGTGTTTATACTATTAGATGGGAAGAGGCTACAAGCCAGTTCCTACTTGCTTGTCAATGTGAGTCTCTATGAGTCTCTATGTGGTGTGTGGTGTGGCGTCCATCACATCACTGAGTGGTCTGTTAGGAACCGATGAGGCTGCTGAAGGACCGGAAAGTTGACCTTCATCTCTTAAGAGATTTAAGTGAAGGTACCTTCGGGCTCTGTCCAGAGGGCTGAGGTCATGTGGTGCAGCACTATGGTCCCTCCTTTCTTCTTTTCTGACTCAAGTCTCCTGGAATGGAAGTCGTTCTCGTTTCGAGAAGGTTTTTGTGGAGATTGGTGTTTAGAATCATTCCCAGATACACCAGTCTCCTGGGAGGGAAGTAGGGAAGATTTCCGTAGGTTTACCCTAATCACTGGATCTTGGTAAAAAGACTTCAGAAGTTCCAGTGTTAATGCAAGGTTGCCACTGAGTCTGCTAAGGTCAGTCAGTCATCCCAAGAGAGCGGAGACAGAAGCCGATCCTGTGAGACCAGGATGGGTGTAGTGGAAAGACCGAAGCACAGTGCCTTGAACTGGTGTTTCTTGTTTGTCTAGACTGAATCTTCCAACCTTCCTAGATGGATGGTTTGGACCTGGGAGTAAGTGTAAAGGACACTTACTCCCAGGTCCAAACCATCCATCCATGCAAATGAAGACCTGAGGTCTTAGCCCTTGATCGAACTCCAACATGGTGTAAACATCGACCCAAAGGGACAGCTCCTTGGTGATACTTTTGCATGGAAGATTATCGACGCTGGAGTCTTGACTCGTGTCGTAAAGGATCAGGCGCGATACCCAGTGTAAGAATTCTTCTCTGAGAGAGAATTTCTTTAAAAGGAAGGTCACGCTTAGCTTTACCACGCGCCCTGATGGGATTGATGCTATTCCTTAGAATAGAATCAATCTGGCGAATGTTAATCAATGGTTAACCGTCAGGTATCGTGGTTACTGTGCAGTTGGAGAGTGCTCGCAAGTAGTTCCCTGTTGGCAAGCCATTGATGAGGGTTGTCTAACGTTTACCGATCACTTTAGTGTGATGGCAAACGGCCAGTAGCGAGAAGTATGTTGTATAACTTCTGATCTAGGAACTACAAGAAGCGGTTGACTAGTAAGTTCGAGTCACGAACTGCTGGCAAATAACCGATGACCGATGAATCGGTGGTCTGTGAGCCAATGGTGAATTCGAGATCAGCCAGCTGATTATGGTCCCCCCTGTTTGGTCGGAGATGAGCAAGCTGAAGATGGGCTGGTCAGATATCAGCGAGCCAAGTTCAATGCTCAAAGAAAGATGAGCAGCCCATCGGTGATCTAGTGATCAGCAAGCTGATGACTGGTTATTGACTAGCAATCGGTGATTGGAAATGAGAGCAATTGGAGATCGTTAGTCATTTGAGGGACTAGAGGTCAAAGATCAGCATTGAGCTAGCAATTGGCGATCTGATAGTTTACTTGTGAACCTAAGTTCTGGAGAGAAGAGGCGAGGCCTTTCAGACCCACTGGTTTTGCTATGACACACCCCTGGCTCCTCCCCCAGACAGCCGTAAGCGAGCACGAACCACGCCCATTGGGGCGGAGCAACCAGAGACATGTGAGTTGACAGGAGCCAAAATGCCATATTTGAAGTTGCAAGTTGCTATGAAGTATATCTGTACTTACCATTCCACTTTCCTGTTGTGAGATTTATTTGAGATTGCAAATTACTACAAGTAGTAACTCAAAGTTCCAATTTGTGAATTTTAACATTTTCCATTCCTCTTTATATTCTAAGATAATATAATGTGACAGTAGTTCACCTCCCCTTTCCAAGATATTCCTATCTTGTTACCTAAAAGTTGCCTCTCCTCTAAATGCAAGGATAAGAGTCTAAGTATATCTTAAAGAAATTTATGAATAATTTAAAAATGTTATGGTTGGCCTTCAGAAACATGTAAGCTGTTGACTTTGTATGTAATTACTTTACAAATCCTTTATTTCCTCCAGAATGGTCTCCTCGGTTACGGGAGTAGGGTCGGAGGGTGAACCTACCCTGGGTCTGAAAGGCCTCGCCTCTTCTCTCAAGAACTTAGGTTCACAAGTAAACTGTCAGTTCTAGAGAGAGAGGCTTCAGCCTTTCAGACCCACTGGTTTTGCTCACCCGATACTTCAGGGGGCATGAAGATGAAGTCCTGCAACGACTGCATCAAAAGCTCCCTGTAGACCGAGGAGAGCATAAAATGACCCAAATACAGAGTTGCTTTTCCAATTCATTCTAGTCATTATCTCTTGCAGCGTAACTCCATTATACATCATCCTTGAAGCTGCTTGACCTCTGACAGAGTGGAAATTGGTGGAGTGTTTTCTGGCATTGGGATCAGCTCTGAAAATACAGTCCCTGAATAGCTGCCTCATCTTTGGAAGGGACATGATCTTGAAGTTTTCATCCAGCCAAATATGGTCTTCCCTATCTATGTTCCTTTCTGCACAGATTTTATTTGTGTACTCCAGATAAAGGTTTAATTGTCTAACTGGACAAATTTTTGGCTTGGTAGGGTGACGCCTAAAGCTGAATTCAATAGGAGTGTAATTGTTTCTCTGATTCTTGGAAAAGAAGGAAGGGTGGTTCCTTAACACAATGGTTTCTGGCGTGAAAGAGCTCCTGGAGATACATAGATGATTAAATTGGTTAGCTCTCAATGGGCAAGCCAAAGCTACGAGGAATAAGGTCTTCTGAATCATGAGCAGCATAGAATCATCTCTTGTAGTGTTAAGGAAGGAAACCACTTTATCAAGATCCCAGCCTGGAAATTGATGAGAATTGCTGGGTCTTCTTTTATTTACTCCATCAAGCATAGCTTTAATATACTTGTCTTCTGCTAGACAATAATTGGGAAAGTATCCCTTCAAAACCGGTCCAAGAGCAGCTCGGTATCCTTTTAGTGTGTTGTATGTTAGGCCCTTGTCTATTAATTTGTTAAAATAGAGTAGCACTGATAAAAGAGGGAACTTGTTGTTACTTCCATATTTATTGTGTATGAACTCTTTAAAGCTACTGAAGAGATTTTGGTACTTGGCCATGGAGCTGTCTCGTAAATTGGAAGTAATTTTGTTGCATATCTCCGGAGGAAATATGGAAGGTAGTTCATCTTTTATATTCTGAAGGATATCAAATTTAAGTGGTGTTGCGCTAAGGGTAAGGTACAGTCCATATGAAGTATCTGGCAGCCTTCTGCTTTGACTTTGTACTTCCGGTATTCCTTGGAGACTGTCTTGACTAGGGGAATCCATGGTTCCGTTTCCTGGGAAACAGTGCAGAAGAGCATGTTGTTATTACATTCGTTATATATCTTAAAAGCAACTTTATGCAGTAAGAAGCCTGGGGGAAAAGCATAAAGAGGAGAAGAATCTTCCCAGCTAATGTGAAGGGCATTATTACTGAATCCTTTTGTGTTGAGTACGGAAAAACAAAATCTTTTACATTTAGAATTAAAGCCATTGGTGAAAAGGTCTATTTCAGGAGAGAAATTCATATCTGCAGGAGAGAAATTCATATCTGTGCAAATTAAATTGAATAGATTATCGTCAAGTGTGGCTTCTGGATGTATGGAACCAAAGTCTCTCGATAGGGAATCGGCCATCACATTGCTTTTCCCTTTAATCCATTTAGTTTGAATGTCTATGTTGTATTTTCCTTTGATGTTTAGTAGCACTTTGATGGCCTCCTGGGCCGATTTGTTCCTAATGCTACCATGTTTTTTGACCCAGCAGTTTGTTACTTGTGAATCTATGTGAATTAGTACTACTTTGTTTCTTAGTTTGTCTCTGAAGTGTTTTATACAGTAAATGCATGCTAGTAATTCTCTAATGTTAATATGCAGAGTATTCTCATTTTGTAGCCATGTATTATTAGTCGAGAGTATGCCATGTTCTCCTGCTAATGCTCCACTCCAGCCAAAGTTGGATGCATCTGTGAATAGTTCTAGATCTACTTGATTATTAGGAATGTTTATATTACTATACATGTTAGTCTGTTTCCATTCTTCTAGAAAGGATTTGAAAGAAGGAGGAATGATTCTATATCCTTTAGCAAAATATCTATGAAATCTGTGAAGGAATTTAAGATAGTATCTACCATAAAAGGTGTAGTAGGAACAGAAGTTAAGTGATCGTATCAATCTTTGATATAATTTGAGGTCAGATCTGTTCAAGTTGGATACTGTATTGGCAAGCCTGATACATTTATCAATGTTTTTCTGCATTGGTCTCATAGTTTTATTCTCCAAGTTATAATGAACTCCTAGGAACTCTATCTTTTGCACTGGATGAATAACAGACTTTTTAATAGATATTTGCCAACCCAGCTCTGTGAGCACTTCAATGACTATTTGGATGTGAGCCTTGCATTTGTGAAAGCAATCTGCCAATATGAGTATATCATCTAAGTAGTTAAAGATGATTATATTATATTTCTTCCTAATGTATTTAACTACTGTGTACATTAGTTTGGAAAAGATGTAGGAAGCTGTCTTTAACCCGAAGGGAACAACCGTCCATTTGAATTTACGCTTTCCTAATTTGAACGTTAAGAATCTTTGAGCTCTTGAATGAAGAGGGACGTGCCAATAAGCGTCCTTTAAATCAAGTCTACATGCCTAGTTGTTTAAATGCAAATAAGGGAATATAGTTTTAGGTTTCAGCATAGAGAAAGAAGGTTTTTTTATTATAGTATTAAGGCATTTCATATCGAAGATTAGGAGAATGCTCCCATCGGGTTTAAGCTTGTAAAATATGTGGTTAGAGTAGTAGAAAGAATTTCTGTTAATTTGTTCTATTACCCCTAAGTCTAGTAATCTGTTACATTCTCTCTCTAGTATTATTCTCTTGCTAGAATAATAATATCTATCAACCCCTAATCTTTTCAAAGTCTTTTGAGCCTTATTTCTATTGGTAAATGGGAGTCTCACACCCTTACTGATCAAGTTGCATGTAAAAGAAGAATCTGGGAGTTTTTGCCAATTTGTTAATTTATTTGTCAATGACCTACCTATCCCACTTACTGGAGGGGCGTGAGAGGTTTCCTTGGAGCTAGAGGCTTCTGTAGGGAAATTTAACTCTTCCAATATCATTGAATTGTAAGTGGGTGCATTTGCCAAATTTTTATCTTTACTGTGTAGCTCCAGGTTATTTTCCTCTTGGTCCGAGCAGGGCTCGATGGTATTAAGAATTAAAGCCTAATTAGTTTTGTTTCTTATCTTTGACATCTGAATTAATTGCTGTCTGTCCCCCTGTACTCCTTCCCCCTCTTCGGCCACCTCTCTTGATACCTCGCCTGTAGGGATTGAACCTATTCCTGAACCCAAAGCTTCCCCTGAAACCTCTGTAAAAGTTAATTTTCCCCCTGGGGGTAGCCCTGATGCTTGCCAAAGTTGAACCTTCCACCTCTAGAGATAATGTCCCCTCCTCTAGGAAGGGGACCGCCTCGAAAGCATGAGGCAATAGCTTTCCTTTGATCATCTGATAAGACCCATACATCATTAGTTTCAGCTTTAATAATAGCATCTCTGGTATCTAAATTGAGGTTCCTGGGTAAAGTTCTACTTCTGAATGAGTGGATTAAACTTTTAATTAGATCAATGTGTTTCCTGAAAGGCCCAATTATCACTTTAGTAATGAAATAAATATCGTTAATCTTAGAGGGGTAAGCTAATTGCGCCAGAGCTGCATGCCCTTGAAAAGAAGATATAGCCATTTTAATGTTTTCAATATAAAAGTGAAATTTCTTCTTGAAATCTTCATTAAACAACATGCCACTTGGCCAAAAGTTCAACTTTGGCAAATTTATCAATTTGAAAAGGTCTGCAAGTTCTTTATTATGATTACAAACAAAGAATTGATCATGAAAGTTCTTGTCTCCTTCACTTAATGTTAATGCAATTAGGGAGTCATTTAATTGTATTTTCCCATCTCTATGAATGGAGGGCACAGCATTAAAATTGTTAGATATATAAGTAGGAATAGGTTTGTTAAAGGTAAGCGGGTTAAATTCTTCATAGTCACTACTATCTTCATTATAAGTTGTAAATAATTCTTCATTTGCATTCTCAGGTAAATCTACTTTACAGTGAGGGCACTTGGGAGGAGGAGTATTGTCATTCCTTTTTGCAGTCGAACCACTTCTGCAATAGGAGTGAAAACCTAGACTCAAATTTGATAATAAAAGTTTAACTGATGTCTATAATACGGCTCATGAATTTACAAATCAGGTGGACAGCAGCAGACCTAGAAGGCTGAAGCCAGGCAATCGGGTTCTAAGCTCAAATGGCCTTCATCGGTTAATTCAGGTCAATCGGCATCCTCTCACTAATATCCCATGATTAATTTTATATAGCCTCTACAGTAATCATCTTATATTATTTATATAGTCGACCTGTCAGAAATTCTTAAGACGCAGTTCCTCATGGTAAGGGGTAAACCACTATATCGAAAGGAAACGAGTGTGATATAAAATGCTACCCATTAGCTGAGGTAGGTGCAATTATACTGCCTTTGACAGGAACCCCTCCAGTTAAATGTCGACGATAGGATCTCGGTGGGATAGGCGAAAGGGTGCGGCTAATAGGTAGCCTAGATTGACGTAGTATGTTAAATTCAAAGTTAGAAAAGTTAGGCTACTCGGCTCTTAGGAACGTAAGGCAAACCTAGTTAACACCTCACCTTACCACATTAATTACCTTTGGCATATAAGTATCTAGCCCTTATAATGTTTAGGCTCACTTTACACATAGGTTAGGATTATATGATAGTGTACTTCGGTCTCGAAATTTATCTATTTTCAAACTTTTACGATTATAACTACCGCACGGTCCATTCCGGCTCATTGTTTACCTTTTACTGCCATGCTTGTGACGTCATCAGTCTATATCCGCTGCTATCCAAGACATTTTTATATAAAAACAGAATATTAAACCTTACCCTCTCTCCACTAGTTTCAATAATGTTTGATTCTGTAATAATAACTATTGAAGAATTTCACTGTTGGAAGGTTCCTGGCTCGTTTCTTCCATTTAGGGACATCTCTTCTTTTTGGGTTGTGCCGGTGGAATATTGTCATCATCACTAGTTTCGCTAAGATTATGCACATCTGCTGATACTACAACTTTTTTGGACATTTTAATTGGTTGATTAAGTCGTTGTCCCTCGTAACAATAATTAGGGGAGGGTTGTAGTAATGGTGAGGTGTAACAGGTGTTGCCTGTGTCCTGTCAACTTCAAATATGTCGGTTTGGCTCCTGTCAACTCACATGTCTCTGGTTGCTACGCCCCGATGGGCGTGGTTCGTGCTCGCTTACGGCTGTCTGGGGGAGGAGCCAGGGGTGTGTCATAGCAAAACCAGTGGGTCTAAAAGGCTGAAGCCTCTCTCTCTAGAACTGGTGATCGTCGACCTAGCGATCAGTAAACTGTGAACTAGCCATCAGCAAACAGTAATCTAGAGATCAGTCTGTTGATGCTTTCCTGTTTGCTGCTGGTGGTCAGTCAAGGAAAAAAGAAACTTCAGAAGAGACAGGGACCAAGGATTCCCCGTTTCGATTCCCTTGTAGAGAGAATCTTCGGGATCTTGAATCCTTATGTGGAGCATTATTCCTCTTTTCCCGATGGCAATGTTTATGTGTTTGTGGGGAGGAATGGGGCAATGGTGACCTGTCCAAAAAGTTTTATTCCTTTTTACTGACAATTGCGCGAGTGTGTAGGTGAGTCTGGAGCGATGGCACACAGGATGATGCTGGTGCTTAATATCTGCCTGGAGAGCAGGCAAGCACTGGTTCTTAGGTAAGAGCTGGTGCATTGGATCTGCGAGCCTTGACTCTTTGGCAAGAGCTGGCGCATGGATCCAGGACTGTAACTGCGCAGGAAAATGAGGAAGAGCACTGGCGCGCAGTAAGGCACAGTGTAGTTTTGTGTATTCTCCATAGATTGCACCGAAGCGTGTGACTGGTTGCTCAAGAGTGGGAGCATTGGCGCGTGCATGAGAGTACTACGTGGAGACTGTTGGTGGGTGAGTGCGGAAGACCATCGGCGTCCGCACGTAGAAGACCGTCGACGCGCGCGGAAAGCTGTCTGCGCGCACTCAAGATTATTGGAGCGCGCACGTGCGAAGGCCGTACACGTGCGAAGGCCGTTGGCGCGCGCACATGCGAAGGCCGTTGGCGCGCGCACGTGCGAAGGCCGTTGGCACGCGCACGTAAGGCCGTCAGTGCGCGTGCGCGGTAGACTGTTGGCGCATGTGCAGGATACCATCGACGTCCGCACGCAGAAAAAAGTCGGAGCACACGCACGCAATACTGTTGGTCGACGCGGGAGACCCTAGGCGCCTGCACGCGGAAGAAAGTCGGCCCGCGCGCGCGGATTTGTTGTCAAGCGCGCGGATTTGTTGTCAAGCGCGCGGAACTGTTGTCATGCGCGCGTGCAAGACTATCATCGGCGAGCGGGCTGGGGGACACCAGAGGCGCCCGCACGGGAGACCATCGGCGCCCGCACGGGAGACCATCGGCGCCCGCACGGGAGACCATCGGCGCCCGCACGGGAGACCATCGGCGCCCGCGAGCGGAAGATCGTCGGCACCCGCTTGCATACAAGACTATCAGCGCGCGCCCGGAAGACTATTGGCGTGCGCGCATGCAAGACTATTGGCGCGCATGCGGGAAACCATCGGTACCCGCGCGCGGAAGATAGTCGGCGCTCGCGCGCGTAAGTATGTTGGCGAGTGCGCGCGGGAGACCATCGGTACCCGCGCTTGGAGGATCGTCGGCACTCGCACGCGTATAAAAGAGCGCGCGCAGGAGACCATCTGTAACCACACGGAAAATCGTCGGATTTCGCGAGTGAAAATCTCGGCGCATGTACGCGCGCGAGTCCATCAGTATCCGCGCGCGGGAGACCATCGGTACCAGGGCGCGGATGTCGGTGAATGTGCGCACGGGAGACCATCGGTACCTGCGAGTGGATGTTGGCGAGCACGCGCGCGGATGTCGGCGAGCGCGCGCGAAGGTAGCGCTAGTAGGTTGGCGGATCAGCTGGTAGGATGACCAGTGGCAGGACGATCAGGAACTGTGAAGTGCCCTTTAAAAAAGAGCGAGCCTCCACCGATGGGGACCGTCTGCGTAAGAGTCCAGGACCGAAGTCCAAAGGACTTCGTTGCAGCGCAAGGTTGTGCTGGTAAATCAATAGGTCAGCTGGTAGGACGATCAGGAACTGGGATGTGCCCTTTGGAAGGGCGAGCATCCACCGATGAGGACCGTAAAAGGTCCGTGTTAGAGTCCAGGACCGAAGTCCAAAGGACTTTGTTGCAGCACAAGGTTGCGCTGGTAGATCGGTATGTCAGCTGGCAGGACGATCAGGAACTGAGATGCAAAGAGGTCCTGGTAGGTCTGCTGCGCTGGAAGGTCTGCTTGATCCTCCGAAGAGGTGTCTCTATGAGAGGCCTTTCCCACGAACAAGAGAGGTGAATACTTCGTAGAAGAGACTTGAAGACGCCCATGATGATGCCCCTAAGGGCCAGTGGATCAGCAAGCTGACCTTAGCAGTAGCAATCCTCCGAAGAGGAGTCTCTATGAGTGGCCTCTCTCGCGAACGAGAGAGGTGAACACTTCGTAGAAGAGACTAGAAGACGCCCATGATGATGGCCCTAAGGGCCGGTGGATCAGCAAGCTGACCTTAGCAGTAGCGATCCTCCGAAGAGGAGTCTCTATGAGTGGCCTCTCTCGCGAACGAGAGAGGTGACCACTTCGTAGAAGAGACTTGCCAAGACTGTACTCCGCCCCTGAAGGAAGAGAAACTCAGCAAGGGGGGAGAGAAGTCTGGCCAAAGGGCAGCAACAGCAGTCGGAAATGATGAATTTATCAAGATATGGGAAGTTCTCCCTCTGAAGGGAGAAACAACCTCACACCTGGGGAGGAAACTTCCCTCGGAAGGGAAGTTGTCCAACCCCTGGAGGCGAACCTCCTTTAACGTTCTAAGATGATCTGAAGTGCTGGCCATGTTGTCACTGGAGTACTTCTAAGAGAAGGGATGACGCCCATGACGACGTCCTGTGAGGGACGGCAGTGACAGCAGATTCCCCACGCATGAACAGAACAGCTCTGCTTCGTTGGCACTCTAAGTCGAACGAAGAAAAACTGCATAGTTAACTGGGAAAATAGAATTAAATAATTATTTAACAGAAATTCCCTAGGGAGGAACTCCGAAGAGGAACCCCGAGGGAACCACATAAAATAAGAATTAAGTATTGCGCCTTTCCTTCCCCAGTCGACATCCACGGGAGAAGTGGGGGAGCGGAGTAACTGTAATAAAAATGACAAATTCGAAGATAATTTGTATTATTCCTAACTATACAAACCTTAGTTATTTACATAGGGTTTCCTTTCGGCGTAGCTGAAATGACAAGCCATAAAGTTTTAACGAGGGTTTAACTACCCCGCGCTAGTTAGCGGGGGTAGGGGAGTGGTAGCTAGCTACCCCTCCCCCCTCCACACACCGGTGAGCTGCTTCACTTCACTTAGAGGTAGGACTTGTCTCGGGGGACAGGGCTGGCGGGCAAATATGTGTAAATAGCCAAGGTCTGTATGGTTAGGAAAAATACAAATTATCTCTGAATTTGTCATTTGTTCCGTAACCGAAATACAAACCACGCTATTTACATAGGGTGACTTACCCTTAGGCAGGGTGGAAAGTCCCCAGCCTTACTGGCCTTGGCTTACCCGGGGACTCAGAATCTGAGTGCACAGCACCTCAAGAAAGAGTCCCTGCACCTCACAAGTTTGATGCTATGCAAGAAACGAGAGGCCTACATAAGTGTGTGTGGAGAGATGATGTGTGACTCGTCCTAGGAAGTTGACCTAAAGTCCTTTATATGGAATTCCAGGCTAGGACATCCCCATACCACCTCGTCAGGGTATGGGGGACGCGACAGTATTGTACTTAATACTAGGAACACAAGGAAGCATGGTTTACCTGCAGAGGTTTGAGGTCAGCTATGCAGAGACCCAGGATGCTGCATTCCCCAAGAGAGGGGAGGATGAAGAAAGAAGTAAGGGCCAGACATACTTTTTCATTCACGCAGACTAAAACCGGGTAACAGTGCCCTCAACCTTCTGCTACCTGTCCAATAAGGAGCCTGAGGTTAGACCTGCTGTTGTGCAGCCACCACCGGGCCAATAGAAAAGGTATCGAGGCTCCTGTGGGTCACGTCATGCAGGTAGTGGGCTGTGAAAGTCGTCTGACGCTTCCAGACTCCCGCTTGTAGAACCTGCATCACAGAGATTTCAGAGGCATCGCCACGATGCCTCTGAAATCATGTGCCCTAGGGCGACGTGATGGAGGAGGGTCAGGATTCAGGGCGTGATGGATGGTACGTCGAATCCAGGCTGAGATGGTGTTCTTGGTGACCCTCCTCTTCGTCCTACCAGTGCTCACAAACAGAGCTTGCACGTGGGGACGGGCTACAGCTGTTCTCTTCAGATAACGTCTCAGACTTCTCACTGGGCAGAGTAGCAGGTGGTCTGGGTCATCTGTTACAGAGCGGAGACTCACAACCCTGAAGGAGTCGAACCATGGGTCCGGAACTCCAGGGTTCTGAGTCTTAGCAACAAACTCAGGGACGAACTTGAACGTTACCTCCCCCCATCCACTTGAATGGGCGACGTCATATGAGAGACCATGAAGTTCACTGATTCGCTTAGCTGAAGCCAGAGCAAGCAGGAAAACCGTCTTCCAAGTCAGGTGTTGGTCAGAGGCCTGGCGTAATGGTTCGAATGGAGGTCTCTTCAGAGCCCTGAGGACCCGAACCACGTTCCAAGGAGGTGGTCTCACTTCCGACTGAGGGCAGGTAAGCTCGTAGCTACGTATGAGTAGAGAAAGTTCCAGCGAGGAGGAAATGTCTATTCCTTTCAGCCTGAAGGCAAGGCTTAAGGCTGAGCGATAGCCTTTCACCACAGAGACTGAAAGGCGCATTTCCTCCCGCACATAAACGAGGAACTCCGCTATTGCTGGAATAGAGGCATCGAGGGGAGAGATACCTCTCTCACGACACCAACCACAGAAGACTCTCCACTTCGCCTGGTAGACACCTGCGGATGACTTTCGCAGGTGTCGAGACATCCTTTCTGCAACTTGTTGCGAAAAGCCTCTCTCAGAGAGGGGACGCTGGATTGTCTCCAGGCGTGAAGCCGAAGCGAAGCTCCAGCTTTGTGGAAGATGTTGCAATGTGGTCGTCTGAGTAGCTTGTGTCGTGGGAGAAGCTCTCTCAGGGGTTGCGTCAGGAGCTGCAGAAGGTCCGGGAACCACTCTGCATGATGCCATAGCGGAGCTATTAAGGTCATCGACAGGTTGACCGATATCCTGGTCTTGTTGAGCACCCTTCTCATCAGACTGAACGGTGGGAAGGCGTAGACGTCGATGTTGTCCCACCGTTGTTGGAAGGCATCTTGCCAGAGTGCCTAGGGGTCCGGGACTGAGGAGCAGTACAGCGGCAGCTTGAAATTTAAGGCTGTCGCAAACAAGTCCACCATCGGGGAACCCGACAAAGTCAGGACTTTGTTGGCTACTAGAGGATCCAAAGAGCACTCGGTACTCACTATCTGCGAAGCTCTGCTCAGATTATCGGCGAGCACATTCCTTTTCCCAGGAATGAAGCGCGCTGATAGACGTATCGAGTGGACTTCGGTCCATCTCAGTATCTCTACTGCAAGATGAGATAGCTATTGTGAAAAGGTATCTCCCTGCTTGTTGATATAAGCCACTACTGTGGTGTTGTCGCTCATCACCTCCACAGAGTGGTCTGCAAGGTTCTGTTGGAACTGTTGAAGGGCCAGAGAAACGGCCTTCAGCTCTAGCAGGTTGATGTGGAGGTACTTTTCTGATTCTGACCATAGGCCTCAGGCCCTCTGGTTCAGAACGTGGGCCCCCCACCCTTCTTTTGATGCGTCCGAAAACAACATCAAATCCGGGGAAGGATGAAAAGATCCACTCCCTTCCGGAGGTAGTCGTCGGCCAGCCACCACCGCAGGTCCGCCCGTTCCGCAGGTCCTATTGAGACCAAGAAGTCCCGGGAATCGTTGCCTTGATCCCAACGGGACTTGAGCCGCCACTGCAGAGATCTCATCCTGAGGCGGCCGTTGGGAACTAGACGGGAAAGGGAGGTTAGGTGACCTAACAGACGTAACCAAGATTGGGCTGGAAGATCTTCTCGACTGAGAAAAGGCTTTGCAACCATCCTGTTGTCTGATGAAAAGGCTCTCTGGAGATCGGTGTCTAAAAACATGCCTAGATATACCAGTCGCTGTGTCGGGAGCAGAGAGGATTTCTCGAGATTTACCAAGATCCCTAGGTCTTGACAAATTCCCAGAAGCCTGTCTCGGTGTCGAAGAAGGGTCGACTCGGAGTCTGCCAGGATCAGCCAGTCGTCCAGATAACGAAGGAGACGGATGCCGTTCCTGTGCGCCCACGAAGATATCAGTGTGAAAACTCTGGTGAACACCTGAGGTGCTGTGGAGAGACCGAAACACAGCACCTTGAACTGGTAGATCTTGTTGTCTAGGCTGAAACGTAGGTACTTCCTGGAAGACGGATGGATTGGGATCTGGAAGTACGCGTCCTTCAGATCCAGTGTGCACATGAAGTCTTGCGGTCTCACTGCAAGTCTGACGGTGTCTGCTGTCTCCATGCTGAATGAAGTTTGCTTGACAAACTTGTTCAGAGCTGAGAGGTCGATGACGGGTCTCCAGCCTCCAGACGCCTTCTTTACAAGAAAGAGTCGACTGAAGAAGCCTGGGGAGCCGTCTACGACCTCCTGGAGAGCATCCTTCTTGAGCATGGTCTCGACTTCTGCCCGAAGGGCTAGCCCCTTTGCCGATCCCCTGGCATAGGAGCTCAACGACACTGGATTCGCTGTCAGGGGAGGTAGAGATGAAATGAACGGGACGCGATATCCTTATCCGACCACAGAGGTCGTCCAGGAATAGGCCACGAGTTGCTGCCACCTGAGCACGCAACTTTAAAGACATCCCCCCACAGGTGGACACGCAGGGGGATTGCCAATCCTAGCGCTTGCGGCCTCGGCCGCTCCTAGGATTTTTGCCTCCCCTGGAGGACTTTGTGCCCCTCTTGTCTTTGACAGGAAAGGGCTGCGGTTTAGACTCCTTAGTCTTAGCTGCCGGAGCCTGCTTCGGTGTCCTGCGAGGCTGCTGCTGTTGTTGAGGAGCTGGAGGCTTGTAGGGCTGGGATGTAAGGGCCTTCTGGAGGAGCGAATCATGACTCGTTTTCTTCCACCTCTCAGCAGTCCGTTCTACATCCTTGGGCTCGAACAGGCTTCCTCCAAGGATGGAGGAGTGTCTGAGCTTGCTGACATCCATCGCGGGGACCTTCGGGTGAAACCTCTCGGTCACCGTGTGTCACGGTGCTTGAGGACCAAGTTGGCCCACAGGTTAGTGACTTGGTGAGCTAGAAACTCGATAGATCGAGTTCCCGAGAGGAGGAAGGACTCCAGGGCCTTCCTTTTGCTCTCCTTGGACAAGTCCTCAGAGTCCAATAGGATGCCTAAAGATCCTAGCCAGACATCCAGCCACGAAGTGGCCTGCATGGCACACTTCGCAAACCTTCTCCTGGCTTAGGACCTCTGCCGCGGTGAATGTCACCTGCCGGGCGTTGAGTTTCTCCACAGAGATACCCTTGGTGAGGTCTTCCACGGAGTGGTGCAGGGGAAGAGTTAAACAAGGCTCCTCCATGATCTCGAAGTACCTCCTCTGCTATACGCGAGGAGGTGGGAGGAGCTTGTTCCCGGCAGCAGAACGGCTGGAGGAGGCAAGATCGGAGATCTGGCCCTCGACCTTGTCCCTGGCACTCTTCATCCCTTGGGACCAGGGCAGGGCTGCACTGGTCTTGGGGGTCTTCTGAGTGCCATAAACTTGGTCCAGGACCGTATCCTTGCCTTCGCGAGGGGCGGTCTCGGGATCCTTGAAACTATTGAGCTGCCTCATTAGTCCAAGGACCTGCCAGAAGGCGTGTTCCAATTCTCGCTGCTCTCCTCCTTGTGGGCTGGTAGCTAAGTCTCCTGTCCCCATTAGCTCTTCATGGGGAGAAACGCGGACGTTCTCCCGGGGGGAAGGCTGGCTCTGGACAAAACCTTGAAGATGACTTAGGTAACGTCTTGGAGTCCTTGGGTTCCCTCCTAGGAGGGACACAGGACTCCAGCAAAGTGGTCTGGAAGGTACTTCCTACGCGGGACGTTCCTCCTCCTTGAGGTGGGGTTCCTCCCATTGGTGCTGTGGGAGAGTGTCCCACCTCGCTGGATTCTCCCGAGGACGGGAAAGGTTTGTCCACAGGAGAAGGAGAAAACGTCTGCGAAGGGGAAGGGGCCTTCCTAACAGACCTCTTGGGAGCCAGCTTAACCCGGGGAGAAGTCACCGCGAAGTCCACTCCTCTCTTTCTCTTCAGCGGGGGCGAGGGAGCCTTTGGTTTCAGTCCCAGATCAGCGAGAGCTGGCTTCATAGCCTGCACCACCGCTTTAATCAGGGAACCGAACCAAGGCTGACGGCTGACTGACACAGTGTCAGCGACTCCCGCTGGAGGAAAGGGGATCGGTTGATCCTTCGGAGTGGATACTACAGGACCTGTCTGAAAAGAAACGGAGAAGAAGAAAGTTGTCCGGACCTCTCTGAAGACTCGTCTTGTTCCTGGACGCGTGCTCGGCGCTTCCGTGAAGGAGATCGCGAGGATGACCTGAAAGTATGCGGGCCTGGTGCCTTGCAAGGTTGGGTGCGCTGCGAAACCCGGCGGAAATCGCGCTGGAGTTTGTGGTGGTGTTCGCGCGATGGGCGGATCGCTGATTCGCTCTGGCGGTCGCGCGATGGCCGTCCCGTGCGGTCGCGCGATGGCCGTCCCGTGGGGTCGCGCGATGGCCGTCCCGTGGGGTCGCGCGATGGCCGTCCCGTGGGGTCGCGCGATGGCCGTCCCGTGGGGTCGCACACGGGCGACCGTAGGCGCGTGGGCGCGTGGAGACAATGACGCGGCCTCGTGAGGGCGCCTAGGCGCGAGGGCGCATGGAGACAAGGGAGCGGCCTCGTGAGGGCGCGTAGAGACAAGGGAGCGGCCTCGTGAGGGCGCGTGGAGACAAGGGCGCGGCCTCATGAGGGCGCGTTGGCGACTTGGAGCGTGGGCGCGTAGGCGAATGGGCGCGTAAGCGAGCAGGCGAGGGTGTGCAAGAAAGCACAGGCGAACGGGAGCGCCTGAGTGATCGCTGGCGATCAGGAGAGTGATGGAGCGTAGGCTAACGATGTGGCCTAGGCGATGTCAGGCGCGTTGGCAAGCGATGTCGCACTGGCGAGTGACGGCGAGCTGGCGAATGACGGCGCGTTGGCAATCGATGACGCGTGGAACGCGTAGGAGACCGCCCTCGTACCGGAGAGGTAGCACGAGGACGGGTCGGAGCCCTGTGGCGATCAAAGGCGTGGGCGCGATGGCGCGTTGGTGAGCGCTCGTGCACAGGCGAAGAATCGTGCAGGCGCGCAGGAGAATGCTGGCGCGTAGGAGATCGTTGACGCGTAGGATAGCGCGTCGGGGCTGAAGGTCTCGATGGTGAAGTCTTGTGGGTGGGCTCAGGAATTGGTTCGTGGGCGCGCGGGAGCGTATGCACTTTAGTGCACGCCAGAGACTGGAAAGAAGGCAGTGGCCGTCGCGTAGGGGAACGCTGACGAGGCAAAGGAACAATGTCCTTGCCAGCACCTAGATCCAAAGATCGTGGGCGCATGGGCGAGCGTTGGCGCGCTGGCCGCGTAGTAGGAACTGGGTGGCGCTCAGGAGACTGTTGACGCGCAGGGTGCACAGCAGGGGCTGAAGTGCGTGGGCGCGCAGGGCGCACAGCAGGGGCTGAAGTGCGCGGGCGCGCAGGGCGCACAGTAGGGGCTGAAGTGCGCGGGCGCGCAGGCGATCGCTGAGCAGGTGACCGCTGGTGAGCAGGCGAAAGCTGATGAGCAGGAGAGCGCCGATGAGTAGGAGAGCGCTGGCGAACAGGGGCGCGTCGGCGAACAGGAGAGCGCTGATGATCCGGAGAGCGCTGACGATCAGGAGGGTGCTGACGGTCAGTAGAGCGCTGGCAAGAAGAGTCTAACAACTCATCTGCCGTAGAGCACTTGCGAGCAGGGTGCTGACTAGCAGGCGAGCGCTGGCGAGCAAGTGAGCGCTGACGAGCAGGAGAGCGCTGGCGAACAGGAGAGCGCTGACGAGGAGAGTCAGGAGACTACAGCAGGAGAGCGCTGGCGAGCAGGAGGGCACTGACGGGCAGGAGAGCGCTGGCGATCAGGAGAGCGGTGGCGCTTGCGCGCTTCAGACGGGCGCACAGGTGTAACCTGGCGCGGAAGGGCCTCACCCACATCGTGGGGAAGGTCCTTCTGCCCCGAAGGAACCGGAGCTTGCGGATGCAAGGGAGATCTGGCAGGGACAGGCGATCGCGACCGATCAGCAGAGAGGTCCAGAGGAGCTGCTGTAACGGTCTGCTCCCGATGAGTAGAATCATCCGCAGGGGCCGACGAAGATGACCCGAAGAGTAGACGCCTCCTGGCTCCCTTATAAGGAGAAGGAAGGCCTCGGCGACGAAGTGGAGGGCGAGCCTTACGGCGAAGGCGACCACGTGGTAGGGAATCAGCATCGTCGGTCCTCCGAAGAGGAGTCTCTGTCAGTGCACTCCCCCGAGGGGGAGCAACACTCGCAGGAGAGACCGTTGGACCCAGCTTCCCCCTCGAAGGATGTTCGGAGGAGGACCCTGGGCCTTCAGCAGCAACAACAACAGTATCAGTAGGGGTTTGACCCGACCCGTCAGACGCCTCTGTCACAACAATGTCGTCAATAGCCAAAGGATCTACCTCTGGTATTACCGGCGATTGTTGGACAGCTGCCCCTAACTGGATCAGATCAAACAGGGCTTCCTTGGAGGGCGAGCCCTTAAGCCCCAAGGAAGTCCAAAGCTGAAAAAGGTCATTATTAGACACTGTCTGATCATAGTCCACAAAATCAATAAAATCCTCCCCCGTCAGAGGAGAGGAAACTGCCTCACTATGGGAGGCAACGCCCTCTCCCACACACCGAGTTTGGGAACAAGAAGGGCCTAAGCTATCGTTCGGCGGCCTCTCACGAGAGACCGAACGAACGGTAGCTTCGGAGGAGGTTCGGGCCACGGAAGAAGAGTCCTTGGAACCTTCCTTCCCCTGGGGGAAGAACGGTCTCTCTTAGAACTCTTCTTACGCCGCCGCGCAAACCTCTCCCACTGGGAGGTAGGCCACTCCCGACATTCAATACACAGATTATCACTACTACACCGTTGACCTCGACACTGCGGGCAAAGGGAGTGAAGGTCTGTCTCGATCGCCGACATAAAGGTTCCGCAGGGGCGATCGGGAAGTCCAGGGCATTTCTGCATGGTGGAAAACAAAGGTAGAGGCCAACTTCAAACAAACACACACTAGAAAAAAAAGCAAACAAATTAAGACTGTCAATATGCGAGGACAGGACAGAGCAACTGTCATCGTCCAAGCCAAAAGTGAAGTGAAGCAGCTCACCGGTGTGTGGAGGGGGGAGGGGTAGCTAGCTACCACTCCCCTACCCCCGCTAACTAGCGCGGGGGGGTAGTTAAACCCTCATTAAAACTTTATGGCTCGTCATTTCAGCTACGCCGAAAGGAAACCCTATGTAAATAGCGTGGTTTGTATTTCGGTTACGGAACAAATGACAAACTCGGAGATAATTTGTATTTTTCCTAACCATACAAACCTTAGCTATTCACATGGGGTATTACTTTCAGCGTAGCTGAAATGACGAGCCATTAGATTTTTAACGAGGGTTAACTACCCTCTTGCTAGATAGCGAGGGGGTAGGGGAGGGGTAGCTAGCTACCCCTCCCCCCTCACACACTGGTGAACTGATTCACTTCGCTTAGAGGTAGGACTTGCCTTGGGGGACAGGGCTGGCGTGCAAATACGTGTAAATAGCTAAGGTTTGTATGGTTAAGAAAAATGTTATTTTGATAATAAAATAAATTTTTGAATATACTTACCCGGTGATTATAATAGCTGCAACTCTGTTGCTCGACAGAAAAACTCTACGGAAAAATTCGCCAGCGATCGCTACACAGGTACTCAACAGCGCCATCTGTCGTTCAGATACCCAGTACTCATTGTAAACAAAGAACTCAATTTTCTCCTCGGTCCACTGTGTCTCTATTGGGGAGGAAGGGAGGGTCCTTTAATTTATAATCACCGGGTAAGTATATTCAAAAATTTATTTTATTATCAAAATAACATTTTTCAATATTTAACTTAGCCGGTGATTATAATAGCTGATTCACACCCAGGGGGGTGGGTAGAGACCAGTAAAATATGTTTACATCATATGAGCTAAGAATTTTTATTTCATTTTAGAAGTTATCAAAATAACTAAACAAAATAAATAGGTACCTGGTAAGGAAGTCGACTTGAACAATTACTCTGCCTTTTTAAGTACGTCTTCCTTACGGAGCCTCGCGATCCTCTTAGGATGCTGAGCGACCCCTAGGAGCTGAAGTATCAAGGGTTGCAACCCATACAACAGGACCTCATCAAAACCTCTAATCTAGGCGCTTCTCAAGAAATGACTTTGACCACCCGCCAAATCAACTAGGATGCGAAAGGCTTCTTAGCCTTCCGGACAACCCAAAAACAACAATAAAAACATTTCAAGAGAAAGATTAAAAAGGTTATGGAATTAGGGAATTGTAGTGGTTGAGCCCTCACCCACTACTGCACTCGCTGCTACGAATGGTCCCAGAGTGTAGCAGTTCTCGTAAAGAGACTGGACATCCTTAAGATAAAAAGACGCGAACACTGACTTGCTTTTCCAATAGGTTGCGTCGATTATACTTCGCAGAGATCTATTTTGTTTAAAGGCCACGGAAGTTGCAACAGCTCTAACTTCGTGTGTCCTTACCTTCAGCAAAGCTTGGTCTTCCTCATTCAGATGGGAATGAGCTTCTCGTATTAACAGTCTGATAAAATAGGATAAAGCATTCTTTGACATAGGCAAAGATGGTTTCTTAACTGAACACCATAAAGCTTCAGACGGGCCTCGTAAAGGTTTAGTTCGTTTTAAATAGAACTTAAGAGCTCTTACAGGGCATAAGACTCTTTCTAGTTCATTTCCAACCATACGATAAGCTTGGAATATCGAACGATTTTGGCCAAGGTCGAGAAGGCAGCTCGTTTTTGGCTAGAAAACCAAGTTGTAGAGAACATGTAGCCGTTTCAGATGAGAATCCGATGTCTTTGCTGAAGGCATGAATCTCACTGACTCTTTTAGCTGTGGCTAAGCATACCAGGAAAAGAGTCTTTAAGGTGAGATCTTTCAGGGAGGCTGATTGTAGCGGCTCGAACCTGTCTGACATAAGGAATCTTAGTACCACGTCTAAATTCCAACCAGGTGTAACCAAACGACGCTCCTTCGTGGTCTCAAAAGACTTAAGGAGGTCCTGTAGATCTTTATTGTTGGAAAGATCTAAGCCTCTGTGACGGAAGACTGATGCCAACATGCTTCTGTAACCCTTGATAGTGGGAGCTGAAAGAGATCGTTCTTTCCTCAGATATAAGAGGAAGTCAGCTATTTGAGTTACAGAGGTACTGGTCGAGGATACGGATACTGACTTGCACCAGTTTCGGAAGATTTCCCACTTCGATTGGTAGACTCTAAGGGTGGATGTTCTCCTTGCTCTAGCAATCGCTCTGGCTGCCTCCTTCGAAAAGCCTCTAGCTCTCGAGAGTCTTTCGATAGTCTGAAGGCAGTCAGACGAAGAGCGTGGAGGCCTTGGTGTACCTTCTTTACGTGTGGCTGACGTAGAAGGTCCACCCTTAGGGGAAGTGTTCTGGGAACGTCTACTAGCCATCGAAGTACCTCGGTGAACCATTCTCTCGCGGGCCAGAGGGGAGCAACTAGTATCCAAAACGAGTTCAAGTTTTAAGATGAAGATAAAACACCTGCATAGCGAAAGCTCAAAACTAGAATACAGTAGTGTACTTCACCAAATAGTTGTGAAAACAAATCCAGTTAGCAACAGTGAATTAGTAGGTCTTGCCGGTAGCCCGACAGAGAGAAAATTGAGTTCTTTGTTTACAATGAGTACTGGGTATCTGAACGACAGATGGCGCTGTTGAGTACACCCCCTACCTGTGTAGCGATCGCTGGCGAATTTTTCCGTAGAGTTTTTCTGTCGAGCAACAGAGTTGCAGCTATTATAATCACCGGCTAAGTTAAATATTGAAAAATAAAAATTATCTCCGAATTTGTCATTTGTTCCGTAACCGAAATACTGTACAAACCACGCTATTTACATGGGGTGACTTACCCCTTAGGAAGGGTGGAAAGTCCCAGCCTTACTGGCTTTAGCTTTGCCCGGGAGCTCAGAATCCAAGTGAGCAGCACTCGAGAAAAAGAGTCCCTGCACCTCGCAAGTTCCTTGCTCCGCAAGGAACGTGC
Source organism: Palaemon carinicauda (assembly GCF_036898095.1). Lineage (NCBI taxonomy): Eukaryota > Metazoa > Arthropoda > Malacostraca > Decapoda > Palaemonidae > Palaemon > Palaemon carinicauda. Next base: position 175,154 of record NW_027171474.1, read on the forward strand.
GGCCTACATAAGCTCGTGTGTGGAGGGATGAAGTGTGAGTTGTCCTAGGAAGTTGACCTGAAGTCCCTTAGATGGAATTCTAGGCTAGGACGTTCCCAATACAACCTCGTCAGGGTATGGGGGACGCGACAGTATTATCTTAATACTAGGAACACAAGGAAGAATGGTTTACCTGCAGAGGTTTGAGGTCAGCTATGCAGAGAACCCAGGATACTGCTTTCCCCAAGAGAGGGGAGGATGAAGAAAGAAGTAAGGGCCAGACATACTTTTTCATTCACGCAGACTAAAACCGGGTAACAATGACCTCAACCTTCTGCTACCTGTCCATTAAGGAGCTTGAGGTTAGACCAGCTGTTGTGTAGCCACCACAGGGCCGATAGAAAACGTATCGAAGCTCCTGTGGGTCACGTCCTGCAGGTAGTGGGCTGTGAAGGTCGTTTGACGCTTCCAGACTCCAGCTTGTAGCACCTACGTCACAGAGTAGTTCCTCTTGAAGGCCAGGGACGTTGCGATGACTCTGACGTCGTGTGCTCTAAGGCGACGTGACGGAGGAGGGTCTGGATTCAGGGCGTGATGGATGACCCTTCGAATCCAGGACGAAAAGGTATTCTTGGTGACCCTCCTCTCCGTCCTTCCTGTGCTCCCAAACAGGCCTTGCACGTGAGGACGAACTGCAGCTGTTCTTTAAGGTAACACCTCCGACTCCTTACTGGGCATAGCAGGAGATGGTCTGGGTCATCTGTTACAGAACGGAGACTCGAAATCCTGAAGGAGTCGAACCGAGGGTCCGGGCTCCAAGATTTTGAGTCTAGTAACCAACTCAGGGACGAACCTGAACGTTACCTCCCCCTCTCCTCCTAAATGGGCAACGTTGTACGAGAGATCATGAAGTTCGCTGGCACGCTTGGCCGAGGCCAGAGTGAGCAGGAGCACCGTCTTCCATGTCAGGTGACGATCGGAAGCCTGGCGTAATGGTTCGCAAAGAGGTCTCTTGAGAGCCCTAAGAACCCGAACCATGTTCCATGGAGGAGGTCTCACTTCCGACTGGGGGCAGGTAAGTTCCTAGCTTCGTATGAGCGAAGAAAGATCCAGCGAGGAGGAAATGTCTATTCCTTTCAGCCTGTAGGCCAGGCTTAAGGCTGAGCGATAGGCTTTCACCGCCGAGAGCGAAAGGCGCATTTACTCCCGCAGGTATACAATAATTCCGCTATTGCTGGAATAGTGGCATCAAGGCGAGAGATACCTCTCCCACGACACCAACCACATAAGACTCTCCACTTCGCCTGGTAGACCCCTGCGGATGACTTTCGCAGGTGTCGAGACATTCGCTCCGCAACTTGTTGCGGAACGACTCTTTTCTGAGAGGGGATGCTGGATAGTCTCCAGGCGTGAAGCCGAAGCGATGCTACGGCTTTGTGGTAGATGTTGCAGTGTGGTTGCTTGAGTAGCTCGTGTCGTGGGGGAAGCCTATTACCTCTTCTAAGCGGCTGAGACTTGAATCTAAAGTTAGGGTAACCTTTGAGGAAACAGAACCTTCTTCCCTGAAATCTGCCCCCAAAGTTGAATTTCCTACCCCTGAAGTTTGCTGCCCCTCCTCTGAGGAGGGGACCCTTGTGAAAGCAGGCAGCAATGGCTGATTTTTGGTCTTCAGTTAAATTCCAAACTTCTTTAATGTCTGCTTTGATTATAAGATCTCTTATCTCTTCCTTGAGGTATCTAGGAAGTGCTCTGCTCCTGAAATTTCTTATCAAATTTTGTATGAGGTCTATGCTCCTTCTTATGGGACCAATAATAATCTTGAACAAAAAATCAATGTCATTTACTTTGGAGGGGTATACAATGTGTGCCAGTGCTGCATGCCCTTGAAAGGCAGAAATATGTTATTTTTATTAATAAAATAAATTTTTGAATATACTTACCCGATAATCATGTAGCTGTCAACTCCGTTGCCCGACAGAATTCTATGGAGGGATACGCCAGCTATCACAATACTAGAAGGGGGTGTATTTACCAGCGCCACCTGTGGCCAGGTACTCAAGTACTTCTTGTTGACACCTCCTCAATTATTCCTCGGTCCACTGGTTCTCTATGGGGAGGAAGGGAGGGTCGATTAAATCATGATTATCGGGTAAGTATATTCAAAAATTTATTTTATTAATAAAAATAACATTTTTCAATATCAAACTTACCCGATAATCATGTAGCTGATTCACACCCAGGGGGGTGGGTAAAAAACCAGTGTACAAGACTAAAGGATAGCTAAGTATCCCGTATTTCATATAATCAGTTATCCACAATAACAATGAAATAATAAGTACCTGGTAAGGAAGTCGACTTGAACCGTTACTCTGCCTTTAATAAGATCGTCTTCCTTACTGAGCGCAGCGTTCCTCTTGGGAGGCTGAATCAACTCAAAGGTGCTAAAGTATACAGGGCTGTAACCCATACTAAAGGACCTCATCACAACCTTTAACCTCGGCGCTTCTCAAGAAAGAATTGACCACCCGCCAAATCAACAAGGATGTGGAAGGCTTCTTAGCCGACCGTACAACCCATAAAAAGTATTCAAGAGAAAGGTTAAAAAGTTATGGGATTATGGGAATGTAGTGGCTGAGCCCTCGCCTACTACTGCATTCGTTGCTACGAATGGTCCCAGGGTGTAGCAGTACTCGTAAAGAGACTGGACATCTTTGAGATAGAATGATGCGAACACTGACTTGCTTCTCCAATAGGTTGCATCCATAACACTCTGCAGAGAACGGTTCTGTTTGAAGGCCACTGAAGTAGCCACAGCTCTCACTTCATGTGTCCTTACCTTCAGCAAAGCAAGGTCTTCTTCCTTCAGATGAGAATTTGCTTCTCTAATCAGAAGCCTGATGTAGTAAGAAACTGCGTTCTTAGACATTGGTAGAGAAGGCTTCTTGATAGCACACCATAAGGCTTCTGATTGTCCTCGTAATGGTTTTGACCTTCTTAGATAGTACTTAAGAGCTCTAACTGGGCAAAGTACTCTCTCCAGTTCGTTCCCCACCATGTTGGACAGGCTTGGGATCTCGAACGACTTAGGCCAAGGACGGGAAGGAAGCTCGTTTTTAGTCAAAAAACCGAGCTGCAAGGAACATGTAGCCGTTTCAGATGTGAAACCTATGTTCCTGCTGAAGGCGTGGATCTCACTTACTCTTTTAGCTGTTGCTAAGCACACGAGGAAAAGAGTTTTTAATGTGAGGTCCTACAAAGAGGCTGATTGGAGCGGTTCAAATCTTGATGACATTAGGAACCTTAGGACCACGTCTAGATTCCAGCCTGGAGTGGACAACCGACGTTCCTTTGAGGTCTCAAAAGACCTAAGGAGGTCCTGTAGATCTTTGTTGGAGGAAAGATCCAAGCCTCTGTGGCGGAAAACCGCTGCCAACATACTTCTGTAACCCTTGATCGTAGGAGCTGATAGGGATCTTACGTTCCTTAGATGTAACAGGAAGTCAGCAATCTGGGTTACAGTGGTACTGGTTGAGGAAACTGCATTGGCCTTGCACCAGCTTCGGAAGACTTCCCATTTAGACTGAAAGACTCTGAGAGTGGAAGTCGTCCTTGCTCTGGCAATCGCTCTGGCTGCCTCCTTCGAAAAGCCTCTAGCTCTTGAGAGTCTTTCGATAGTCTGAAGGCAGTCAGACGAAGAGCGTGGAGGTTTGGGTGTACCTTCTTTACGTGAGGTTGACGCAGAAGGTCCACTCTTAGAGGAAGAGTCCTGGGAACGTCGACCAGCCATTGCAGTACCTCGGTGAACCATTCTCTCGCGGGCCAGAGGGGAGCAACCAACGTCAGCCGTGTCCCTTTGTGAGAGGCGAACTTCTGAAGTACTCTGTTGACAATCTTGAACGGCGGGAATGCATACAGGTCGAGATGGGACCAATCCAGCAGAAAGGCATCCACGTGAACTGCTGCTGGGTCTGGAATCGGAGAACAATACAAGAGGAACCTCTTGGTCATCGAGGTAGCGAATAGATCTATGGTTGGCTGACCCCACAGGGCCCAAAGTCTGCTGCAAACATTCTTGTGAAGGGTCCACTCTGTGGGGATGACCTGACCCTTCCGGCTGAGGCGATCTGCCATGACATTCATATCGCCCTGAAAGAGCCTCGTTACCAGCGTGAGCTTTCGATCTTTTGACCAAATGAGGAGGTCCCTTGCGATCTCGAACAACTTCCTCGAATGAGTCCCTCCCTGCTTGGAGATGTAAGCCAAGGCTGTGGTGTTGTCGGAGTTCACCTCCACCACCTTGTTTAGCTGGAGGGACTTGAAGTTTATCAAGGCCAGATGAACTGCCAACAACTCCTTGCAATTGATGTGAAGTGTTCTTTGCTCCTGATTCCATGTTCCCGAGCATTCCTGTCCGTCCAGTGTCGCACCCCAGCCCGTGTCCGATGCGTCCGAGAAGAGACGGTGGTCGGGGGTCTGAACAGCCAATGGTAGACCTTCCTTGAGAAGAATGCTGTTCTTCCACCACGTTAGAGTAGGCCTCATCTCTTCGGAAACAGGAACTGAGACCGTCTCTAGCGTCATGTCCTTTATCCAGTGAGCAGCTAGATGATACTGAAGGGGGCGGAGGTGGAGTCTCCTTAACTCGATGAACAGGGCCAGTGATGAAAGTGTCCCTGTTAGACTCATCCACTGCCTGACTGAGCATCGGTTCCTTCTCAGCATGCTCTGGATGCATTCTAGGGCTTGGAAGATCCTTGGGGCCGACGGAAAAGTCCGAAAAGCTCGACTCTGAAGATCCATACCCAAGGAGACAATGGTCTGGGATGGAACGAGCTGAGACTCCTCAAAATTGACCAGGAGGCCTAGTTCCTTGGTCAGATCCATAGTCCCTTTGAAAATCTCCAGACAGCGACGACTTGTGGGAGCTCTTAAAAGCCAGTCGTCTGACGGAGCCGGACACAAGATCATGATACTGCTGCACAGTCTGTGAACTGTCAATCATGGGCAAGCGAGGAAGTACAGTGACAACCCGAATCTGTCTAGACTGTCTGGGTCGTACAGACAACTCCTTAACGGGTTGTTGAGGTTGCCGCACTGCGTCACAACAAGTCACTTCTGTTGGTTGTTGAACGTCTTCCCCGTGACACATGACTCCGTAAACAAAAAATCCTCTAACAAGGACTAAGCTTGGACTGCATGTCATGCAACACAGCTCAAGGTCTATGGGAGAAGGTGTGGTAACAGACGGGATTAGCGACTGAAGTGGAACCATAACCTTCCCTGTAAGCATGTTATGCTTAAATAAAAGTCCATAGGAGGTTATGCAGCTAAAGGTTCCCTCCAAATGACAGAGTCCTCAAGGGAATATCAGAAGGAGGGAGAAAAGAACTTTCTCATCTACAGGGACCTTATCCTAGAAAAGCTAAGTTCTCTGAGTGAGGGTTCACTGGTGCAAAAGCAGCAGACTAGAAGGCAACGTTATGAAACTGCTTGACAGTCTAGTGAGTTGGCAACAACCCAAGATGTGTGACTGAGAAGCATGCGGTAAGGTATGCAGAGCATGATGTATGCAGAGTATGCTGTATGCAGAGCATGCTGTATGTAGAGCATGTTGTATGCAGAGCATGCTGAATGCAGAGCATGCTGTATGCAGAGCATGTTGTATGCAGAGCATGCTGAATGCAGAGCATGCTGTATGCTGAGCATGTAGTAAGCAGAGCCTGCTGTAAGCAGAGCCTGCTGTAAGGAAAGCAGAGCGTGTGCATGGCGTTTAACATTCTCAGAAATTCCATGACCAGTGCTAGAGTGCTTTATGCATGTTTGCATGGGGATTAAAAATCAACATAAAGTTTACCTTACATTCATAACTCATGATTCATATTTTTGCCATGGTTTGAAAATGGAGGTAAGGTATGCTGAACAGCAGAGTCATAACGAGCTGGAACAACAATAGTTGTGGTTTCCTCTTCAAGACTCTGTTGAGGGAACACCTGAGGCTCAGTCTGCAAAGGCTGAATAAAAAACAAGCAAAAGGAAGGCGCATGGGTGGAGGAGGCTGACTCCTAGCATGAGTGGTTGAACCCAAGGGTTGCGCTTGCTGAGCGGTTGGCGGAAGCGGAGTAGCAAGTTCCAGTTCCTGTGGTGTGAGCGGAGCGCGATGAGGAAGAGGCTGCGCAGAACAAGGTAAATGTCTCGCAAGCTGAGGCTCCTGAGGCGCAAGGCTAAGGTGTTGTGGTGCTTGCCTTGTGGAGGGTTGAGCTCGCTGCAGCGAGAGCTGAGGAGACTGACTCATGGACGGGAGAGGTTGTTGTACCTCAACCGAGTGTTGCATCACTGGTGGAACAGCAAGTGGAGGCGGAGGAAGAGAGGTATAATCCTCCTGATCCCATTGTAAAGGTTGCCTTAAGGAAGGCGGAGGCTGAACACCACTGGGAACAGCAAACTCAGCACGTGGCTCAACATCGTACGCCTGGCAGGTGATACTGCGATCAGGCGGAGCGAGCGTAGTCGGAGAGAGTGTAGGCGGAGGCGGAGGAGCAACACTCTCAGCCCGACACTCACGCATCAAGTCCGAAAGCTGTGCTTGCATGGACTGTAGTAGAGTCCACAACATCGTACGCCTGGCAGGTGGTACTGCGATCAGGCGGAGCGAGTGTAGGCGGAGGGAGTGTAGGCGGAGGCGGAGGAGCAACACTCTCAGCCCGACACTCACGCATCAAGTCCGAAAGCTGTGCTTGCATGGACTGTAGTAGAGTCCACCACATCGTACGCCTGGCAGGTGGTACTGCGATCAGGCGGAGCGAGTGTAGGCGGAGGGAGTGTAGGCGGAGGCGGCGGAGGGAGTGTAGGCGGAGGCGGCGGAGCAACACTCTCAGCCCGACACTCACGCATCAAGTCCGAAAGCTGTGCTTGCATGGACTGTGGTAGAGTCCACAACATCGTACGCCTGGCAGGTGGTACTGCGATCAGGCGGAGCGAGTATAGGCGGAGGGAGTGTAGGCGGAGGCGGATGCGCAACACTCTCAGCCCGACACCCACGCATCAAGTCCGAAAGCAGTGCTTGCATGGACTGTAGTAGAGTCCACTTGGGGTCGACAGAAACTACAGTAGGCTGAGGTAAAGCCTTAACAGTCGAGCTCTGTTGTGGCAGAACCTTACTCCTCTTAGGCGGAGTGCATTCAACTGATGACTGAGGAGAGTCAGAGCTAACCCAAAGACTGTGAACTCTAACTTCGTACGTCTGGCATATGTCTGGACTTTACGTTTAAAAGGTCTTGAGACCTGAGACCAGCGTTTTCTCCCCTAAATTTCTTCTGCAGACGAGCAAAATAAGGGCTCAATCGTCTGCGGGTGGGAGTGACGGTCTCGGTAAGACACGCCCACAACCACCGAGGATACTTCTGTGCGCCGATCAAGGCCTGCTGAACCCTTCTGCCCTTCGACATTGCTTCTCCCCTGGGCTTGGGAGCTTGCAAGAGGTCCCGGACTGGGAGGACGACTGGCGCGCACAAAAGTACCCTCACGCACACTAATCACTTATCACTTTGATTTCTGTTTGCACTTATTTCACTGAACTCGAAACTTTAAGTGGTTTGTACCTGAAACACGCAATTCTATCCTTTTTCAAAAGTTAGTAATTGCGAAAACAGAATTACAATGTAACAGAAAAATCTAATGAAAGATAATTCAGTGGCTGGAAAGAGACTAAACACTAGATCACTCTAGAAACGTTTAGTTTCTTCCCCTAAAGAGACTAGGGAGAAGAGCAATAACGATAACGACGTTACTCGTACGCCTGGCAGGCTTGAATGAAACGTTTATCCTCTTTCTCCCTCCGTCTCTATCTCTCTCTTTCTCTCTTGACTTAGAATCTGAGAGAAGAGCCCAATCATATATATCGTTAAAACATATTATTGTTAAAGGAAAAAACTGAAAAGTTCCTTTATTAGGATCAAAACCATTAAGTTAAGAAAGAATGAACAAAACGCTAGACACGGTTACTCTTACTGCAACGTGAAACCGTGAACATTCTTCTCTATCGTAACGATAGAGTGCAAGTTGAACGTTCTGAACGTCAACAACTGCAGAGACAAAACAAAACGTTAGTTCAACTTTGAAAACAGTACGAGACTATCAAAGAAATTCTTTCAAACTCTGTGGCGGAAATAGCCTAATATGTTAACAGATAAAACCGAAATGACGGGCTCAATGTTAATTAACTTCGGTACCAAGAAAAGACCGCCTACTATTAGGAAGGTCGAATATAAACAAATATAAAAATTAATTTTAATAAGTTTATAATAAAAGGAAGTTAATCTATAACTTTTGTTAAGCAAAATTAAGAAAGAGAATCTATACTCTCTTAGACACCAACACTTCCGTCTAAGGGAAGGGTCGGCCATTGAAAGGTGAACGAGAGTTCATACTCTCTACGCCACCATAATTAATCAAATTAATTCCAAAAGCTAACTAAGCTAATATAGAAGTTTCCAGTAAAGCGACAGCCGAAATCAAAGAGAAATACTTCACCAAAGTCGTGAAAATACTCCAAGAACATAAGCGTATCCCAGAACGTCTTGCCGGAAGCACGACAGAGGAATAATTGAGGAGGTGTCAACAAGAAGTACTTGAGTACCTGGCCACAGGTGGCGCTGGTAAATACACCCCCTTCTAGTATTGTGATAGCTGGCGTATCCCTCCATAGAATTCTGTCGGGCAACGGAGTTGACAGCTACATGATTATCGGGTAAGTTTAATATTGAAAAACTCATTTTAATATTTTCTATGTCATAAAAAAATTTTCTCTTGTAGCTGTCATCAAATACCTTACCTTCAGGCCAGAAGTTCAACTTTGGAGTATTAATTAAGTTAAAAAAGTCTGAGAACTCCTTATTTTGACTATTAACAAAGAATTCATCACGGTTATCACTATGGCCTTCACTGAAAGTTAATGCTACTAGTGAATTATTCAATTGAATTTTCCCTTCTCTATGAAAAGATGGTTCAGCTTTGAAATTGGTGGAAATATATGAAGGAATGGGTTTATGGAAGGTAAGAAGGTTGAAATCCTCGTAATCACTTTCATCTCCATTATTATAAAAGGAAAAGAGGTCTAAATTTGCACTTTCAGATAATTCAGGTGATCGTCTCGAGCGCTTAGTAGGAGGGGGAGCCTCATTCTTCTTAGCAGGTGAACCACTTCTGCCGAGATGAATGTTTTAATATCAGTGATTTATTTACCATAGATTAATTTAAATGTTTGTTCAACATGTATAGTAAATATGGACAGCAACGGACCTAGAAGGCTGAAGTCAGGCAATGGGGTTCACGACTCAAATAGCCCTCTTAGGTTAATTCAGTGCCATATTTAAGTGAATGTTAAGTTTATATCTGTTATTATTATTAATCTAGACCTGCCTCATATGTAACCCTTATCAGATCGCCCCCCAGGGCCTAGGCTAGTGTCGATGGGTTTAAAGTGAGAAATGTAAACTCGAACTTACCTGTGGTCTAGAATACTGCCTATTAAGCTGCGTGCTTTTGATGTGTCAGGCAAGCAATTTGTTTTGTATACCTAGTTATAATTTTGTTATATATATAAATTGGAGTATTTAGTTTGTTTACTCCAATTATTCATGTTGTAATCATGCACATGCTTTGCTTAAGCTACTTACGCTATGTTCGGAAATGCCTGCTCTAACCTTTCAAATCATAACAAACTTACGTATGGGGGCCGCCATTTGCATTTGTGACGTCATGAGTCTAAATCAGCTGCTTTCCATATGACGTTTTCGTTGTAAACAGAATTTAAGACCTTACCTTTTCTGAATAATTTTCATGAGAGTTTGATTCTGTTGGAGTAACATATTAACAATAACAGAATTTGAAGGCATTTCACTTCCTGCAGTCGATTGTGTTCGTTTTTCGTTACTGATTACGTTCTCCTCTTCGCTGGAGTCTTCGCTAAGCCGATGCACCTCCACGGTGGTAAGAATTTGCCTAGCCATAATTAAGCCGTGGGCTGAGATATTACTCTGGTTGCTGAGTGCAGAATAATGAAAACCAGCAAATATATGTTGGGAGCAGCGGGAGGGAAAAGAGGAGAACGTTCTGTGCCAAAGTCAACTTCAGAAATCTGACTTCCATTGCCGAGTCAACCCGCTCGTCCCTGGTAACTCCGCCCAAGGGGGCTTGGTTTAGGGCTCGCGCCGCCGCTTGGGGGGGGGTGTATAAGCTACCACTGGTGACTCCGGAAGGTTGAGATCTCCCTCTCCAGAATGAAGATTACCTCAAGAAAACTATTAAAAGGATGAAATTTTCTTAGATTAATAATCCTTTAATCAAATTTATAACTTAATATTTCAAATGAAAGTATTCACTTATAATTCTTTGTAAAAGCAAGTCGGACTTATAGCCTACGACATAAGCCAGTGACATAATCAATCGACGAGAAGTTTACCTTTCGTCCTATGCTTTCGTAAGGTTTAAAAAGGTCGATAAACCTTTTAATCTTACCTTTTAAGATATAAATACGTGATCACATTCAAATGAAAGAAAAAAGGCGAAAGCCTAAACTAAAAAAAAACGTTAATACATCACCAAATAATGTCCAAACAGAGTAAAAAGCGAGAAAGAATTTCCAAAAGAACCGACGGCTATGCCGGCAGGGAAAATCTGAATTGGTTGGGTATAGTTCTACCTGTGGTACCGCGAGGGCGCTGGGGTACACCTGGCATAGCTGCGCAAGAGATTTTGAATTTCCTGCCGAGGCGTCCAGAGACTTGGCTTTTATATAACCAGCGGGTAAGTTTTATATTTAAAAACTAATGTTACGAGACCCCAAAGGGTCAGAGAAACGAGAAACTAAAGTTTCCCTGTCACTAAACACCGAAGTGTTAGTGACAACAGCAAGCTGTTTCAACAGGAACAACCCTCCGAAGAGGAGTCTCTATGAGTGGCCTCTCTCGTGAACGGGAGGAGACACTTCGTAGAAGAGACCATGAAGAGCAATCCTCCGAAGAGGAGCCCTTAGTGCGGCCTCCCTCGCGAACGAGAGAGGTCACAAAACTGATCCTGCAGCGGCTCAGCCCCTTGAGCACAGCTACAGAAGCGACCGCTCAGCCCCGAGAGCATAGTCACTTAGTACCATGGTCCGGCCTTGCAACCGCTCAGCCCCTTGAGCAAGTTACAAGGGCGGTCGCTCAGCCCCAAGAGCATAACCGCCTAAGGACCAGGAAAAAGGGTAAGAAGGGAAGTTAACTAACTACCCTTGGAGGCGAACCTCCTTATCGTTCTAGAATGCACTGAAGAGCTGACAGTAGTCACGGGGGAACTTCTAAGAGAAGGGAACGCCCATAATGATGTCCTAGAGAGACGGCAGCGACAGCAAACTCCGCAGGCATAAACAGGACAGCTCTGCTTCTAAGGCACACTACAGTCCACGAAGAAACAGCATCGTAAACTGGGAAATAAAAAATTGATAATTATTCAACAGAAATTCCCCCGGGTGAAACTCTGAAGAGTAACCCCGTGGGAAAGTAAAACATAAGAACGAGCGTTAGGTATGCGCCCTCCTCCCCCACTGACATGCACGGGTGAGGGGGGAGGGCGAAAAACTTAACAAAAACAGAATTATAACCACTATAATTATGTAACTGACTTTGAATGTTCCAAGAATCACAGACCCCCGAAGGGGAGAGATCCCACGAGCTGAAAAGTTAAAAATATAATTAGATTTCATAAAAATAATTGAGACAAATAAAACAAAATAGCGACTCGGCCCGAGAAGCTATCGTAGAAGACGTAGTACGGAGTAAGAGGTGGCCTAGGAGTGAACGGCCGTGACCAAGAAGAGAATCGTGGTGGCCTAGCGCTAAGCCGGCGATCACTCTCATAGACGTACACGACACACACCGCACAAACACTGAAAAGGAAACTTACTATATTCTATACACAAGAATATATAAAAACATCAATAATGTTTAAATATTTTAAGAAAAAGTAAGTTAAAAGACAAAACATTAATGGCTGTCAAGCGAGGATGGGAGCGGAGACATCCGCTCGCCATCCGAGCCAAAAGTAAAGTGGAGCACGCACTGTATGTGAGGGGGGAGGGGTAGCAAGCTACCCCTCCCTACCCCCTGCTAAATAGCAATGGGGTAGTAAACCCTTGTTAAAATTCTTATGGCTCGTCATTTCAGCTACGCCGAAGTAATTACCCCATGTAAATAGTGTGGTTTGTATTTCAGTTACGGAACAAAACCCATATTAAATAGCGTGGTTTGTATGTCAGTTATGGAACAAATGCGATTTTCCATTTATACGAGGTCATTGATCGACTAAATTCTCGCATAATTCGGGACCTTAATGTACTCCACCTGCACCAATAGGATTTCTTCTTCTTAGCCGTCAAATTTAACTATTAAATTTCACCTGCTTTATTCAGGTATATGACTTGAACCAGTACAACTATTACCATCCCTCTTATGTAATGCCCTCATATACATATTACGTTTGACCTCAGTATTACTCGTTTTATTATCCAGCACCTTATAAAATCACCTAATTTTATATTCCCATTAAATATTATTTATCATATACTCCATTTTATCTTGCTATATTACTTTTATACATTTCGTTATTACCTTGTCACTCCCAGATTTCACATAAATACTTGTTCTGGACAAATTTCTCATTCTGGTTCATCAATGTTTAGTCTCTAGACTCCGTTGCTTTTTCGTTAACCAATCGCAAACCCATACGTATGGAAAGTTTGCACAGGGGGTGGGGGTTAATATTTCCCTACCCCCACCTTCCAACAAACCCTTTTCCGTAGAAACCTTTGTCCAAATCAGGTCTTTGTTAGTTCAAGTGACGTCTTTTTGCGCATTTTACGATGGAAGTTTTAGAAAATTGTAACAGCCTCAGTAATCCATAATTGAAAGTATTTTAGGGAATTCCAACGTTGATAATTTTCTTAAATCTCGTAATGTAATAGACCAACGTCTACAGTGTTCCAAGTGCAGTACTAAACTAAGACAAAAAAGTTAAGACGCCACAGACTCACAGTCACAACACCCCCGTGACCCAAAAGTTTCGTCGTCGGGGTCATAAAAGTAGGTCATTAATTTTTTTAATTTTAATGTGTTAGTTTTGCTATTTTTGTTAGTGTTCGCAGCTCAACATTACCGCTTGCCAGTGCATACGAGCTTGATGTTTTATTTTCCTGAAATCATAAGCGAGCCAGTGGCGGAACAAGAACCATTATATTTAACGTTGCTAATGTTAGCGTAACATTGCCTGTGAGAGTAATATTGCTAATGTTAGTGCGCGCAGCTCAACATTACCGCTTGCCAGTACATACGAGCTTGATGTTTTATTTTCCTGCGAGCGTAAGTGAGCCAGTGGCAGAACAAGAACCATTATGTATCTATATACCAAGGCACTTCCCCCAATTTTGGGGGGTAGCCGACACCAACAATGAAACAAAACAAAAAGGGGACCTCTACTCTCTATGTTCCTTCAGCCTAATCAGGGACTCAACCGAGTTCAGCTGGTACTGCTAGGGTGCCACAGCCCAACCTCCCACATTTCCACCACAGATGAAGCTTCATAATGCTGACTCCCCTACTGCTGCTACCTCCGCGGTCATCTAAGGCCCCGGAGGAAGCAGCAGGGCCTACTGGAACTGCGTCACAATCGCTCGCCATTCATTCCTATTTCTAGCACGCTCTCTTGCCTCTCTCACATCTATCCTCCTATCACCCAGAGCTTTCTTCACACCATCCATCCACCCAAACTTTGGCCTTCCTCTTGTACTTCTCCCATCAACTCTTGCATTCATCACCTTCTTTAGCAGACAACCATTTTCCATTCTCTCAACATGGCCAAACCACCTCAACACATTCATATCCACTCTAGCCGCTAACTCATTTCTTACACCCGTTCTCTCCCTCACCACTTCGTTCCTAACCCTATCTACTCGAGATACACCAGCCATACTCCTCAGACACTTCATCTCAAACACATTCAATTTCTGTCTCTCCATCACTTTCATTCCCCACGACTCCGATCCATACATCACAGTTGGTACAATCACTTTCTCATATAGAACTCTCTTTACATTCATGCCCAACCCTCTATTTTTTACTACTCCCTTAACTGCCCCCAACACTTTGCAACCTTCATTCACTCTCTGACGTACATCTGCTTCCACTCCACCATTTGCTGCAACAATAGACCCCAAGTACTTAAACTGATCCACCTCCTCAAGTAACTCTCCATTCAACATGACATTCAACCTTGCACCACCTTCCCTTCTCGTACATCTCATAACCTTACTCTTACCCACATTAACTCTCAACTTCCTTCTCTCACACACCCTTCCAAATTCTGTCACTAGTCGGTCAAGCTTCTCTTCTGTGTCTGCTACCAGTACAGTATCATCCGCAAACAACAACAGATTTACCTCCCATTCATGGTCATTCTCGCCTACCAGTTTTAATCCTCGTCCAAGCACTCGAGCATTCACCTCTCTCACCACTCCATCAACATACAAGTTAAACAACCACGGCGACATCACACATCCCTGTCTCAGCCCCACTCTCACCGGAAACCAATCACTCACTTCATTTCCTATTCTAACACATGCTTTACTACCTTTGTATAAACTTTTCACTGCTTGCAACAACCTTCCACCAACTCCATATAACCTCATCACATCCCACATTGCTTCCCTATCAACTCTATCATATGCTTTCTCCAGATCCATAAACGCAACATACACCTCCTTACCTTTTGCTAAATATTTCTCGCATATCTGCCTAACTGTAAAAATCTGATTCATACAACCCCTACCTCTTCTAAAACCACCCTGTACTTCCAAGTGTTGCTAATGTTATCGTAACAGTGCTAACATTATCGTAACGTGAGTGAGGTGACACGGAATTTGAACAACCCATTATATCTAAACATTTTAACAGAATATATATAACAAAAGACATTATATTGGGTTTGTGACCTGGGAACTTCTAGGTTAGGTTAGGTGGGTTTGTTAGGTTCTGTACCATTTTTGTACCTTTTTATATATTGTGTAAAGGGTATATGGAAAAATGCTTTAAAATACGCATTCTAATAATACCCTAGCATTACTAACGTTAGCAATGCCATCGTAAAGTGACACGGAATTTGAACAAGTCATTATGTTTAAACATTTTAACTGAATATATATAACAAAAGACATTATATTCAAACATTTTAATAGAAAATACAGTATATGTTTTCCCACAGAAAATAACGTGATTTAACCGGTTTTCACCATCATTTCATCCGTAATAACAGCAACCAGTTCGGCTACTAAATGTTAGTTGAATTGGTTGTTCTGTTTGTTTGAGGTTGAAATTCGATCAAATCGCATAGTAGAACCTCGGTTTACGAACGACTCCGCTTACAAATTTTTCGGTTAACGAAGTGACTTTCTCTGAAAAATTCGTCTCGGTTAACGAATATTGTATCGGTTAACGAATTTAAATTTCCCTCCCACGCGCCGTTTTTTGTGGAAAAGTGTTAACGCCGCGCTTCCTGATCGCATTTTTCATGGAAATAACTTAACGACAGCATCTCACAATGGAGTCACGTGACTCCTCCCACGCATACCTACCACCCCCTAATCCCCTTTATTACCCCCTTCACTCGTTCATTATCTCAGTATCCGCCGTCTCGATAGCATACATACTTAGTGAATTCGTGGACGATTTCTTTGTGATTTTTACACGTGGTTTGTGATTTGTTTTATTTTCATTCATTTGTGATTACAGTACTGTACTGTGTATTATTGTGATAGACAATGGCTCCTAAGATGAACGAAGAAGGAAAGCAGTAAGAAGAAGCTGATGATAACGATCGAGATGAAGAAGGAGATCATCGAGAAGCATGACCAAGGCATGCGTGTGAAAGACATTGCTAGTTTTTTCAATCGCTCGCAGTCGACGATATGCACAATATTAAAGAAAAAAGAAGAAATAAAGGCCGCTAAAGTAGCTAAAGGTGTATCGTCGTTGTCAAAACAACGGCCACCTATTCTTGATGACGTAGAAAATTTATTAATGGTGTGGTTAAATGAAAAGCAGCTCGCAGGAGATTCAGTAAATGAGAACATGATTTGCGAGAAGGCAAGAACCATTTACGAGGACTTGGTGAGAAGTGAGCCAGGCACATCAGCAGAAAAACAAAGTTTCAAGGCAAGCCGTGGTTGGTTTGAAAAATTCAAGAAGAGAACGGGTATCCATAGTTTTGTTCGGCATGGCGAGGGGGCCAGCGCCGATACGAAGGCAGCAGAGTCTTTTGTGAAAGAGTTCAAAAGGCTCGTGGACTCCGAGGACTACGTTTCCCAACAGGTGTTTAATTGCGATGAGACAGGCCTCTTTTGGAAGAAAATGCCCAGGAGGACCTATATCACGGCAGAAGAAAAGGCCCTTCCTGGCCATAAGCCCATGAAAGACCGTCTAACCCTGCTGTTCTGTTCCAACGCCAGTGGGGATTGCAAAATTAAACCTCTCCTGGTGTATCACTCGGAGAATCCACGAGCCTTCAAGAAGAACAATGTGCAGAAGAAAAAGTTGCATGTCATGTGGCGTTCTAATACGAAGGCTTGGGTGACAAGGATCTTCTTCGTTGAGTGGATGAACGAGGTTTTTGGTCCCGAAGTCAAGAGATACCTCCTGGAGAAGGACCTCCCACTCAAAGCCTTGCTGTTAATGGACAATGCTCCTGCCCATCCTCCAGCCATTGAAGAGGACATAGCGGAGGAATATAAGTTCATTAAGGTGAAGTTCCTACCCCCCAACACCACTCCAATACTCCAGCCCATGGATCAGCAAGTGATCTCAAATTTTAAAAAACTTTATACCAAAGCTATGTTCCAGCGCTGCTTTGAAGTAACAGAGGGCACCAACCTTACCCTCAGAGAGTTTTGGAAGGATCACTACTCCATCTACAACTGCCTACTTTAATTGATAAAGCCTGGCAAGGAGTCACCAGGAGAACCCTCAATTCCGCCTGGAAGAAACTGTGGCCCGACGCCGTTGCAGAACGGGATTTCGAGGGGTTCGAACCCAACCAGGAGGAAGCAGTTGACGAGGATATTGTGTCCTTGGGCAAGGCAATGGGGCTGGAGGTGGACACGGATGACATCGACGACCTCCTGCAGGAGCATAAGGAGCAGCTGACCACCGAGGAGCTGAAGGACCTGCATGAGCAGCAGCAAAGAGAGGTAATAGAGGAAATCTCATCTGAGGAGGAGGGAGGCACTGCAAAATCACTGTCTTCGAGTGAGATAAAAGATTTTTTAAAGAAGTGGGAAGACGTGAAAAGTTTTCTTGAGGAAAATGTCCCGAATAAGGCTGAAACAGACCGTGCAATAAATTTATTAGTCGATAATGGGGTGGGTCACTTCTATAAAATTTTAAAGAACAGACAAAAGCAGGTGTCTATTGAAAAATATCTTGTGAAGGGGGAGAAAAGAACTGTGAAAGACGACGACCAAGAGTCTCGCAAACGCAAAACCAGTGATAGTGAACGCCATTCTCGCGAGAGAACTCCAGTCAACGTTCCTGAAGTTCTCATGGAGGGAGATTCTCCCTCCAAGCAGTAACCCCCTCCTCCTCCTTCCCCTCCTCTCGTCTCCATCAAGCCAGCAGCGACACTCCTCTAAGGTAAAGTTCAGGTTTACTGTGCATGCATATCCATATTTTCATCATTAAATGACTGCAATATTTTAATAATTTTGTGTAGAGTACAGTACAGTACTGTATGTGTAAGGAAAAATTTGTGAAAATTGGTTTTTGTACAGTGAACCCTCGTTTATCGCGGTAGATAGGTTCCAGACCCGGCCGCGATAGGTGAAAATCCGCGAAGTAGTGACAGCATATTCACCTATTTATTTAACATGTATATTCAGACTTTTAAAACTTTCCCTTGTACGTAGTACTGTTAACAAACTACCCTTTAATGTACAGAACACTTAATGCATGTACTAACGTACCCTAAACTAAAACAGGCACAAATATTAAGGGCGACTTTATATCATGCGTTTCCTAAACACGCCAAAAAGCACAATAAAAAATGGCAACCAATTTTTTGTTTACGTTTATCTCTGATTATAATGAAGAAACAAACGCATTTACACATCTGTGTATAGGTTAGTTTCTGCATCGATTATATTGATTATTCAGTACAGTATGTTGATTTGGTTATTACTAATGTTTTACTTAATTTTTCTTAGGACTTCCAAATGAATTGTTTTTCTTTATGACGCCGCCTGAAACGACGGCGTCATGAAGTACCCTCAGTAAACAAACTAAGGAATTTAACGCGCATGATGAAAATGTTATTTTCATTAGTAAAATAAATTTTTGAATATACTTACCCGATAATCATGTAGCTGTCAACTCCGTTGCCCGACAGAATTCTACGGGAGGGATACGCCAGCTATCACTATACTAGAAGGGGGTGTACTCACCAGCGCCACCTGTGGCCAGGTACTGCAGTACTTCTTGTTGACACCACCTCAATTTTTCCTCGGTCCACTGGTTCTCTATGGGGAGGAAGGGTGGGTCAATTAAATCATGATTATCGGGTAAGTATATTCAAAAATTTATTTTACTAATGAAAATAACATTTTTCAATATTAAACTTACCCGATAATCATGTAGCTGATTCACACCCAGGGGGGTGGGTGAAAACCAGTGTACAAGACTAAAGGATAGCTAAGTATCCCGTATTTCATATAATCAGTTATTTCAGAATAACAATGAAATAATAAGTACCTGGTAAGGAAGTCGACTTGAACCGTTACTCTGCCTTTAATAAGTTCGTCTTCCTTACTGAGCGCAGCGTTCCTCTTAGGAGGCTGAATCAACTCTAAGGTGCTAAAGTATACAGGGCTGCAACCCATACTGAAGGACCTCTACACAACCTCTAACCCAGGCGCTTCTCAAGAATGAATTGACCACCCGCCAAATCAAAAAAGGATGCGGAAGGCTTCTTAGCCTACCGTAACAACCTAAAAACAACAATAAAAGCATTCAAGAAAAAGGTTAAAAAAGGTTATGGGATTAAGGGAATGTAGTGGCTGAGCCCTCACCTACTACTGCACTCGCTGCTACGAATGGTCCCAGGGTGTAGCAGTTCTCGTAAAGAGACTGGACATCTTTAAGATAAAATGATGCAAACACTGACTTGCTCCTCCAATAAGTTGCATCCATAATGCTCTGCAGAGAACAGTTCTTATTAAAGGCCATCGAAGTGGCTACGGCTCTCACTTCGTGGGTCCTTACCTTCAGCAAAGCAAGGTCTTCATCCTTCATGTGAGAATGGGCTTCTCTAATCAGAAGCCTTATATAATACGAAACTCCGTTTTTGGACATGGGCAGCGAAGGTTTCTTGATTGCACACCATAAGGCTTCTGACTGTCCTCGTATAGGTTTTGACCTATTAAGATAATATTTCAGAGCTCTGACAGGGCAAAGAACTCTTTCTAGCTCGTTACCCACCATGTTGGAAAGGCTAGGAATTTCAAACGATCTAGGCCAAGGACGTGAAGGAAGTTCATTCTTAGCTAAAAATCCGAGCTGTAAAGAACATGTTGCAGATTCGGATGTGAACCCAATGTTCTTGCTGAAGGCATGAACCTCACTGACTCTTTTAGCTGTTGCAAGGCAGACGAGGAAAAGAGTCTTGAGGGTAAGGTCCTTGAAGGAAGCTGACTGGAGAGGTTCGAACCTAGGAGACATAAGGAACCTTAAGACTACGTCTAGATTCCAGCCTGGAGTGGGTAAACGACGTTCTTTAGAAGTCTCGAAAGACTTAAGGATGTCTTGAAGGTCCTTGTTGGAAGAAAGGTCCAAACCTCTGTGGCGGAGAACTGAAGCCAACATACTTCTGTACCCTTTAATCGTAGGAGCCGAAAGGGATCTCTCATTCCTTAGATGTAAAAGGAAGTCAGCTATTTGGGTTACAGAGGTATTGGTAGAGGAAACTGCATTGGCTCTACACCAGCTTCGGAAGACTTCCCACTTGGATTGGTAGACTCTACGAGTGGATACCCTCCTTGCTCTGGCAATCGCACTGGCTGCCTCCTTCGAAAAGCCTCTAGCTCTAGCGAATCTTTCGACAGTCTGAAGGCAGTCAGACGAAGAGCGTGGAGGTTTGGGTGCACCTTGTCTAGGTGAGGTTGACGTAGAAGGTCCACTCTTAGAGGGAGAGTCCTGGGGACGTCGACCAGCCATTGTAGTACCTCTGTGAACCATTCTCTTGCAGGCCAAAGGGGAGCAACCAGCGTCAGCCGTGTCCCTTCGTGCGAGACGAACTTCTGAATGACTCTGTTGATAATCTTGAACGGTGGGAATGCGTAAAGGTCGAGATGGGACCAATTCAGCAGAAAAGCATCCACATGAACTGCTGCTGGGTCTGGAACTGGGGAACAGTACAAAGGAAGCCTCTTGGTCATGGAGGTGGCAAACAGATCTATCGTAGGCTGACCCCACAAGGTCCAAAGTCTGTTGCACACGCTCTTGTGAAGGGTCCATTCCGTGGGGATGACTTGATCTTTTCTGCTTAGGCGATCTGCTGAGACGTTCATGTTGCCCTGAATGAACCTCGTTACTAGAGTGAGGTTTAGACTTCTTGACCAAATGAGGAGGTCCCTTGCTATCTCGTACAGGTTCCTCGAATGGGTCCCTCCCTGCTTGGAGATGTAAGCCAAGGCTGTGGTGTTGTCGGAGTTCACCTCCACCACCTTGCCTAGCAGGAGGGACTTGAAGTTCATTAGGGCCATATGAACTGCCAGTAGCTCCTTGCAGTTGATGTGGAGCGTTTCCTGTTCCCTGTTCCACGTTCCCGAGCATTCCTGTCCGTTCAAGGTCGCGCCCCAGCCCGAGTCTGATGCATCCGAGAAGAGATGAAGATTGGGGGTCTGAATTGCTAACGATAGGCCCTCCTTGAGAAGGAGGTTGGTCTTCCACCACAAGAGAGTGGTCTTCATCTCTTTGGTGACAGGGATAGAGACTGCTTCGAGCGTCAAATCCTTGTCCCAATGAGCTGCTAGATGGAATTGGAGAGGGCGGAGGTGGAGTCTCCCTAACTCGACGAACAGGGCTAAAGATGACAGGGTCCCTGTGAGACTCATCCACTGTCTCACCGAGCAACTGTTCCTCTTCAGCATGCTCAGGATGCAATCTAGGGCTTGGCTTATCCTTGGGGCCGATGGAAAAGCCCGAAAATCCTGACTCCGAATCTCCATTCCCAGGTAAACTATGGATTGGGAGGGAATGAGCTGGGACTTTTCTAAGTTGACTAACAGACCCAGTTCCTTGATCAAGTCCAAAGTCCAGTTGAGACTCTCCAGACAGCGACGACTCGTGGAGGCTCTCAACAGCCAGTCGTCTAAATAAAGGGAGGCTCTGATGTCCGATAAGTGGAGGAATTTTGCAATATTCCTCATCAGATGCGTAAACACCATAGGAGCTGTGCTTAGGCCAAAACACAGGGCTTGGAATTGGTACACAACCTTTCCAAAAACGAATCTCAGGAAAGGTTGGGAGTCTGGATGAATAGGAACGTGAAAGTAAGCGTCTTTCAGATCCAACGAGACCATCCAGTCCTCCTGCCTGACCGCTGCTAGGACCGACTTCGTCGTCTCCATAGTGAACGTCTGCTTGGTGACATAAGCATTGAGCGAGCTGACGTCCAGCACCGGTCTCCAACCTCCTGTCTTCTTGGCCACCAGAAAGAGACGGTTGTAGAAGCCCGGGGATTGATGGTCCCGGACTATAACCACTGCCTTCTTCTGTAACAGGAGCGACACCTCCTGGTGTAACGCTAGCCTCTTGTCCTTTTCCTTGTAGTTGGGAGAGAGGTTGATGGGAGAAGTGGTAAGAGGGGGTTTGCGGCAGAATGGTATCCTGTAACCTTCCCTGAGCCACCTGACAGACTGGGCGTCTGCACCTCTTCTTTCCCAAGCTTGCCAGAAGGTCTTGAGTCTGGCTCCTACTGCTGTCTGGAGAGGAGGAGAGTCAGTGTTTGCCTTTTGAAGTCTTGGGACCTTTCCTAGACCTGCTCCTGGAAGAGTCTGGACGGGAGCTTCCTCGGCTGGGGGCTCTGCCACGAAAGGGCGGAATAAACCTTGTAGCAGGAGTATCAGCAACTGGGGTGCGGTAAGTCCTGGGAACTGAGGGAGCAACCTTAGCCTTACGAGCTGAAGAGGCCACAAGATCATGAGTGTCTTTCTGAATCATGGCCGCAGACAAATCCTTGATAAGCTCTTCGGGGAACAAGAACTTAGAAAGCGGAGCAAAAAGGAGTTGAGACCTTTGACAAGGTGTGATGCTGGAAGAAAGGAAGGTGCAAAGTTGCTCCCTTTTCTTAAGAACTCCTGAAACAAACATTGATGCAAGCTCGCCAGACCCATCCCGAATTGCTTTATCCATGCAGGACATTAAAAGCATGGCTGAGTCCTTGTCCGCAGGGGAGGTCTTCTTGCTCAGGGCCCCCAGGCACCAGTCTAGAAAATTGAAAATCTCAAAGGCACGAAATACACCCTTTAAGAAGTGGTCTAAATCGGAAAAGGTCCAGCAAACCTTAGAGCGCCTCATTGCTGATCTACGAGGAGAGTCGACCAAACTTGAGAAGTCAGCCTGGGCAGAGGCAGGGACTCCCAAGCCTGGTTCCTCTCCTGTGGCATACCATACGCCCGCCTTAGAAGTGAGCTTAGTAGGTGGGAACATAAAGGAAGTCTTCCCTAGTTGCTGTTTGGACTGCAACCACTCCCCTAATATTCTTAAAGCTCTCTTAGAGGACCTAGCAAAGACGAGCTTAGTATAAGTTGACTTAACAGGTTGCATGCCCAGCGAAAACTCAGATGGAGGAGAGCGGGGGGTAGCAGAAACAAAATGGTCCGGGTATACCTCTCTGAAAAGAGCCAGGACCTTACGAAAGTCAATGGGTAGAGGAGAAGACTTGGGTTCCTCTACGTCTGAAGAGGGATCCAGGTGCGCAGCTTCCTCCTCAGAAACCTCATCACCAGAGTGTAGCGAAGTGAGAGGTAATGTAACAGCGGTATGCTGAACAGCAGAATCTGAACAAGCGGGAGCATAAACACTTGTGGTTTCATCCTCAAGTCTCTGTTGCTGAGTTAAAACCTGAGATTCAGGTTGCAAAGACTGGTCAAGAAGAGTAGAGGAAGGTAGGCGCATGGGTTGAGGTGGCTGACTCCTAGCATGAGTTACTTGTCTCAAGAGTTGCGCTTGCTGTAAGGGTTGTGGATGCGCAGTAGCAGGTTCCTGAGGAACGAGTTGAGGTTCCTGAGGTGTGAGCTGCGAGAGTTGAGGTAGCGGCTGCGCAGAACGCAGTTCCTGTCTCGCGAGTTGAGGTTCCTGAGGTGCTAGCCTTAGGAGTTGAGGCTCTCGCCTTGAGGAGGGTTGAGGTCGCTGCAGCGAGTGCTGAGGTGGCTGCCTCATGGATGGAAGAGGTTGTCGTACCTCAAGAGGTTGTTGCCTCGCTGGTTTAACCGCAAGCGGAAGCGGAGGAAGTAAGGCATAAGACTCCTGCTCCCATTGCTGAGGTTGCCTTAAGGAAGGCGGAGGTTGCTGCACACCGCTGGTAACTGGCAACTCAGTACGCGGTAAGGTATCCTGAGGAACCTCAACTTCGTACGCCTGGCAGACTGGACTGCGGTGAGGCGGAGCGATCGCAGGAGGAGGTGTAACCTTCTCAGCCTGACACTCACGCATTAAGACCGCAAGCTGTGACTGCATGGACTGCAGCAAAGTCATCTTGGGGTCGACAGACGCTAAGGTCTGCTGAGGCAAAGCCTTAACAGAAGATGAGGTCTGCTGCGGCATCACCTTACCTCTCTTAGGAGGTGTGCAGTCACCTGATGACTGCGGAGAGTCAGAGCTAATCCAATGACTGCAACCAGGTTGTAGAACTCTTGAGGTCTGGACTTTGCGTTTGAGAGGTCTTGAGACCTGAGTCCAGCGTTTTCTCCCCGACATTTCTTCTGCAGACGAGGAAAATAAGGGCTCAATCGTCTGCGGGTGGGAGTGACGGTCTCTGTAAGACACGCCCGCAACCACCGAGGATACTTCTGTGCGCCGATCAAGGCCTGCCGAACCCTTTTGCCCTTCGACATTGCTTCTCCCCTGGGCTTGGGAGCTTGCAAGAGGTCCCGGACTGGGAGGACGACTGGCACGCACAGAAGTACCCTCACTCACAACACTGACACTGACACTAGCACTTGGCACCGCACTGACACTAGCACTTGGCACTGCACTGGCACTATCACCTCCCACTGCACTTTTGACCTTAAGTTCTTTGACTTCTGCCATAAGAGACTTATGGTCACTAACCACCGATTCCACTTGTCACCTAAAGCCTGAATGGCACGCAAAACAACAGACATATCAGGTTGAGCACAAATAGTAGGTTCGGGGGTAGCCACTACCGGGGGAGGAAAAGGTTGAGGATCATGAGGTGAGGAAAAAAGCGAAGAGCGAGAAGAACTCCTCCTAACTCTCTCTCTCTCTAACTTGGTTGAATATTTAAGGAATCGAACAAATTCAAGTTCCGAAAGGCCGGCGCATTCCTCACATCGATCTTCCAACTGACAGGGTCTTTCCCTACAGTCAGAACAAGCGGTGTGAGGATCAACCGAGGCCTTCGGAATACGCCTATTACAAGACCTACATCTATGGGGTGGGGCTTGTGAAAGGTCAGACATCTTGAATCAAAGAGCTAGTCAAGGGGAATTCCAAATCAAGCAAAAAGATCGTTAACCATTAATCAAAACCAAATAAAAGCTATCTAAGCTAATAGAAAAGTTTCCAGTATAGCGACAGCTGAAATCTTAGAGAAATACTTCACCAAAAGCCGTGAACAATACTCCAAAATTATAAGCGTATCCCAGAACGTCTTGCCGGAAGCACGACAGAGGAAAAATTGAGGTGGTGTCAACAAGAAGTACTGCAGTACCTGGCCACAGGTGGCGCTGGTGAGTACACCCCCTTCTAGTATAGTGATAGCTGGCGTATCCCTCCCGTAGAATTCTGTCGGGCAACGGAGTTGACAGCTACATGATTATCGGGTAAGTTTAATATTGAAAAGTGATAAATAATGATATTACAGTAAAAGCTTTAATAAAATATGTTATTACAAATATTATTTACCGTATCTATATAAAATCATACATACGTAGCAAAGCAGGAAAACAATCTACGAGAGAGAGAGAGAGAGAGAGAGAGAGAGAGAGAGAGAGAGAGAGAGAGAGAGAGAGAGAGAGAGTTGTTTTACATACGTAAATGTAAATTTTAAACAAAAAAAAATAGCCCCATTTCATATAAAATAGATTACAAATATTTTACTTTATCATATTACAGTAGTCTGTATAATACTGTAAAGTTCAGTACAGTATGTTGTTGTTAAAGTCGTGGCGATGAAATTCTCACGAAACAAAAACACGCCATTTGAGTACAACAGCTGATTCTCTCTCTCTCTCTCTCTCTCTCTCTCTCTCTCTCTCTCTCTCTCTCTCTCTCTCTCTCTCTCTCTCTCTTCGTGTTATACAATACTTACATTTAGATGAAGAAGCTAAAATTAGTTTTCTTAGTGTCAATTAAATACGAAACGAAATAATTAGGCCGAGTCTACATCCATTTCAATCATAGCTAAAAATACGGCATCCGATTTCATCAGCAAACCACTATTTTTTGGGAAATATCATTTTATTCTAGAAAATTGCCACTCTTTAAATAGTTAATTGCACATTAAGAAAGCGTGTACTTTTGTTTTTAAATTTCGGGTTTGTTTTAAAAATCGAGTATTGTTGACTTCTTTTTTTTTTACTTTTGGCTGTGATTAGATCAGCTGTCATCTAGCTGCCGCTCCTGAGTGTGTACGAATACACTAACAAAGTATCATTTATACCATTTCTTAACTTATTCAAACCGTCTACAGTATGCAGTTGATATTACATAAGCACCAATGTGTTATAACCTATCAATTTTTTTTGTTTATTACATTTAAACCCCCCCCCCCTCTCTCTCTCTCTCTCTTTCTCTCTCTCTCTCTCTCTGTGGACTACTTTTCACTACCTCCCATTCCTTACCTCTCTCTATCTCTCTAACAAATGATATCTTTGTTGCTCCTCAAAGTTTCATTTATATTGAAAATCAATCACGATTCAATTTTCCTTACTTTCTCCAATCTCGCACCATCGGTCACTTCGCGGTATTTTCGATATTTCTGGAAAATCCGCGATATATGTATATACATGGGTTATGAAAAAAATCCGCGAAGTGGTGAATCCGCGATGGTCGAACCGCGAAGTAGCGAGGGTTCACTGTAGATGGGTTGAACTAATTATTTCGATTTTATAACATTCTTATGGGGAAATTCGTTTCGCGATACGAATTCTTCTGTTTACGAGTTCGCATTAGGAACGAATTAAATTCGTAAACCGAGGTTCTACTGTATTTCCTATAGGAAAACATATATTTTCTGTTCGAAATGAGAATTTGTAATACAGTAAAACTTTACCAGAATTTTTCCAAATACCCTTTACACAATATATAAAAAAGTACAAAAAGGGTACAGAACCTAACAAACTCACCTAACCTAACATACAAGTTCCCAGGTCACAAACCCAATATAATGCCATTTGTTTTATCACTTCACTCACGTTACAATAACGTTAGTACCGTTACGATAACATTATATATAATGGTTCTTGTTCCGCCTTTAGCTAGCTTCAATCGCATGAAAATAAAACATCAAGCTAGTATGTACTGGCAAGCGGTAATGTTGAGTTGCGCACGCTAACATTAGTAATGCTACGCTAACATTACCAAAGTTAAATATAATGGTTCTTCTTCCTCCTCACTTACGATCACAGGTAAATAAAACATCAACCTCGTATGCACTGGCAACCGGTAATGTTGAGCTTCGCACTCTAACAAAATATAATAAAACTAACACATTAAAGTTAAAGAAATTAATGACTTACTTTTATGACCATGACGACGTAACTTGTGGGTCACGGGGGTGTTGTGATTGAGTCTGTGGCGTCTTTAACAGTTTTGCCTTAGTTTAGCACTGCACTTGGAACACTGTAAAAATGTTATTTTTATTAGTAAAATAAATTTTTGAATATACTTACCCGATAATCATGTAGCTGTCAACTCCGTTGCCCGACAGAATTCTATGGAGGGATACGCCAGCTATCACAATACTAGAAGGGGGTGTACTTACCAGCGCCACCTGTGGCCAGGTACTATAGTACTTCTTGTTGACACCTCCTCAATTTTTCCTCGGTCCACTGGTTCTCTATGGGGAGGAAGGGAGGGTCGATTAAATCATGATTATCGGGTAAGTATATTCAAAAATTTATTTTACTAATAAAAATAACATTTTTCAATATTAAACTTACCCGATAATCATGTAGCTGATTCACACCCAGGGGGGTGGGTGAAAAACCAGTGTACAAGACTAAAGGATAGCTAAGTATCCCGTATTTCATATAATCAGTTATCCACAATAACAATGAAATAATAAGTACCTGGTAAGGAAGTCGACTTGAACCGTTACTCTGCCTTTAATAAGATCGTCTTCCTTACTGAGCGCAGCGTTCCTCTTGGGAGGCTGAATCAACTCAAAGGTGCTAAAGTATACAGGGCTGCAACCCATACTAAAGAACCTCATCACAACCTTTAACCTCGGCGCTTCTCAAGAAAGAATTGACCACCCGCCAAATCAACAAGGATGTGGAAGGCTTCTTAGCCGACCGTACAACCCATAAAAAGTATTCAAGAGAAAGGTTAAAAGGTTATGGGATTATGGGAATGTAGTGGCTGAGCCCTCGCCTACTACTGCATTCGTTGCTACGAATGGTCCCAGGGTGTAGCAGTACTCGTAAAGAGACTGGACATCTTTGAGATAGAATGATGCGAACACTGACTTGCTTCTCCAATAGGTTGCATCCATAACACTCTGCAGAGAATGGCTCTGTTTGAAGGCCACTGAAGTAGCCACAGCTCCCACTTCATGTGTCCTTACCTTCAGCAAAGCAAGGTCTTCTTCCTTCAGATGAGAATGTGTTTCTCTAATCAGAAGCCTGAATAGTAAGAAACTGAGTTCTTAGAACTTGGAAAAGAAGGTTTCTTGATAGCACACTATAAGGCTTCTGATTGTCCTTGTAAAGGTTAAGACCTTTTTAGATAGTACCTAAGAGCTCTAACTGGGCAAAGTACTCTCTTCAGATCATTCCCCACCAAGTTGGACAGGCTTGGGATCTCGAACGACTTAGGCCAAGGACGTGAAGGAAGCTCGTTTAGCAAAAACCGAGCTGCAAGGAACATGTAGCCGTTTCAGATGTGAAAACAATGATCCTGCTGAAGGCGTGGATCTCACTTACTCTTTTAGCTGTTGTCAAGCACACGAGGAAAAGAGTTTTTAATGTGAGGTCCTACAAAGAGGCTGATTGGAGAGGTTCAAATCTTGATGACATAAGGAACCTTAGGACCACGTCTAGATTCCAGCCTGGAGTGGACAACCGACGTTCCTTTGAGGTCTCAAAAGACCTAGGGAGGTCCTGTAGATCTTTGTTGGTGGAAAGATCCAAGCCTCTGTGGCGGAAAACCGCTGCCAACATACTTCTGTAACCCTTGATCGTAGGAGCTGAAAGGGATCTTACTTTCCTTAGATATAACAGGAAGTCAGCAATCTGGGTTACAGTGGTACTGGTTGAGGAAACTGCATTGGTCTTGTACCAGCTACGGAAGACTTCCCCTTGAGACTGATAGATTCTGAGAGTGGATGTTCTCCTTGCTTTGGCAATCGCTCTGGCTGCCTCCTTCGAAAAGCCCCTAGCTCTTGAGAGTCTTTCGAAAGTCTGAAGGCAGTCAGACGAAGAGCGTGGAGGATTGGGTGTACCTTCTTTACGTGAGGTAGACTTAGAAGGTTCACTCCTAGAGGAAGAGTCCTGGGAATGTCGACCAGCCATTGCAGTACCTCTAAGAACCATTCTCTCGCGGGCCAGAGCGGAGCCAACCAACGTCAGCCGTGTCCCTTTGTGAGAGGAGAACTTCTGAAGTACCCTGTTGACAATCTTGAACGGCGGGAATGCATACAGGTCGAGATGGAACCAATCCAGCAGAAAAGCATCCACGTGAACTGCTGCTGGGTCTGGAATCGGAGAATAATACAACAGGAGTCTCTAGGTTATCGAGGTAGTGAACAGATCTATGGTTGGCTGACCCCACAGGGCCCAAAGTCTGCTGCAAACATTCTTGAGAAGGGTCCACTCTGTGGGGATGACCTGACCCTTCCGTCTGAGGTGATCTGCCATGACATTCATACCGCCCTGAATGAACCTCGTTACCAGATAGCTTTCGATCTTTAGACCAGATGAGTAGGTCCCTTGCGATCTAGAACAACTTCCACGAAAGAGTCCCTCCCTGCTTGAAGATGTAAGCCAGGGCTGTGGTGTTGTCAGAGTCCACCTCCACCACTTTGTTAAGCTGGAGGGACTTGAAGTTTATCAAGGCCAGAATAACCGCCAACAACTCCTTGCAATTGATGTGAAGTGTCCTTTGCTCCTGATTCCATGTTCCCGAGCATTCTTGTCCGTCCAAAGTCGCACCCCAGCCCGTGTCTGATGCGTCCGAGAGGAGACGGCGGTCGTGTTTCTGAACAGCCAAAGGTAGACTTCCTTGAGAAGAAAGCTGTTCTTACACCACGCGAGAGAAGACCTCCTCTCTTCGGAAACAGGAACTGAGACCGTCTCTAGCGTCATGTCCTTTATCCAGTGAGCAGCTAGATGATACTGAAGGGGGGGGAGGTGGAGTCTCCCTAACACGATGAACAGGGCCAGCGATGAAAGTGTCCCTGTTAGACTCATCCACTACCTGACTGAGCATCGGTTCCTTCTCAGCATGCTCTGGATGCATTCTAGGGCTTGGAAGATCCTTGGGGTCGACGGAAAAGTCCGAAAAGCTCGACTCTGAAGATCCATACCCAAGGAGACAATGGTCTGGGATGGAACGAGCTGAGACTCCTCAAAATTGACCAGGAGGCCCAGTTCCTTGGTCAGATCCATAGTCCATTTGAAAATCTCCAGACAGCGACGACTTGTGGGAGCTCTTAAAAGCCAGTCGTCTGACGGAGCCGGACACAAGATCATGATACTGCTGCACAGTCTGTGAACTGTCAATCATGGGCAAGCGAGGAAGTACAGTGACAACCCGAATCTGTCTAGACTGTCTGGGTCGTACAGACAACTCCTTATCGGGTTGCTGAGGTTGCCGCACTGCGTCACAACAAGTCACTTCTGTTGGTTGTTGAACGTCTTCCCCGTGACACATTGACTCCGTAAACAAAAAATCCTCTAACAAGGACTAAGCTTGGACTGCATGTCTTGCAACACAGCTCAAGGTCTATGGGAGCAGGTGTGGTAACAGACGGGATTAGCGACTGAAGTGGAACCATTACCTTCCCTGGAAGCATGTTATGCTTAAATAAAAGTCCATAGGAGGCTATGCAGCTAAAGGCTCCCTCCAAATGACAGAGTCCTCAAGGGAATATCAGAAGGAGGGAGAAAAGAACTTTCTCATCTACAGGGACCATATCCTAGAAAAGCTAAGTTCTCTCAGTGAGGGTTCACTGGTGCAAAAGCAGCAGACTAGAAGGCAACGTTATGAAACTGCTTGACAGTCTAGTGAGTTGGCAACAACCAAAGATGTGTGACTGAGAAGCATGCGGTAAGGTATGCAGAGCATGTTGTATGCAGAGTATGCTGTATGCAGAGCATGCTGTATGTAGAGCATGTTGTATGCAGAGCATGCTGAATGCAGAGCATGCTGTATGCAGAGCATGTTGTATGCAGAGCATGCTGAATGCAGAGCATGCTGTATGCAGAGCATGTTGTATGCAGAGCATGCTGTATGCAGAGCATGCTGTATGTAGAGCATGTTGTATGCAGAGCATGCTGAATGCAGAGCATGCTGTATGCAGAGCATGTAGTATGCAGAGCATGCTGAAAACAGAGCATGCTGTATGTAGAGCATGCTGTAAGGTAAGCAGAGCGTGTGCATGGCGTTTAACATTTCTCAGAAATTCCATGACCAGTGCTAGAGTGCTTTATGCATGCTTGCATGGGGTTTTAATATCAACATAATATTTACCTTACATTCATAACTCATGATTCATATTTTGCCATATTTTGCGATATTGTTAAAAATATATTGCAAGGAATACAAATATATTTTTATAAGAAATACGAATAACCTCCATTATCATAATGTTTGAAAATGGAGGTAAGGTATGCTGAACAGCAGAGTCAGAACGAGCTGGAACAACAAAAGTTGTGGTTTCCTCTTCAAGACTCTGTTGAGGGAACACCTGAGGCTCAGTCTGCAAAGGCTGATCAAAGGAAGTAGCAGAAGGAAGGCGCATGGGTGGAGGAGGCTGACTCCTAGCATGAGAAAAAGACTAAACACTAGATCACTCTAGAAACGTTTACCTACTTCCCCTAAAGAGACTAGGGAGAAGAGCAAAACGATAACAACGTTACTCGCTTGAATGAAACGTTTATCCTCCTCTTTCTCCCTCCGTCTCTATCTCTCTCTCTCTCTCTCTCTCTCTTGACTAGGACCTGAGAGAAGAGCCCAATCATATATATCGTTAAAACATATTATTGTTAAAGGAAAAAACTGAAATATTTCCCAAAATGAAAAGTTCCTTTATTAGGATTAAAACCATTAAGTTAAGAAAGAATGAACAAAACGCTAGACACGGTTACTCTTACTGCAACGTGAAACCGTGAAAATTCTTTCTCTATCGTAACGATAGAGCGCAAGTTGAACGTTCTGAACGTCAACAACTGCAGAGACAAAACAAAACGTTAGTTCAACTTTGAAAACAGTACTAGACTATCAAAGAAATTCTTTCAAAGACATTAAAATAGCATAATATGTTAACAGGTAAAACCGAAATGACGGGCTCAATGTTAATTAACTTCGGTACCAAGAAAAGACCGCCTACTATTAGGAAGGTCGAATATAAACAAATATAAAAATTAATTTTAATAAGTTTATAATAAAAGGAAGTTAATCGAAGAGGCCTATAAGAGGCGGAGAGATATAAAATAAATCTATAACTTTTGTTAAGCAAAATTAAGAAAGAGAGTCTATACTCTCTTAGACACCAACACTTCCGTCTAAGGGAAGGGTCAGCCATTTAAAGGTGAAAGAGAGTTCATACTCTCTTCGTCGCCATAATTAATCAAATTAATTCCAAAAGCTAACTAAGCTAATATAGAAGTTTCCAGTAAAGCGACAGCCGAAATCAAAGAGAAATACTTCACCAAAGTCGTGAAAATACTCCAAGAACATAAGCGTATCCCAGAACGTCTTGCCGGAAGCACGACAGAGGAAAAATTGAGGAGGTGTCAACAAGAAGTACTATAGTACCTGGCCACAGGTGGCGCTGGTAAGTACACCCCCTTCTAGTATTGTGATAGCTGGCGTATCCCTCCATAGAATTCTGTCGGGCAACGGAGTTGACAGCTACATGATTATCGGGTAAGTTTAATATTGAAAAGTTGGTATATTACATTACATGATTTAAGAAAATTATCTACATTGGAATTCACCAAAGTACTTTTAAGTATGGATTACTGAAGTCGTTACAATTTTATAATACTTCGATCGTAAAATACGCAAAGGACGTCACTTGAACTAACAAAGACCTGACTTGGGCAAAGGCTTCCACAGAAAAGGGATTGTTGGAAGGTGGGGGTAGGGAAATATTAACCCCCACCCCCTGTGCAAACTTTACATACGTATTAGTTCGTGATTGGTTAACGGAAAAGCAACGGAGTCTAGAGAGTGAACATGAATGAACAGAATGGGAAACTTATCCAGAGAAAGTATTTATGTGAAATCTGGGAGTGACAAGGTAATAACAAAATGTATAAAAGTAGTATATGAAGATAAAATGGAATGTATGATAAATAATATTTGATGGGTATATAAAATGAGGTGATTTCATAAGGTATCGGATAATAAAACGAGTGATACTGGGGTCAAACGTAATATGTATACGAGGGTATCACATAACTTATAAAGTAATAGACTTGTAAGAAGAAATCCCATTGGTGGAGGAAAAGTCTCTGAGCAGAAGGTCGAAACCTGATATGTACAAACGCACGAACAAGAGCGACTACAACCGGCAAGTAGAATGAGAAAGATTAAATGGAAAACACTGCTAATGTTAGCATGATACGCTAGCATTTTCATTTTCATGAGACATAGCCTTTGCAACGGTGCCTCCAAAGTTTATCCAGTTATACTGTTTTGTATTTTCCTCCGTTTATTATACGTCCAAGAAAGTAATTTATGAAGAAGAAAAGGCTTGTTTTACGTTTAAAAATCGTTTCCCCAATATGTTTTCCCCGGAGCCTTTGTAGTTTATGGGGACAGGCCTTTGACCAGCCGAAAATCGAGTAAAAAAAAGTCCAAAATCGGCTCTTTTTTACAGGAATGATCACGGAATGAAATAATATTAATTTCACTAGTTTTGTAATTGATTGTCCCAACAATCTACTTACTAGGACCACTCTGGTCATGGATGTCGGAAATGTGCGAGAAAAATGGACAACTAACCCAAAATTCCCCTCCTAACCTGACCTACAAGCCATCTCCTTACCTTCCTCGTGAACTAACCGGGGGGGGGGGGGGGGGGGAATGCCCCCCGCCGACCCCCCAAACACTGTCGCTAACATACAAATCCCACAAACCCAACCTAACCAAACCTAGTAGTTCCCAGGTCACTACCCCTACCAGGGGGCAAGCCCCCGGACCCCCATCGTAAGTCTCTTTCCTACACAATAAAAGGTATGGGCAGCACTCAAAATTATATCTTAACCACATTGTCATAATAAAAAAGTACTCAGGCTTACCTTAACATTCGATGTCGCAACATCAATTGTACACTTCTCACATGGACCCCTAAAATCCCCTAAGAGGCCTTCTCGAAATAAATAATGAAAGAATTCGGGGTAACTCAAGTAAAATCACGTAGGTGTATATACCTTAGTGTCTTAATCGAATCAATTTGATCAATATGAGTGATAAACTCAATAATATCGCTCAAGGAGTAACTGTACGAAACACGTCTACCCATTACGGCGGTTAGAGTTAGAAAGGGTCGACTCCAGGTCAATCTCGGGTCATGTGGGGGGGGGATTAAAAATTTGAAATCATGCGGCCAACGAAAGGTTTAGTTCGGTTGCTATGTTTGACACTGGCTTTATCTACCGAAATATCTTAACTAGATGTTGGCTAGCCTAACCTTTGGTTGTATATAAAACAAAATAGTATTCTGCATAATTTTAGGACGTGTCCCAACGAAATAACAATCTTAACAAGAGGTTAAAAATGAAGATTGTTGGAATTAGCAAAAACATAAGTCTGAACATCGATAACTGTTCAAGCTTGCGCCACCAGCTGATAGGCAAACCGAGCGCCGCCAAACAGGTGTTATTATAGTCAGGCAGGAAACAATGCTTGCGGGAAATTTTACGATCGAGTGTTGGCCGTGGCTTCAGCGGACGACGCATTGTAACGACCTTTTCCTAACCTAACAATTCATGATAATTATCATAGCAGTATCAAATATCACTATAAATGACGTGTCCCTAAAAACTACAAACTTAACAAGGAGGTAAATATGTAGATTGACGGGACAGTATTAAATTGTAAAAACGAACGTTTCTTAGACTGGAATGACACGGACTCTATCTATCGGGAAAGTTGGAAACTAAGCAGGAGCTACCCGTGACTTGCGTTCGGACCATGCTGAACTTAGAAAATATTGCCGTGGTAAAGGTAAATTATGATACTATTCAAAATGATAAAATATGATAAAATAACATCATATTATGGTATGTTGGATCATTGTAAAGAACATCTCCCCATAATGAAAAACGATTTGGCTAGTAATAAGAAAGATATTGCCCTATCCCCAAAAACTACAGACACCCCGTTTTCCCCACCCAAAACCCCGAGTTCCCACTGGGGGTCACCTGTTATCGTAGGATATAGATATATATATATATATATATATATATATATATATATATATATATATATATATATATATATATATATATATATATATATATATATATTTCTGAAACTATTCATTTGCGACGGGAACGAATGTCTTTTTCGAAGAGAACGTAATTTTTTCTATAAGAAAAAGTAGTTTTTTTCCTCGGTTACATTGCCCTGTAATACAGTTATATAATACCACGAAGGGTTCAATCTTCTAACAACGGTTTGACAGGCGTTAGTGGCCTTCTTGTTATGGCACATTTTATCGTGAAACCCAATTAAATACACTTTTGAAAAAAACGAAAAGTAAGTGATTCAGGGTCTACGTTCCAGGTTCCTCGTTGCTCTCTCCACAACATTGTCTTGTAAACAGACTCCAAAATTATCAGTAACCAGAAACAGATCCAAGTTATCTCACCTTATTTCGATTCACAACGATCCGTTGACTTTTCTTTTACAAATATCCCCAGTCACACCAAGTTGAGTTTGTATATTACACAATTTCCCAATGAGGTGGCTTCTCCTCTAAATACATGGTTTATTTTGAGGCACAGCTGTTGAACGTAAAACGAGTGTCATTATTTGCAAGAAGTCTCTAATGAAATTCAAGATTCCTCATTGCTCTCTCCACAACATTGGATTGTGGGCATACTACTAGATGAGGCACATTAGGTGAAAAGTGCTGCAATCTGCAGAAAATTTATTATCATCAGTCTACCTCCTACACAGACAGCTTCACAAATTGCATACTTTTACTTCTAACTTCTATGACCTTTCTAATATACCGGGAAACTCTTTAGTAGGGTTTTCTAAATTTCCTTAACTCATTAGTTAAAAATATTCTCAGTAGTATGCTCTGCCTCCCTACACAACACACAAAGCCTATCATTATCATTCATATTTCTATAATTTTCTTTTAATTCTAGAGTATTTAACCTTGTTTTCATAACTATTACTGCCTCATTAGTGTTAAGTTCTCCCGTGTAGTCTCTTCTGTCAGTTTGGTCATCTCTGCTTTCATTTCTCCCATTTCTTTTAATCCATTTGCCACTTTACTTTTTATTTCTTTTTTTTTTCTTTTTGGGTTCTTGTTTTTTTATACTTTCCTACTTCTTCTATTTTAATATCATATTTATTCCATATTTCTATGATACTTTTTCCCTAACATTTCCCATATGGTTCTCTTATTTGATCTTCCAGTACTTCCTTAATCTACTCAAATTTAACAACTCTCTCTCTCTCTCTCTCTCTCTCTCTCTCTCTCTCTCTCTCTCTCTCTCTCTCTCTCTCTCTCTCTCTCTCTCTCTCTCTCTCTCATTACATATCTTTGTTCAGGCCTACTTAAATTTTTCCAAGATTATGAAATTATAAACCATACAAATAATAAAAAATGTTAATTATCTTAGAATTGAAATAATTCTAAATACAGATACTGTGAAAATGTTACAATATGATGAATAGTTTCTAATACTATCAGAGTTTGTATCCTTATTTTTCATGAATTTATTTTTCCAAATAAATTAATAATCTGGTTTTTAAATCAATAAAAATAATCCTTTGAGTAAACTTGTGTTCATTTACTTCATGGTTTATATTAACCCAAGAAATTAATAGTGAATAAGGTAAGACAAAGTCAACCGTGATGGTGACGTTGTAAATATTCGCTATAGAGTTACTACTAATATAAGTATCTGGGTGAATGGTACACAGTAAAACAAAGGAAGAAAATGATGGAAAAGGCGGAAAAGCTAGCTAACCTAACCTACTCAATTATTGCGAAAAGCTGCCACAAAATAATGATAGGAAAAACATATTGGAAAAAATGTAGCCTTACCGGGAATACTGTATGGCACGGCAGTAATGAACATAACAGAAAGTTAAATAAAACGATTGCAGCAGATTGAAAACGGAGTAGGAAGAAAAATTTTGGCAGCACCATCATATGCAGCAGTAGCAACACTACGGGAGAGATAGGAATGTCCGAAATGAAAACTAGAATAGCAGGAGGAAGGCTAAGGTTTGTGAAAGGGATAGAAGAGGGGAGAAATTATTTGCTGAAGACAATTCTGGAAGAAATGAAAGAAAATGAAAATAACTGGTGGATGTGAAGAATTTTCTTCACTCTTCCTCTTTCAATCGTATTTTTAACTCTCTTCTACTAATACTATAGCTACCCATT
Source organism: Palaemon carinicauda (assembly GCF_036898095.1). Taxonomy (NCBI): domain Eukaryota; kingdom Metazoa; phylum Arthropoda; class Malacostraca; order Decapoda; family Palaemonidae; genus Palaemon; species Palaemon carinicauda. The sequence goes on from NW_027171474.1 coordinate 212,474, forward strand.
AAACGGTCTCTCCTGGCACAGTGTAAAATCCGGCACAGTGTAAAATCCGGACGTCGGATGCCGTCCGGGAGAATAGAAAACCCCTTGTATCACCGGTAAATGCGCCATAATACACCACTTTTTTGACACTGGTAATTTTCACTGATACTTTCTGTTATTTCCTGAATAAATGTTCGAAAAATATTGATTTATTTTCATTTTATTGAGAATAATCTCAATCGGACGTCAACATTACACTATATACTAAGTGATATTCTCAATAACATGAAAATAAACCAATATTTTTTCGAAAATTTATTCAGAAAATAACAGAAAGTATCAGTGAACATTACCAGTCACTAAAAAGAGGTGTATTTTCACGTCTTTCCCGGTGATACAAGCGATTTTCTATTCTCCCGGACGGTATCCGACGTCCGGATTTTACACTGTGCCGTAAAATCCGGACGTCGGACGTCGGATGCCGTCCGGGAGAAAAGTAATCGCTTGTATCACCAGGAAAGACGCGAAAATACACCTCTTTTTTGTGACTGGTAATGTTCACTGATACTTTCTGTTATTATCTGAATAAATGTTCGAAAAATATTGGTTTATTTTCATGTTATTGAGAATATCACTTAGTACATAGTGTAATGTTGACGTCTGATTGAGATTATTCTCAATAAAATGAAAATAAATCAATATTTTTCGAACATTTATTCAGAAAATAACAGAAAGTATCAGTGAACATTACCAGTCACAAAAAAGAGGTGTATTTTCGCGTCTTTCCCGGTGATACAAGCGATTACTTTTCTCCCGGATGGCATCCGACGTCCGGATTTTACACTGTGCCGTCTCTCCTACATCAAGTTTTCTTTAACGAAACATAGGGAAGACTATTCTAAACTAAAACTTGTTGACGGTGGCGCACGCCATGCTCGTGACGTCAACGCGTAGATACGCACAACAGAGAGCCTTAGTGTAACCCTGGCGTATATTGGTTCTTTCCTTAAACTACATGGGTCGAGGTTAAATTCCTAAACTGAATTTTAATATAAATTTCAATACTGCTGAATTAGTGCATCTTATATTTCTCAATACCAATTAAGGTTTGTTAATTTTAAGATGTATGCTCATCGCACCAGCCCATTGCTAATTCTCATTTTAACTATTAAATTTTAGTAAGCCAGAATAGGTAGGATTATTGTATAGATAAACTCCCTTAGAGCAGCAAGATTTATCTAAAGTATTTAGTACAAAATCCTGCCTCCTCTGCACTCTTTGCAACCACACATGGCCCTGTCCTGAAGTCCCGATGTGGCACCCCAATGAATTACCGCGCGCATCATGACCGTCACTTGTTTGGCAAGGTGAAGCCAGGTGATCTCCTCGACCTTAGTGTCGGGCCCATTCGTTCTGAAGGCACCCTGGCCGACTGACCTGCCTGGTCAGTTAATCCGTGCACCTCTGGCTCACCCCCATCCCCCTCTTCCAAAACGTGACTCACTAAGGAGTCCTGGGGCTGCTGGCTGGAGGCAGTGAAGGAGTGAAACCTGGGAACCGTATAGTTGCAGCCAAAGTGAGAAATTTCCCCCTTTTGTATTTAAGAGTGAAGGTTAGTAAATTGTGACAGTAAAGTATTAGCAGGGCGTTTGTGCCCCGAGAGTAAGTGCTCATTATCCTCCCCTGTTGAACTTTATGTAACTGTCATGAGGAGACTTTCCCGGACTAAGTTCCCACTCAGAACATAAAAAATTCTCCACAGTGGATTAAAGATATGGAAATGAACGATAGAACCTTTTGGAGAATGGGAAGAGAAGAGCTTAAGGCCAAAATTAGATAAGTAGATGGTAAAAAGTGGAGGGATGAAATAAAAGAGAAAAATAGTTTAGAAATATACGAACAAGAAAAAGGGCAAATAGGATGTTGTGATTTTCACTTCGACAATTATGTGATTAGTTCTAAGTCCGATGTTAAGGGCGGATAACAAGACCTTGAAGAGGTAAGCCTCTCAAAACCGTCCAGGAATCAAACAAAATACGGCTACACTTTGCAATTTTATTACAAAAATAGTTGTCTGATAAGGGAATAACATATTAAAACAATTACACTGCTTAATAAATGAAATATCTCACTCGAAACATTACACGTGCTCGTGGAATACTAAGTCCACATTGGACTTAAAAAGAACAAAATACACCCAATTTTAACAAAATACCTTGGTAGACCACATACCAAGGCTTTCTATCGTAATTTAGTGAATGAATCTGATTCCCAATCACAAGGATCACCGAAATATGTACAGATACAAAACTCACATCACACTTACAAAAAACTATGGGGAAACTGACCTGGTTATACAAGGAGCAGAGACGTAACAATAGCGACAACTTACTTGTTCTGGGGATATTAGGCAAAGAGGACAATCGGAGCTCCTGCAGCTCCGACGAAAACTCCGATTTCCCACGCTGACTAAAGTGTCCTTGGCAGAGGGGAGGGAATTCTTACCTTATTAATTTATAAGGGGTTGGTTAAAGCTTCTTTATCTGCCACAAGACTGAGAAACTGTTAAAGTCTTACTTTAAATACAAGGGGGAGCTTAATGATTCGGCTGAAGGCCATAATTTGCCGTAATCCACTAACTTAGGGAGTCCTTGGCTCTAAACATATACATAAGACATTTTCATTGTGGTATAGTAACATGACGTTACATTCGTGATTCATAAATCACAAATACTCAATTTCTTTAACACCCGCTCCTTCCCTACCAGGTGGTTAAGTTTTAGGCCCTAATACCGCCGCGTATTAGACCATAGTCATTCGTCTCAACGCCCGTGAGATCTTCCAGCCTTCCCTCAATTTAACGTAACGTTTGTGGAGTTAAATAGCGGGACTTTCGAATGATCAGTTAAAAATTCCCGACATAGGAGAAGAAATGTTTTATGATAACAAACCTAATTCTATTATTATGTATAGAGCTAGGTCCAACTGTTTGAAATTAAATGATAGGAAAAGACATGAAGCAGGAGGTAGGGTAGAATGTAAACTATGTGGGGCAGTTAATGAAGACCTCGCCCACTTCCTTCTTGAGTGTCCAGACCTCAGTGACGAAAGAAGAAAAATAGTGGAATTGCAAAAGCCGTATGAAGAAGAAAAGAAGATAATTGGAAACTAAATAAGATTCACTTTTTGTTCATGAAATGTTTATTGTCACTTGGAAGGCATCACATGACAATGATAATATCTGCAATGAAAGATAGCATGATGAGAAATGAAATGGCATTTGCATCGGCAGTCAAAATAAATTCAATATGAAATTACACTGACACCTAATAGCATACATGGGTCAGTTAGTAAATTCACAGTATTCACAGCTAGCTAATGAACCATTTGCTGCTAGCATATAATAGATAATAAAGTTTAACTAAAGTCTATAGACAATAATACTGTACCATATACGCAGCGAGTAAATGAGCTGCCAAACTGAAACACTGTTTGCTTACATTCTCACAAATGAGCGCCAATGTATAGATGACGCAATACACATAAATGAAATAGGATCCTATAATGCACATAATGTATAGACGACACAATACACATAAATGAAATAGGATCCTATAATGCACAAGAATGAAATAGGATCATATAATAATTATAACATGTACAACAGATATGAATAGACAATCCTCTATCTCCTCCCAAGTTTTTTTTGGGGTACTAATAAGAAAACTCAAAAACAAAACTGAACATGTTGGAGCAATATATGAAAACTACTTTATAAAAGCATATTAGCTATGTGGCTATGGAGCATAGCTGAATGAAAAATATAATATCATAAAGATAAATAAAGGGTGGAAAAGTATTGGTCTGCAAAAACGAATCAATACGTATTACAATCATAGTCAGTCAAGTAGGCAGGCTTCTTGCGCAGCCTCTGAGGACGATCCGGAAGGGCACTTGGGGGAGCTTGAAAGAAATTATTAGGAGAGGTATCAGGGTGTGCATCATGTAGTGCTGCGTCAGGTGCCTGTGGGTGGTGAACAGGTGTTATGGGAGATTGAGGACGTGGTGATGGGGGTGGTGTGGCATCTGTGGGAGATGTAGGCGCAGGGTGTGGCACTTCCAGTCGATCAGTAGAGTGCGGTTCTGTATCAGGTTCTGGTGGCGATGATGGGCGTTGACGTGATTTCTCGTGCTGGGGAATTGGGTATCCAATGGTTAATCGTGGTCGTCTTGGAATAGCAGGGATGTATTTCCTCAGAAATTGTCTGTTGCGAAGAGTAGCCCTTCCAGAGCCATCGACCCTGACAATGTACTGATCAAATTGACGCACTTCGGACACAACGCCTGTTTTGTCCCATTTTAATGGGTTCGGGCCTGTCTGGTTTTGGATGCGGACGTTGTCGCCAACTCTCAATGGCGGGGGCCGCTTAGTGTGCTCGGTCCAGTACTCGGCCATTCTCATATGGCGATTCCGGAGTGCTTCCTCGCGTTGTGCGAGGGTGCTTCTCCAAGTGGGATGGGGGTTGTATTTTCCTGGCAAGATGGGGATGAAATCCTTAATGGGCCTTCCGAAGATACACATAGCTGGAGAAACTTTGGTTTCTTTGTCAGGGGTATTCCGGTATTGAAGGACGGCGCGCTGAAAGGCGTCGATGTTCAGGTCTCCTGTGGGCCCAGTGTTGTCGGTGAGGAGTCTTTTCGCTATTTTAACGCCAACCTCTGCCCTACAATTAGAATGGGGAAAATAGGTTGAGGAAAGACGATGGTCGACCCCCCAAGCCTGAAGGAAATCTTGAGTGATTTTTGCAGAGAACTCTGGGCCACCATCAGAAGAAAGCTCATCAGCGATTCCATATGTTGCGAATATCCTCCGTAGACTGTTGATAAGCCCAGTGGCACCATCTGCTGCGCGTTCGATGACAGGCCAATTTGAATACCTGTCCACTACAACGAGGTACTGTTGTCCTTTGTAGTGGAAAAAATCGGCACAAATATGCTGAAATGGATAGGCAGGAGGGTTTTGTGGATGTGGGGGAAGGGCGGGTTGGGAAGGTGCAATGCGGTTACAGTGATAACAGTTCATACGTGTGTCTTGGAGATCTTTAGAGATGCCGGGCCAAAATACAGACGAATCTGCTCGTGCTGTCATCGAGGTGATTCCCTGGTGAGCCGCATGAAGGGCTTGGAGTACTTGTTTACGAAGGGTGGGGGGGATCACAATTCTGTCTTTGTAGATGACTACACCGTCTACAGTATACAATTCGTGGCGGAACTTATGGTATTCGTGGAGATGCGGTGGTACGTCATTCTTAGCCTCGGGGATGCCATTTTCAATCAGTGAGATCAGATGTTGAAAGTCCGGGCAGCTGTTAGTTGCAGTTTGAACTTTGTCCCACGTCACTGAGCCAAGGGTTTGCAGGGATGTAACGTGTGCACACTGCAGGGCAGAGTCGATATCATCCTTTATTTCATCACTGCAGGAGTGCATGGATGCGATGTCGTCCTGCAAACGTAGTTTCATTGGAGGACCATTGCCTGTGGGATGTCGTGAGAGCGTGTCGGCTGCTTTGTGTTTTGTGCCAGGAACATGGACCATTTCGAAGCGGTATCGTAGTGTCTTTTCTTTTAAGTTTCGAAGGCGAGCGTTGGAGATGTCTTCAAAAGATCGATCACCAAAGATTTTGAGTAGGGGCTTGTGGTCCACTGCGATGAACAAGCTAGGGCATCCAAGGACGAAGAATCTGGTTTTGTTAAGGGCTTCCACTACAGCCAAGGCCTCTCCTTCAATGGGTGCATAACGAGACTCTGCTGGGTGTGTGAATCTACTCCCAATTAAGGTGGTTTTCCAGCCCGATTTGCAGCAAAATGGCCGGGTTGGTGTGCACAGGCAGTGTTTTTGGGTGAGCCAGAACCCAATGCCTGATTTGGACCAGTCTGTAGCAAGGCATGTTGATTTTTCTTTATCGTAGATCTGAACGCCCCTCTTGATTTCGTCGATTATGTGATCTTTAGATTCCTCAAAAAGGGTGTCCATGTGTCTGTCCCAACAGAAAGGGTTGCCAGGGCGCAAAAAGTTACGAAACGGGGTCATGCGTTTGGTCATAGAGAAGGCATAAGAGACTTGATTGATGAGGCCAAACCAGGAGCGCACGTCGGTTATGTTTTTTGGTGTGGGGAAATCGCGTATTGCAGACAAATATTTCTCACATGGCCGGACGCAATCTGGTGTGATTTCAAACCCCGCAAACTGGACAGTGTTAGCTGAAAAAACGAACTTGTCAGGATTTAAAATGATACCATTATGACCACAAATATCTAACCATTGTACTGTCTGGAAGAAACTCTCCTCTATGTTGTCTGCTCAGAGCAACGTGTCATCGATGCACTTGGTTTTGTTCGGGATATGACCGACCAGTTCGTCGTATCGTCTGGAATAGCCGTCACCAGAAGCTATGTATCCTTGTGGGGCCGTGCAATACCTGTAGCGGCCCCATGGTGTGATGAATGTGGTTAGGTGACGGTCTTCGGGCCGTAGCGGTACGCTGTGGTATCCATTCCAGGCATCTAAGACGGTTTTACGTTTACCTGCTGGCACTGCACGAGCTTGATGGAAAGGGGATGGTGTGTGGTGTGTTTCGCGAGTGGCATGGAGGTTGAGGGCTTGCAGATCTACTGTGCGACGTGGTTTACCATTCTTCTTGGCGCAAACTACCATACGGCTCATCCATGTGACAGGCTCGCCTATGGGCACCTGTTCGAGGACTCCTAGGTTCACATCCTGGTCCAGTCCTTGTTTTACCTCATCCTGCCAGTGAAGGGGAACGGGTATAGGGGTATGTACCGCTACTGGTTCAGCATGTGGATCAATCATTAATTTTAACGGGGGTCCTGACATCATGGGTAGCTTTTGGTGTTCACATGTATTAAAAGTGCTGGATGCGTAGTGCTCTAGGAGGAACTTCTGCAACTTCTCTCTATTAGCCTCCGTTGCAGCGAATGGTAACTTTTGGGGTGGTGGTGGGGGGAGTTGTCTCTGGGGGCACGAGCATTCCTCTGTCTGAATATTAGTCGATGATGTTTCCTGTGTCGCTTCGCCAATGCAGGGGAAGGTGGAAGAGATTATACCTAAGGCGATGCAGCCCTCTTTGCTCAAGTAAATCTTGTCAGAGTTGTCGGTGACATATGTGATTTGTCTGGTTTCAACCAATTTACCCCTGTTGTTGGTACCTGTAAAGCGAAGAATAACGGCTCCTAGAATATTTATGCCTTTACTGTTGGCAGCTTTCATGGAGATATTAACTGGAATCAGATCAGAATGCTTGATGTGAAGTTTATTCAGAGCATGGATACCTGCCAGACAACTCTGACAGCCTGTGTCTGCCATTACTCGAGCCACTGCTGCTTTCGGTGGGGCGTGAAGTTTGAAGCCGAAGTGGGAATAGTCTTCTGAGGAAGTGGATATTTTGAGGTTAATGAATGGTTGGGGCCCAGAGGGCCTTTTAATCCATGATTTTGACATAGCGTCATACTGATGGTGATCAAGTGTAATGGATGAGTTGTTATGATATGTGGTGACAGAACAAAGTTCATTAAACACAGCATTATCTTCAGGTTGGATTGCAGCATGTGATTGTATTCCACTTGCCTGAGGTGATTTCTTCCTGCAAACTGAAGCAAAATGGTGTAATTTATTGCAAGAAAGGCATGTTTTATCAAATGCAGGGCATTCTGATTTTCTGAGACTTGCAGGGGCCTTTCTGCCATGCCCTGTTTTACCACAATAAGAGCAACTCACATCAGAAGCAGGTTTATTTAAGTCATGTTTCACAATCCTGGTTCGGTTAAATTTTTTGTACGAACTTGAGGCATCGGTGCTTGGGGATTCCGTGAATAAAGACGCTGAGCGTTTACCGGCTTCTTTTCTTTCAACAAATCTAAAAACTTCTTCTAGTGTCATGTTTTGATTTGTGTGACCCAACAGGTCAAGTTGTATCTCCTGGTCTTCAATGCCTCTGATAAGGATATCCTGAATAATTGGCTCAGTATAATTCACTTCACTATCGCAGGAAGGGCAATCTAGGAGGAATTTACATATACCAGCTTGCCCCCTTAATCTGGCTCCAAATGCTCGGATGGGTTCGTCTCTGTCTTGCCTCATATTATGGAGTGTGACCCGTGCCACCATTACATTTTCTTCACGTACGGCTAGGGCTCGAATGGCAGCAATGACTTCGGCAATAGGTTTTGCGAGGAGGCTGCCTCCAGCAACTCTAGTTACATCTTTACGCAATTGATCTTCACAACACTCTAGCAGCTGAACAACAGCTTCTTGCCCGTTAATGGCTGTGGCATTTACATATTCATCCCACCTTATTAAAAAATATGACCATTCCTCAGTGGTTCCTGCGGCAGTGATGGTAGGCCTCTTAACCTTTTCCACTTGTGCATGTTGCGCTGCAGCACCTGGTCGAGCAGCAGCTGTGTGGTTTATGCAATGGGCGGTCAGTAGGGCAGCAACAATGGCGTCAGACAGGTCGGGGGTCACATAATTGCAATTGTCGATGGGGCATTGTACAGCAGGCATTGTAATGTAGCAAGATCACTGATATTATCATAAATAAGATTCACTTTTTGTTCATGAAATGTTTATTGTCACTTGGAAGGCATCACATGACAATGATAATATCTGCAATGAAAGATAGCATGATGAGAAATGAAATGGCATTTGCATCGGCAGTCAAAATAAATTCAATATGAAATTACACTGACACCTAATAGCATACATGGGTCAGTTAGTAAATTCACAGTATTCACAGCTAGCTAATGAACCATTTGCTGCTAGCATATAATAGATAATAAAGTTTAACTAAAGTCTATAGACAATAATACTGTACCATATACGCAGCGAGTAAATGAGCTGCCAAACTGAAACACTGTTTGCTTACATTCTCACAAATGAGCGCCAATGTATAGATGACGCAATACACATAAATGAAATAGGATCCTATAATGCACATAATGTATAGACGACACAATACACATAAATGAAATAGGATCCTATAATGCACAAGAATGAAATAGGATCATATAATAATTATAACATGTACAACAGATATGAATAGACAATCCTCTAGAAACGTGCTGTTCAAGAAAGAAGGAATAGAGAAAAGAAAAGAATATATTTATCAAATGAGGAAAAAAAGAGAGAAGAAAATAAAAGAATTTGAACAAAGAAGAAAACCAAGGAGGTGCCGATGGAAAAGCGAATCCCTCCGCCCAATAACAACAACAACAACAACAGGAAAGGAAACAAAGAATTGAGTATCAGTAAAAAAAGCCAGAGGGTCGAATATTTGACCCAAGAAATAAGAAAATATGGGTATACGAGAAAAGTAGGGAAGATGGCTTTGGAAGTCATAGAGAAAATATATGAAACAGTAGTACCAACAATATTTGCCAACGTGGAGACCTGGTGTGTAATAAGGGACAAAGATATGAAAGATCTGGAAAACCTCCAATATATGATAATAAGAAATATGTATGAACTACCTGCAAGTACTCCATAATGGGGCATATATGCAGAAACAGGAATATGGCCGGTGTCCTGCAGAATAGAATATAAGAAATTAATGCTCTTCCATAATATCATAAACTCTGAGGAAAAAAAGATTAGCAAGAGAGATAATTGAGGATCAGTTGAAGAACCCGTATGGAAAGCAAGAGCATAGAAGAAATCTGCAGTAAAATATGGGATGGAAGTTGAAGAAATAAGAAGTTGGGGGAAAAGGACTAGGGGAAAAAGAAATCAAAAAAAGAATTATGGAAAAAAATAGAAGAAACTATTGAAGAAAAAAAGAAAATAATGAAAAAATTAAGATTTTAAACATAAAACTTACCCGCTGGTTATATAAGAATGGCTAAAGTCCCTAGACGCCCGGCACAAATTCAAAATCTCGCGGCTATCGCAGATATGCCAGGTGTACACTAGCGCCCTCACGGTAGACAGGTTGAACTATACCAAACCCTTCAGATCTCTGCCGCCATTGCTGGCTGGAACAATTGGAAATCCTCTCGAAGCTTACTCTGTTTTGGACGGTTATTTGGTGATGTACTCCGTTTTTTTAGTTTGGGCTTTCGCGTAATTGATTTCCTTTTCATTTTATCTTGAAATCTTTTTGTTTTGGGTTGATTTATGTAATTTAACCTTTGTTTATGTTTTTGGTTTCTCTCTTACCAATTCAATATGGCCGACCCCTCTCCTGTGTTTCGGAAGTGTGTTAAAGGTTGTCGTACTCGACTTCCGAAGGCTTCTGTGGACCCTCATAATATTTGTGTTAAATGTAGAGGAAAATCATGTTCTTTTGGGGATCGGTGTAATGAATGCTTTTCGCTAACCGATAGCGAGTTGGTAACTTATGAACGTTACATTAAAAGATTAGAGAGGGACAGGGTTAGGCACAGTTCATCTCGTTCTATTGATTTGTCCTTACCTAATGTCATTGATCCTATTCCTTCCCCCGTAGTGGTAGATCAGCAACCGAAGGAACCTTCTATGAAGGATATGTTAACAGCGATTCAGGCTCTCGGGGAAGGAGTCAAATCGTTAGCTGCGGACAAAAGCCAGATCTTGTCCGAGATTAATGTGCTTAAAAGTTGTCGCTCAGGCGACCAACCGAATGTGAAAAGTGTTTCTAATGTGTTTAGTGTTGTGGAGGGTGCGTCTGCGCGATCCTGTCGTTCACCCAGCCTACGACCTCTTTTAAGCTCCCGAACCCATGAGAGAAGTAATGTCGGACGGTGAAAGGGAACGAGAGGCGTCATCAATCGCTCAGACTTCCCCTCGAGCGTTCCTGCTGCCGTAGCACAGGTCGCTCACCCTCATCATAGGAAAGATGAGGTTGGTGCGTTATCGCCTTCCTCGGATGAAGGTTCGTTTGGCGAGGTCTGGCGTCACGCCTCTAGGCCGCTTAAAAGGACTCACGTGGTCGTTCAGCAGCACGAATCGCCTCCGCAACCGGGCTGTAGTAACTGGGATATGCCTGAGCGTTTTCAGTCCCCTGAGGGTTGCTCGCCTGCGAAACGCTCTGACAGGGGTTCTGATGTGGATAATGATGTAATACTGTCAGATTCGGAGCTAATGCCTGTTTCTGATGTGACGGTTCATGCACCACCGCTTCCGTCAGACTGGCTTTCGTCGCCCGAAAGTGGGAAGCGATATGGAAGCGAGGTAGAAGGTGATTTTCCATTAGGAAAAGCTTCTAATGTATCGCATAGCAGCGATCCTAAATGGTCGATGTTATTGGGTATGAAACAGCAGCTCTCATTGTTGATGCGATCTTATCAACCTGCGGTTAGCAGTGCAGTTGGGCGTCAGTCTTCTGTTTCACACAGGCGGCCTGTTGTCTCTGGTGCTGACGCGTTATCGCACAGGCGATCTCCCAATCGCAGAGTTCAACGGCAGGGTGAGATGGATGGGTCACGTCAGGGGGCTGCTACACAGCAAAAAACATTCTTCGAACGTCTTTCCTCCAAAAATGTTGATGTTCGCCTAACAATAGAACGAGCCGCTGAGCAGCAGGATGGTAACGAACGCAATGCAGAACGGTAGCGGCGGCAGGTAGACGCACCGCGTCACCATGATGGCTCACGGCAGTGTACTCATGATGCGGCGGAGCGTCAGCATCAGCAGCAGGCAGAAGCTATGCGTCAACCCGACGGCTCGCATCAGTTGTCTCATGATGGCATGGAGCGTCAGCGTCAACCAGACGCCTCGCGTCATCGCGACAGCTCACGTCAGTTAACCCTCGACGCTGCGCGTCAGTCCATTCTTGACGTTGCACATCAGTCGACCTCGACCGCTCCACTTCAGTTAGATGCCGTTTCCCAAACTGAACGTGACTTTAAGTGTAAGACTTGTGTTCACCAGATAGAGGGAGACGATGAACGTCGCAAACGCTCCCATTTCGGCACTGACGCTTCGGTTCAGGACACGGTTGCAATGGCTGAATTGTCAGAAGAAGAACCAGATGAGGTATCTTGCCCGGACGAACCGCTGGAAGATATTTCTGAGGGAGAAGAGGAGAAACTTCCTCAACATTCAGTGGCCCTCAAAAAACTAAAGCTGGTTTTCACGGAACTTTTTCCAGACCACTTTACTCCTCTGGTGCCACGTTCTCCCCCATCGGAATTTACCTTGGGGAAGGCAACAAAAGTGCCTTTGTTTACAAAGATGGTGCTCTCGCGCTCTTCTAAAAGAGCTTTGAAATTGATGGGAACTTAGATGGAATCAAAGAAGACTCTTGGCAAAACGGGCTTTGCCTTTCCACCTGCGAGATTGGCTTCCAAATCCAGTATTTGGTATGAGACAGGGAAGTTCTGGGCTTGGGAGTTCCTGCCTCTGCCCAGGGAGATTTCTCAAGCCTTGTGGATTCCTTTCATCGACTGGCCTTGAGGAAAACTAAAGTGTGGTGGTCGATGACAGAATTCGGTCATCTGTTAAAAGGCATGTTCAGGGCTTTTGAAGTTTTTAACTTTTTAGATTGGTTTTTGGGAGCCCTAGGAAGAAAGGTCTCTGAAATGAAAGGCACGGACATGAGCAGCCTCATTCATTTGATGTCCTGTATGGACAAGGGAGTCAGGGATGGCTCCAACGAGTTAGCTGCTCTTTTCACGGCCAGAGTAATAAAGAAGAGGGGCACTATGTGTTCCTTCCTCTCTGCAGAAATTCTCCCTAACCAGAGATCGGAGTCGCTATTCTCTCCATTGTCTTCTACTCTATTCCCAAAAGAGTTGGTAGGGGAAGCTGCCACTGCATTAACCCAAAAGGCTACTCATGACCTAGTGGCTAATACGGCCAGGAAAGTTCTGCCTTCTTCGTTTTCTTCCTGTAAACCAAAAGAAGGCACTTCAGGGGTACGATCCTCCCAGCCCTTTTGGGGTAAACCTATCGGAAGAGGTAACTTCAGGGTCGACGGGAGGAAACCTAAGAAGAGAGGAACTAAGACCGGCCGAGGTAGAGTCTGACTGCCCTATCCTTCGGACAGCATAGGGGCCAGGCCGAATTACTTCTGGAAGGCCTGGGAGAGGAATGGAGCGGACCCTTGGTCCGTCCTAGTGTTGAAGGAGGGATACAAGGTTCCATTTTTATCAAATCCTCCACGAGTCACAGATCCTGTGGATCTTTCGCCCAGATACAGGGAGGGACCAAGAGGCAGGCCATGTGACTTCAAATGTCTGTTACTGAAGAAGCGAACAATAGAGAAGGTACAGGATTTAACATCGCCAGAGTTTTAAAACCGGCTATTCTTAGTACCGAAGAGTTCAGGAGAATGGAGACCAGTTCTGGGCGTAAGTGTTCTCAATGGCTACATCCAGAACTCAAAGTTTACCAAGGAGACACAGAAGATGGTTTTGGCAGCAGTAAGGAAGGGTGATTGGATGGTCTCTTTAGATCTCCAAGATGCCTACTTCCATATTCCAATACACCCCAGCTGCAGGTCTTCCAGTTCAGAGCCTTATGTTTCGGTCTCAGCACAGCTCCTCTATTGTTCACGAAAATCCTGCTGAATGTGGCAAGCATGCTGCATTTAAGGGGAATCAGGTCCTACCTGTACCTGGACGACTGGCTTATAAGAGCCACCTCAGCCGATTGCTGTTTGAAGGATCTACAAATGACATTGGAATTGATCAAGGAATTAGGACTCCTAGTGAATTCAAAGAAATCACAACTGACTCCATCCTAGAAGATTCTTTATTTGGGGATGGAGATTCAGGGTCAGAGTTTTCAGGCTTTTTCATTGCCTGTAAGGATCCAAACTGCTCTCCTAAAACTTTGGGCTTTTATAAAAAAGGACGTCAGTTTAGTGAGGGAATGGATGAGCCTTCTGGGGACTCTCTCGTCATTGGAGAAGTTTGTGTCTCTAGGGAGGCTGCATTTACGCCCCCTCTAGTTTTACCTCAATTGGCATTGGAAGAAAGGGGATAGTCTCGACATGGAAAGCATTCCCATCACGGATCCTATAAAATCACACCTTCAGTGGTGGAACAATGAGCACAGACTACAGGAGGGCCTGTCGTTGAATCAAAAGAGCCCAGACCTAGTGTTGTTTTCCGATGCCTCAAACTTGGGGTGGGGAGCGACATTAGGGAAGAGAGAGATCTCAGGTCTGTGGACGATAGAGCAAAAAACTCTCCACATAAATCAAAAGGAGCTTCTGGCAATACATTTGGCTCTCAAAGGCTTCAAGGAGCAGATCCTGGGCAAGGTGGTACAAATCAATGCGGAGAGTACCACAGCTCTAGCCTATATAGCGAAGCAAGGCGGGACCCACTCGCGGTCTCTGTACAAGATAGCGAGGCCTCTTCTCGTATGGGCGAAGGAAAGGGAAGTGACATTATTGACTCGTTTTCTTCAGGGGGTTAAGAATGTGAGTGCGGACGACTCAGCAGGAGAGATCAGGTTCTCCCCACAGAATGGATGTTACACCTGGAGGTCTGCAAGAGTCTGTGGCAGTTATGGGGTCGTCCCCTCGTAGATCTTTTCGCAACAGCAAAGACGAAAAGACTGGAATTGTACTGTTCACCAGTGCTGGATCTCGAGGCCATGCACATAGACGCTTTCCTCATGGATTGGTCACACATGGAGGGGTATGCATTCCCACCATTCAAGATTCTGTACAAGGTAATGCAGAAGTTCGTGTCGCACGAAGGAACCAGGATGACTCTAATAGCTCCGTTCTGGCCATCAAGAAGCTGGTTTCCAGAGGTACTGTAGTGGATGGTGGACGTCCCGAGAAGCCTTCCCTTAAGACCAGATCTTCTCAGACAACCTCACATGGAGAGAAACCATCTAAACCTCCGAGCTCTACGTCTGACTGCCTTCAGCTTATTGAAAAACTCGCTAGATCTAGAGATTTTTCGAAGGAGGCAGCCAAGGTTATTGCGAGAGCAAGGAGGTCCTCTACCATCAAGGTGTATGTCAGGCAGTAACGTAATTTTAAAGTAAAATCTTGTTTTGCCTTTTTGCACTGATGGCTTTCATTTCTATTTTATTTACAATTTTGTAAAGCTAAGTTAAGTATTTTGCTGTTGGTTTTACATTAGTACATATATTTTGGTTAAATGTAGTGTTTAATTTGCTTTGGTTGAAAAAGCTTAAGTTTTTGTGGCGCCATCTATTGAGTGCAGTTTGAAGTGCGGCCTTCCTCGGTATTTTTACTTCCTTGGCAAATTTGTAACTGTTTATTTTTCTTTGTGGTGACTGGGAGTGTTGTAAGGAGAGGTGACTTGTGATTCTCCTAAAGTATTCTTGGCAGTGTAGTTCAAGGCCATTGAAAACTCTGGCGCTGCTGATCTGTCTGCTATTGTGAATTATATATACAATCTGCTGTCATTGAGCTGCTTCTTAATGTGGAAGGCAGTTATACATATGAAGCTACTTGTGGGAGTACGACATGCAACTATGGTTTAAGTGACCTACTGGCTTAATCTGGACATTAGCAGTTTGGTGTAGAGTAGGGCTCGAGAGCCTTTTTTCGTCTTTGATGGATATATCCACTGTATCAGCACCAGAGTGGCCTTGTTGGAGTATGTAGGGAGTCTTCCCTCAGGTAAGAGGAACATCCCCTGTATTTTGGCAAGCCGTAGACCTAAAGTGCATATCCTCCCCCGTTTGTGAAGTGCAGTTCTTCTGATTGGAGTGACATCCTGTGACAGCATTTTTGAGCAGTAAATGGACTAATCTATTGTAAGCAGGTTAAGACATACTCGGGAACAGTTGATTCCTTTAATGTACAAGAGTTGATTACAGATCAAGGGATGAGCGGGAAATGACTTGTGTCTTTTCCTGAACGCCGTGCAAAGAGATACACATAACAGGGAAAACATATCGTACATCAAATTGAACATTCCTACACTTCCCCTTTAAGATCAAAGCTCCCCATTCAAAGCAAACATAGTATATTTAAAACATAGGTATAGATTTCTCCTTTTAGTTGCAAAAATAATAAAACTGGTAAAGGTAGTAATATGTGAAGCAAAAGGAATTCAGCTATAATAAAGATAGTCCTTCGGACACAGCGCTGGAACATACATGAATGGTAAACATGACAAGAGGAACACTCATTGAACACAAATAATCAGGATTAAAGTATATGCACAAAACTTGACATGTTTAGGGGATATTTAACAAACACAACTAAAATGAATTACTCTGTAATATAATAATCGTGCCATTGCGGAGGACGACGTACCCTAGTGCTACTTCTCCTGGGTGGGTACTGGGCCAGCCTCCCCTGAGGCGGTGGGAGTAGGTTCTCCCTCAGGTGATGTGGGTGGCAGGGATCTCAAATACTTGCAATTTCTTGTTGAAATTCTTCCGCTCCCGTCTAACCTTATGCGATATCGGCGGTAGCTATTCTTTTCAATAACCACCCCGCTTCTATTCCAGGCTCGTGTAGTCACATCCTGGATAGCTACCCTCTCACCTATTTGTAGGGGGGAAAGATCCTTGGCTTTCTCGTTATACTTGGATGATGTTCGTTGCTCAACAACGCTTCTTTCCCTCTCTCTTGCGGACAAGGTTTCCGACCAATGCTCGGTGATGAAATGATAACTTTTTAACACTGGCACCGAATCTCGAAGTTGGCGACCCATGGCCAGCTGTGCAGGAGACTTATCTATACCACGTAATGGTGTATTTCTATACTGCAATATCGCCTGAGCTACCTTGTCATTGTCTAGCCCTCCATCAGGTAGAGTATTGCCCAATAATGTTCGTTTGGCGGTGCGCACAGCAGCTTCTGCCCGCCCGTTGGACTGGGGGTAGTGAGCAGACGACACTCTCATAGATACCCCCACTTACCGAAGAAATGTCTCATTTCCATGCTCGTTAGATTCGTGCCCTCGTCCACTGATATTTCTTCAGGTGCTCCCCACTGCATAAAATATCTTCTAAAAACTGGGATCAATCTTGCGGATGTAGTTCCATTAGCGAAGAAATAAATTTCCATCCATCCAGTCAGTCGATCGGCGTAGACCATATACTGCCTCCCTGCTACTTGAAATAAATCTGCAACAGTTCTCTGAAATGGATATTCGGGAGAGGGAGTGTATATAATACTTTCCCTTTATTGCGAAGGTGCCGCAACGTTGCAATCATGGCACTGTGCCCTATAATTTGCCAAGTCACCCTCAATCCTAGGCCAATAAACCGCCTGTCGTGCTCTTCTGATCATGGAGTCAGTTGATTGATGACCTGAATGTAAATTGGTTGCAATGCGTAAACGTAGTACCTCCAGAACTACCAGACGAACATGCCCCTCATCATATGCATATGTGACTAATCCTTCAATGACACTCAGTCTATCACGTACATTGAAAAAAGGTTTTAGGCAGGGCTCCACTTGAGACCTTGACGACGGCCAACCCCCTTCGCTGATGCGTCGCTGCAATAGTAAATAATCAGGATCCTTCTCTGCTTCCCCCCTCATGGTAGCCCAGTCCATAGTAATGACGTCATCCGCCAGCGATGACGTCATGGAGGCAATACAAACTTCGTTCATAAGTTCCTCCTCTTCTTCGTCTTTGACGGTAGTTTCACTGCGAATCACTGGGTAACTTGATATCGTATCGGCTGCCGAATTCTTCTTCCCCGGCAAATATCTCATGGTAATACTATATTGCATAGTTTTCTCCTTCAACTTTAGTAGTCTCGGGTTTGCAATGTCTTTTAGGCTCCTATCCCCAAAGAGTTTTACCAAAGGTCTATGGTCCGTGATTAAAATGAAATTCGGGCATCCCAGTAAAAACTATCTCGATTTCCTAAGGCACCATACTACTGCAGCCGCTTCCCCCTCAATGACGGCATAGCCGGCCTCCGCCTCCGTCAGGTGCCTGCTGCCACATAATGCCAGTTTCCATCCCCCCTTACAACAAAAAGGGGCAATGAGATCCTCGCAATTGCAATATTGTTGCAATATAACAAATCCCATTCCTTCTCTGCACCAATCGGTAACAACAGCAGTGCGCCTTGTCTTATCATAATATGTCAGTCCGTCGCCCAACATCTTGCAAATGCTGTCACGGGCTGCAACAAAACTGTTTTGAAGACGTTGGTCCCAATAAACTTTCCAATGGGGGGATTTCTTGAGAAGATCCCTGAATGGTTCCATTACTGGTGCTACAGCCACAAAAGGTGCAATTTGGTTCACAAGTCCAAACCAAGATCTTATATCCGTGATAGTTGGGCTTGCAGGCATGGGGAAGTTCTTAATGGCACTCATACGCTCATTAGAAGGCCTATAATTATCCTAATCAAGTTCGTACCCCACAAAATCTACCTGTCTTTGACAAAATCGGAATTTATCCGGATTCAGCGTAGTACCATTATCTCCACATAATTGCAAAAAATCACAAGTATGCCAAAAGGCTCCCTCAACACTGACGTCATATAACAACACATCATCTATGCACTTGTACTTTCTGTGTACATCAATAATGACGTCATCGAACCTTTTCGTGTATGCATCAGGAGCCACGCAATGACCCATAGGTGTTCGACAATACTGGTATCTCCCCCATGGTGTAATAAACGTTGTCAACTGTCGGCTCTCCTCATCTAATGGCACCTGGTGGAATCCGGCATAGGCATCAACTACAGTCTTATATGTACGAAGTGGCACACCCGAGACCATGTCAAAAGGAGCACATGTGTGATGCGTTTCTCGTTTGCAATTCTTATTAAGCTCTTGATAGTCCACGGTCCTCCGTGGTTTACCATTTTTCTTTGCTGCTACTACCATCCTCGCACACCAGTCCGTAGCTGTACCAGCAGGGACCTCCCTAATTACTCCTAATTTGACATCTTCGTCCAGCTGAGCCTTAACATCAGCCTCCCAATGCTTAGGAACTGGTATAGGTGTATGACACGCATAGGGGATGGCACCTTCCCTCAGGTGAATGTGATGAGGGGCTCCTTTCATCATTGGCAGAGGGTTTCTTGAAATGTTGAACGTAGTCTTCGCAAAACGTTGCAGTAGCCAGTCCCTCAGCCTAGGGACATTCTCCTCCGTGGCAGCGTATGGCATCTCGCGCAGACGACCACCACCCCCTACCCGTGTGCGAACGTTTTCTTCAGGCGTTTGGCGGGGGTTAGTCGACGCAGAGGGTTTCCGAGTGACGTCATTCACGGTAGCGACAGTATGATGGGGAAACTTTGTATGCACTAGACCTAATGATTTACACACTCCTAAAGACATATAAAAACGGGTAGCACCCTGCACAACGATAACACTAGTGCTCACTGATTTATCACCCAATTCTATTAGCATATCAACAGACCCATATATTCTCAATGACTTCTCCCCTGCGTGATTTACATTGACATTACACCGAGAAAGATTAGGTACCTTCAAACCCAATTTTGGTAACAAATCTACCCCTACTATACACCTTTCTGCCCCTGTGTCTGGAACAGCCTCAACAACGACTCACTCACATGAGAACTCATGCTTAACCTTTATTTTCACCATCGGCAGTTTCCCCACTGCTGCACATAGGCCTACCTGGCAATTGTCCGCAGGTGGATAGGCAACAGTGCATGACGTAACAGACGCGTCCACAATAGGCGCCGTTTTGGCGGGCTGTTGTCCCCGTTGACGACAGAATTTAGCAAAGTGCCCCACAATACCACACTGAAAACAGTTAACATTATCAGCAGGACATTTTCCCTGCCAAAGAGAACAACCACCACACTTTCTACACCTGGTATCTGACTTACTGCTACCAGTAGGTTTCGAGCTACTACGGCCACGGCCGTGTCCCTTGTCACTATTATTAGACCTATAGCTAGCAATAATTTTACTTTCACCTTCTAACCCACTTTCAACTAGGTCTAAGCCTATCTCATCCCCTTTTACCAAACTAGCTACGTTTGCCCTTCCACGAGCGTTAATACTATCCTTTTCTGCGGATTCATAAATTTCACATTTACGTAACAATTTCTGCACAGTATTGAAAACCTCATAATCCTGTAGGATCTCTTACTTAAGTCCCACATTGCTTAAACCACTTGTTATCAGCTGAACTAACACAAAATCATTCAGATCAGCTCGACAATGGGGACACTTAAACCCACAATCTAAGGCCAATTGTTGGCACCTATGCACAAAAGATTTCGTGGTTTCTTGATCGCCTTATTGCGCTGAGAAAAACTTGTCCCATGCCACTGCCTTATTCACAGACTTCGTCGTGATCTCCTTCAGTCTGTCAAATGCCTCAGAGGCTGTTAATGAGCTCCACTGAACCTCTGAGTGCGTTGCATCTATAGCCATCCTTAACTTCTCATCGCAGTTTAACCGGATACTGATAAGTGCATTCTCTCCTGAGACGTTTCCTAAAGCCAGCCAATCACTCATAGAGCGACACCATTCTCGAAAACTGCTTTGTGTCATCTCATAGCTACACTTCTCAGGGCACATCGCCCTAACACCTGCCGAGGCTGAACCATTTGGTTTTCCTTGTGCCATGAGGCTAACCAAAGCCTGTAACAAGTCCTGTCCCTCGTGGCTCCGGCATGCCGGTGTTGCATTCCTGCTTGCAGTACCCCTGGGGGAACGTCTTGCTGTGCCCCTGGGTGTGTTGTGATGGCCTCGTCTCAGCATCTTGTAGGTCCTGCTTTGGAACGAGATTCACTGTGCCATGTAAGCAGGTTAAGACATACTCGGGAACAGTTTATTCCTTTAATGTACAAGAGTTGATTACAGATCAAGGGATGAGCGGGAACTGACTTGTGTCTTTTCCTGAACACCGTGCAAAGAGATACACATAACAGGGAAAACATATCGTACATCAAATTGAACATTCCTACATCTATATTAATACCGGTCGGTGTCAAAGGACTAATCTATTTGTGTATTTGATTATTGTGAAAGCTGTTGAAGGTGTAATGTTTGAGTGTCATAAGAGTATGTACTTTAATATTAAGGTTTAGATTATTGTGTCATAGGTAGGATTATTCTTTCTTTTTGTATGTTCTTCCACTTCTTTCCTTTCTATTTAGTAATAGGTTAGCATGGTGGGTAAAGGTTTTTGGGTCCCTTAACATTAAAGATTTGATTTCCTCACAAAGAGTAGGGTTTAGTTTTAGCTTTAGGTGACTCGTTAAGTTAATCGATGGCATATTTTACTTGATCAACTTGTTACTTTCTGTGAGCCATCAGTGTTCATATATTTGTGTAATAAATATTGTGAAATTTTTGCCCTTGTGTCTTTCTGGTTTTTCCTCGCTCCTACTGATTTGTGTTTTTGTCTCTGGATTTGAGATTAAGATAAAAGAACCCGTTATGGTTTCCTCCTAGAGGGAGTTCGTAACAGTGTATTAGTCCTAGTGGGAGTTATTCAGAGAATGGTGTAGAGCTAATTCGGTGTCTTCATACAGTACCTCTATAACTCAGATTGGCGATTTCTTCCTAGACCTCAGGAATAAGCATAACTTCTCTTCCTCAACAATCAAAGGTTACAGAAGTATGTTGGCGATGGTCTTTAGACGCAGAAATTTGGACTTTTCCAACAATAAGGACTTGCAGGATCTTCTTAAGTCTTTTGATACTTCAAAGAAAAGACAACCAGAATCACCTGCCTGGAACCTGGACGTTGTTCTTAGATATCTCATGAGTGACAGATTCGAACCGTTACACTCGGCCTCTTTGAAGGATCTAACCTTGAAAACTCTGTTTCTGGTTAGTTTAGCCACTGCTAAGAGGGTCAGTGAAGTTCACGCCTTAAGCAGGAACATTGGTTTCCGAGATGGGAAAGCCATACGTTCCTTGCAGCTTGATTTTTTGGCCAAGAATGAATATCCTTCCCATCCATGGCCTAAGTCTTTTGAGATCCTTAATCTCTATGATGTTGTGGGAGAAGAGTTGGAGAAATTGCTCTGCCCTGTAAGAGCATTAAGATTCCATTTGAACAGAACAAAGAATTTGAGAGGCAACTCAGAGGCTCTGTGGTGTGCAGTAAGAAAACCTTCACTGCCCATGTCGAAGAACGCCTTATCCTTTTTCATAAGGCTCTTGATTAGGGAGGCTCACACCCAGTGTGATGAGGCAGACCAGAGGCTCCTCAAGGTGAAGACGCATGAAGTCAGAGCGGTAACGACTTCAGTGGCTTTTAAAGAAAGCCGTTCTCTGTGAAGTATAATGGATACAACTTTCTGGAGAAGTAAGACTGTATTGGCATCCCATTATTTAAAGCATGTTCAGACTCTCTATGAGGACTGTTACACGTTGGGACCATTCGTAGCGGCGAATGCGATAGTAGGTGAATGATCTACCACTACGTTCCCTTTTCCTAATACCCTTTTCTTTCTCTTGGAACTTGTAAAGTTATGGTTGTATGTGGAGATTGGTCGTCAGTCTTCCGCAATCTGTTGCTTGGTCAGGTGGTCAATTTGTTCCTTGAGTGCGTTCGGAACAAGGGTATTAGTTGAGGTCCTGTCCTGTTATAGGTTATGGCTCCGTTTGACAGCTCCTAGAGATCATCAGCCCCCTGGGTGGACCGCTGGATCTCCTAAGGATAGCTTACAGAATGAGGCAGAGAATCATTGCAGTCAGCTTCCTTATCAGGTACGAACCTCTTAAGTTGTATATGCAACTCTTAAGTGAATTTCCAATGATATTACTGTCTCTGACTCACCACCAAGGGTGTCAATCAGCCATTCTTATATAACCAGCTGGTAAGTTTTATGTTTAAAAATTATATTTTCATAATAAAATAAATTTTTGAACATACTTACCTGCTCGTTATATAAGTTAAAAACCCACCCTCCTCCCCTCTAGAGACCATGGGGCATGGAAGATCTGAAGGGTTTGGTACAGTTCGACCTGTCTACCGCAAGGGCACTAGTGTGCACCTGGCATATCTGCGATAGCCAGGAGATTTTGAATTTCTGCCAGGCGTCTAGGGACTTTAGCCATTCTTATATAACCAGCGGGTAAGTATGTTCAAAAATTTATTCTATTATGGAAATATCATTTTATTAAAGGAAATGGCCCACTGCCTTATATCAGAGAAATGAATCTGGATAAGGCATCCCTAGTAATGAAGACAAGATTAAATATGCTCAATTTAAAAGCAAATTTCAGGGGAAAATATGAAGATAATTTTTGGGCTCAGACCATGTCCTGATGGAAGGTTCATTTCAGTAGCTTCCTAGGGTATATTTGACAGCAGTGATATTCCCAGAGAATTTAAATAAAGGTCTCCAGAATTCTAACTTTTAGCACGAATATCCTTAGAGTTTCCTTTCAGGATATCGCATAATATCAAGGAACATTCTTGACACGCCACATAGCAATCTGCACCCCGCATAGTGTTTACGCTTTGAGGGGGAAAAGTGGCAAAATAAAAAAGGAGCCGTTACAAAATTCTCCTCCTCCGTTACGGTTTGAGTACTCAGATGGTGCCACAATCGTCGGCCATCTTTATTCCTTTCTCTGTAGTGCGTCAGCCCGGTGATTTTTCCCAGTGCTCTTTCGCTATATTGGATTACAGTATAATGCAATCTCCAGCATCTTCTACTTCTGGAAAGTTGAGTATTTAATTCTTATATTGTATAAATTTAGCTCTGGCTGTAAAGTAAAGATTTAACTCGAAATTAACTATGTTTTTGGCAGAGCCATTGCCTGGACTGGAGTCGCCTTTGGTGCTGTTGTTCGTAACGCATGTGTTATTTAGTTAGTCAGAACGACTTTCCCGGTATAAGAGCTTAAATAAATATATTTAGCTATGTAGTCTTCATTGCTAGGAATTAATTATATTATGCCGATAGTATTCTTTAGTTTCGGTGAATTAGGTAGCCGATCTTGTTGATGATAAGCTTCCTAGCCTAGGTGTTTTAGATTACTCTCTTGCATGATATAATAGGTGTTCCTGGTGTTATTAATTTTAAATGAAGATATTAGGCAATTTATACATGTAAGATATATGGATTGCATAATAATTTTCCTCTTCCAAGATAGTATACAACAGAGCTTCGATGAGTCAGGTAGTCGATCTCACTGTCACTAGGCTAATAGCTTTGTGGCTTTAGTGTACTTTCATACAATTCCCCCGTTACCTTTATGTGAAGGTAATCCCTTCTTCCCTCTGAGTGTAGCCTATGGCTACGATCCTAGCCGATCTTGCCTTGAATTGTGATTATGGTAAGGTTAGGCTAGGGTTTTCTGCCCCTTTACCAAGCCATTGTTGATGAGCTTTGGATTTGGGTCAGAACCTCAGAGTATTTGTCATGTACGGGCAGCTGTCCAATAGGGTGAATGTACTCCCCTGTTGGACGTAGTTGGGTGGCATAGGAGGCCTTGCCCCCTAGACTGCACTTGGAGGGGTCATGGGATCCCTTTCTCCCTGTGGTCTAGCAACTAGTCCTGTGCCTGCAGACCCTAGGCTGAAGAATAGTGATTATTCTTTGGCCTGGGATGGCACAGGCATGGGAACTCTGTTTCTCTTTAAGTTAGGTGACGGCTTGATGATGCCAGTCCGTTTACTGTATTGGCAGACCTTAGGCTGGAGAATGTACTCTCCTTATGCCTATGATGACGCCAATACTGAAACAGAGTTTAATTTTTGTATGGTAGGGATGGCATGCCGCCGGCTCCTCTCACACCTTATACAGCACCCTTTTCCCCGTCCCTTTCTGTCCTTTTGTGATGGCCTAGCCATCACATCTCTGTGTCCGCTGTCCTACAATCTCACCAATTGCCGGCAGGTTGTAGGGTCGGCTCGGTCTTCTGCCTGTATGGCCTAATCGTTCAGCTTCCCTATATGATATGATGTTCTGGGATAGCTGTTTCGGCAGGTCTAGCTGCTGGCAGGAGACCCATTTGCCCTAGAGTGTTCTTCAGTCCTCCCTTGGGCTGCCATCCGCTGCCTTTGTCCGACTGATACAGGCATAGCTGCGGATGGGTGGAAGCTTGATCATGATATGTTCTCCCCTTCCATTAGAACCATCGTTCAGGAGGAAGGTGTGATACAGTGGCTAGTGCCGCCACCCTTTCATCATCCTTCACTCCTTGCTTTCTCTCTCTCTCTATTGGCTAGTGACGCCAACTACTAATCTATCTGGCAGCTGCTGGCTACTAACCTAGGCGGCAAGGTGCAGGCTAGCCTTGTGGTCTGGCAGCCATTGATTCACTGTCACATCTGACTCTGCCGGCTAGAGCTGGCAGTGTCTGTACTTGGCCACTACCCAGTCACATTGAATGATGGCTGGGATTGTGTGCCTTCAGTCGGTGACCCGCCGGCAGTCCGGTGGGTCGCTGGCAAGTCGGTGGGTTGCCGGCTATACATAGCCACTACCCAGTCACATTGAATGGTGACTGGGATGGTGAGCCTTCAGTCGGTGACCCGGCAACCGGCGAGCTGCCGGCAGTCTGGTGGGTCGCTGGCAAGTTGGCGGGCTGCCGGATATACATATAATGAATTTTGTGCCATGTTGTGATTTTCACCAGTTTATTAAATCTGCCCGATGTACTGGGCGGATCGCAAGGCCTTGAAGAGGCGAGATTCCCAAAACCTTCCAGGAGTTAACTAAAATATGGCGATAAAATTTACAATTTTATTATAAAAATAAACTCTGATACAAGACAAACAACATCCTTAAGCATTCACAAGACTTAATGAAAAACAAGACTGACCCTTGGTAATGTAGCACGTGCTCTTCAAGCACAAAGTCCACACCGGACTCATTAAAAAAACTGAAAATAGTGCCAATTCGAATTCAATACACAACGAATCACACACCAAATATCCCTATTCTATTTTAACTCAGGATTCAGATCCCCAATCACAAGGATCTCTACATTAAACTACATGTCTTGCACACAAACTTATACTACAACCAACCCGGTACACGAGGTAGAGAGAAGAGAACAAATTAATAAATGACTTATCTTTAGGGGGGACGAAGAAGCAAAGAGGCCAAGTGAGGCTCAGCAGCTTCGAAGAAAAGTTTGTTTTCCCGCATTAACTAAAGTTTCCTTAGCAAAGTGGAGGGAAATCTTAGTTTATTTCTTTGCAAGGGGTTTGACAATGCTTTTTTATTTACTACAAGATCGCAAAACAGTTAAGGCTTTTCTTTAAACACAAGGGAAAGTTTAAGGCTTCGGCTGAGGGCCAGAATTTGTCCATATCCAATGACTTGGAAAGTCATTGACACTAAACACATACATAAGACATTTTTGTCATTTTGCCTCGATTTTACGTTAGATTCATCATTGATATATCATAAACAGACAAAATCCACAACACTCGCTCCTTCCCCACCAGGTGGTTAAGATTTAAGTTCCAATACAGTCGTGTATTAAACCTCAGTCATTCGCCCGCGAGATCCCCCAGCCTTTCCCTCATTTGACGAAACGTTCTGATGTCAAATGGCGGGACTTTGGAATGGCCAGTTCGAAAATTCCCGACATGCCAGTTGAATTAAGTCTAAGTACTAGCCTTGCCGGCAGTAACTGTTGTATATAAATATACAGTAGACAGTACATCTGTAGTATAGAGCATATTGCAGATAGAAAACTATGGTATTTAATTATACAGTAGTCAAAGTTTTCCAACATACTCTGTGCATCCAGGAGCAGTCTAATGTTGAGACCTAATAGAATTGGGAAAGGAATTCCCTTTTTCTTTACACTGATTGTTGATCAGTTTCTTTAATCAACTCTTTTTGGAAGTGGGTGTTGTTTACACTACTCTATCCTTATGGGCTAGAATCTTCCATTGGGCCTCTTATAGAGGATACCCTAGAATTAAGAGTGAGGAAGGTCACAGCAATTGGCTGGGCGGGAACCACATGTATGTGTCTTTCCTATTTCATTTCCAGCTTACCTATCCTAAGCTATATGCAATAAAATAGAATGGAAATTATTATTATAATATTTATTAGTCTAATGAGATAGACTACAATATACTTATTTTATTTTCCTCTCTTTACAGGAGGACTATGTCAAGTGTGACAGCGTGTTCTGCAGTATTCGCCGCGAGAACTTTCATGGCCATCTGGGGTGTAGGACACACTCCTGCTGTTCCATCAACAAGGGACCTCTAAAATACTGGGACCCACAGGTATGTACAGTGTGCAAGGACCTGTTGAATGAGGCATTTGAAAATCCCAAGAGAGCCGAGTCAAGGGATGCAGCTCGGGAGAAGTTACACAAATGGGTTCGTGGATTTCAAAAGAACTCCACGGGACCTTACCTCCCTAGTGAGTGTATGAGAGCCCTGCTATTCCCCAAAGCATCTGCAGATGCTGTTATTCCTCAGCCTCACCCTGAGATCCCTTGCATGCAGCTATCTGTCGACACGGATGTCTCGGATGCAATGAAGGACATGCATCCAGATGATTAGAGGATGTCAGAGGTGTCAGAGGACACCGGTGGCTCCTGAGACGGAAGAGGAAGAGATCGAAACAATCTCTGTTTCGTCAGTTCCTGCCCCAGAAACTGTACCCTGTACGTCCTTCGCTCTTCAACCTACGAAGTCGGACGACACTCTGGCTGCCATCACAGCTATGATGGAAATGTATGACAAGAAGATCGAGCAGAGGGAACCTGAACTCAAGAAGGAGATTCTTCGACTTACGCTTTCTCATGGGCCTTAACAGAGGCTCAATGTTAAGGATCTTCCCTCGTGTTACTAGGTTAACCCATGGAGGCATGCCGAGTACATGCCCATAACCAATGGCAAGATCTTCGTTTCGGAAAAGCAGGGCGCTGTCCCCATTGAGGACGTCGAGTTCTGGCCCAGCTTTGAGTCCTATCCAGACTGCTTCGTTCGTCTTAGGACCAAACCGGTTTCCAAGGAGGAAACAGAGCCTAAGGAGGTCATAGTGCTTGATCACTCGAAGGCCCAGGCTTTGTTCTCCAGCAGCCTGAAGGACAAGGGCTTCACCAATTCTAAGGTGCCGGCCCTGAGCAAGAAGCCTCCCTCTTTTCTTGCTCCCACAACTATGGTTTTCCCCTTCGCGGAGAAATCATTCAGGGCAGTGGTTAAGGCAGTGGAAGCAGGGAAACCTTGCCCTATACTAGATGAGTGTAGGCCTCTCTCCCTGGCTTTACCATCCAATGGTAATGACTTGAAGGACATTCAGCTAACCTTCTCAGTTGGGAAGTCGGAGGCTGACATCGCTGGATGCCAGTTCAACGAGAACCTCCCCAAGTTGTCTGAGTTTCTCCTACATAGAGAACAAGATACAAAGGAGAGGCTTGCTGCCTCTCTGTCCCTCCAGGTGTCCATGGAGGCAATGGTCAGTGAACAAAGAACCCCAGACATGTTCATGGTCTTGGCCAAAGCACATTTGGCAACCCTAACAAAAGATTTCTACAGCTTTGTTAGGGCAAGATGGGCTTGTAGAGAATTTGTGTTAGCTTCGGCTGCTGTCAAACACGAGCCCAGGAAGTTGATATCTTCCAACATCTGGGGGAAAGATCTGTTTCCTAACGATCTAGTCAAGGAAATTGTCGACAAGGCCACCACGGAGAATAGAAATCTTCTCCAGAAGTGGGGCATGTCAACGAAAAGAAAGTCTTCTCCGGATGAGGGTCCTCAACCGAAGAGAAAGACAAAAAGGCCAAGAGTGCCAGCTCGCCCTGCTAAACAACAACTTCCCGTGACTGCGGCCCCACAGATGGTGGCACAGCCCCAACCTACCTACCAGTTAGTACCCCAGCAAGTGGTGACTCAGTCACCAGCCTTTTCTCCCACCTATGAGAGGCAGACCACTACCTTTCGCCCTAGAGGTAAAGGCTCGGGTAGAGATTCCTCTAGACGTCCCTCTAGAGGAAGAGGAGGTAGGGGAGCAAGCGGTCCAGGAGGCAAGCCCTCCGGAAACCAGAGGCAATAAGATGCCTCCTGTAGAAGGAAGACTCCGACTCTTCCGGGATCGTTGGATCTTCGATCCCTGGGCCCACAGCATAATCAAGAATGGACTAGGATGAAGCTGGAAGACAGCTCCACCAGCATTTCCTCAGTTCTTCCAACACTCCACACCCGTTCTGGAAGAATACGTCCGAGAGCTCTTGAGCAAACGGGTGATCAAGAGGGCAAAGTCCATCAAATTCCAAGGAAGGCTATTTTGTGTTCCCAAGAAGGACTCAGACAAACTCAGAGTCATTCTGGATTTGTCTCTCAACAAGTTTATCGAGAACAACAAGTTCAAGATGTTAACCCTTCAACACATAAGGGCCCTATTGCCCAACAGGGCATACACAGTCTCCATAGACATGGCGGATGCCTAATGGCATATTCCGGTGAATTGCCAGGTCTCCTCCTACCTAGGATTCAGGCTACAGAAAAGAAAGTACGTTTTCAAAGCCATGCACTTTGGGCTAAACATAGCCCCAAAGATCTTCACAAAGCTTTCAGAAGCAGTCGTTCAACAACTACGCCTACAAGGTGTCCAGGTGGTGTCCTTCAGTCCACATAAGACTGATTCTGAACAGCGAAGTGGTAGTAAGATGTCTGAAGATCGCCTCAACTCAACCAAGTGATGTTGGCCATCTTCCGACTAGCGGAAAAGAAGAGATGGCACTTATCAGCAGTTCACCTTCAAGGGTTCTGCAATGTGACAGCGGACGCTCTATCCAGGATAGCTCTGATAGAGTCAGAATGGTCCCTAGAGGCAAAATCATTCTCCTTCATCTTGCATCAAATCCCAGAACTTCAGATCGACCTCTTTGCAACGAGCGACAAGAAACTTACTCAATACGTGGCTCCGTACGAGGACCCTCGAGTGGAAGCAGTGGACGCCATGTCCCTGGACTGGAACAAATGGACCAGAATTTACCTGTTCCCTCCACCCAACCTGCTGTTGAAGGTCCTCAACAAGCTGAGATCTTTTCAGGGAACAGCAGCCCTAGTGGCCC
Source organism: Palaemon carinicauda (assembly GCF_036898095.1). Classification (NCBI taxonomy): domain Eukaryota; kingdom Metazoa; phylum Arthropoda; class Malacostraca; order Decapoda; family Palaemonidae; genus Palaemon; species Palaemon carinicauda. Next base: position 242,371 of record NW_027171474.1, read on the forward strand.
CAAGTGGCCCCGGAGTAACTAGTACCCCTTGATTCTGGAATTACAGCCAAGGCTGATTCCTCTGTCGGACCCAGTTCTGTCTCTACAAGTTCAGAAGTCGATTGTCTTCTCTTCATTACAGAAAACTGAAGACCTTCATCTCATGATTTTCTTTCCCTGGCAGTAAAGAAAAGGTTCGGGATCTAGAAAGAAAGTCTTGACTTCTCGGAGGAATATAAGTCAAAATCTACCAAAAGGAAGAATTAGGTGGCTTTCGTCTAGGCAAAGAATCTAAAGGAAATCTCGATGGATTTCTGTTTGTCTGTCTTTATTCACCTTCATGGACAAGGTTTAGCAGCCAACACGATAACTACGTGTAAATCTGCCTTGACAAGACCTTTACTGTATGCCTTCCAGATAGACTTATCTATTGAAATTTTTAATAAAATCCCTAAGGACTGTGCCAGGCTTAGACTTGCAGCACCTCCAAGGCCCATCTTGTGGTCTCTTGATAAGGTGCTACATTTTGCCTCAAGTTTGGACAATGAGCCTTGCTCTTTGAAAGATTTGACTCAGAAAGTTATTTTCTTGTTTGCTATAGCCTCAGGGGCTAGAGTTAGTGAAATAGTGGCCCTGTCTAGGGAAGAAGGCCATATCCAGTTTGCTGAAACGGGTGAGCTAAACCTCTTTCCTGACCCAACGTTTCTCGCCAAGAATGAGCTACCCACTAAGAGGTGGGGTCCCTGGAGAATCTTCCCTCTGATGGAAGATGTCTCGCTGTGTCCAGTGGAGAGTCTAAAGGTCTATCTTCGCAGAACTTCAGACTTCAGGGGAGGACAGCTCTTTAAAGGAGGAACATTGGGTTCAAACCTATCACTAAAACAACTAAGGGTGAAGATCACCTACTTTATTCGCAGAGCGGATCCTGACAGTACACCCGCAGGTCATGATCCTAGGAAGATTGCTTCATCGTTAAATTTCTTCCAGCTTATGGACTTTGAGTCTTCGCTCGTTTACTGGATGGAAGTCATCCAGGGTGTTCTTTAACCACTATGCGAAGCAAGTGCAGGAATTAAAGCGTTTCGTGGTAGCGGCAGGTAGTGTGCTAAAACCTGTCGCTTAGTGCAACATGGTAGTGAAATGTCATCACGGTGACATTATGGACTGTTCCAATATACTAAGGTGGTGTAACATAGACTGAACACTAGTGCCATGTGTTTCTTATACAAGTGTAAATAGATAGATTCTCAGAAAGACATTAAAATTTCTAAAACAAAATTTTTCATGTGAGGTGGCAAAGTTTTATTTTTCAGATAAAACAAGCATTTCTGATTTATTTTATCTTCTCTATGTTATTGAAAGGATTTTTCATTTGCATTTTTTACATTGTTGCAAATGTATGTTGAACTCTATTTATTGCTTGACAATAAATGACTAATGGTTTTGTGCTTCTTATTTAGCCCTAAACATTTCTAATAAAGCCTATATGAGAGCATTTATTTAAACCCTTTATTCTGCGTGAAGTAATTGAACAAAAGCTATAACTTTGTTCCCACATTTATACAAATCTTTCTAGCTAGATGTAACTTTTTCCAATGCTAGATAAAAACTTTGGCTAATGACATACAATGAGACCTGCATGTCTGTTTTGAATGCCAGGTGGGTTCCATAAAATATGCAACTTCGAGACTTTTTCCGAATCTAGTTTGACTCTTCCCTGTAGAGGGCAGGAAGCACTAACATAGTATATGATTAGCAGAAATGACATATAAAGGTAATGTCATAGGTCTCTTAAGGTCTAAAGGACCATGGAAAGATTGTCTTGAAGTTGAAAGGCACAACTGGGATATCCACGATACATTAATACTCTGTTAAACTTCCATCAGGACGATATGGCCTGAGCCCCAAAAACGGGTTTTGAGCGAAGCAAAAAATCTATTTTTGGGTAAGATAGCCATGTCGTCCTGAAGGACCCGCCCTCCTTTCTATGAAAGGCCTTGGCAGGCTCCCTCCCGATATTACTGTATCAAAAAGTACCGGCTACAAAGGAATAAAGATGGCTGACAATTGTGGCACCATCTGAGTACTCAAACAGTAACGGAGGAGGAGAATTTTGTAACGGCTCCTCTTTTATTTTGCCCCTTTTCCCCCTCAAAGCGTAAACGCTATATAGGGTGCAGATTGCTATGTGGCGTGTCAAGAATCCGTCCCTTGATATTATGTGATATCCTAAAAGGAAACTCTTTAAGGATATTCGCGTCAGAAGTTAGAATTCTGGAGACCTTTAGTTAAATTCTCTGGGAATATCACTGTAGTCAAATATACACTAGGAAGCTACTGAAATGAACCTTCCATCAGGACGACATGGCTATCTTACCCAAAAATAGATTTTTTGCTTCGCTCAAAATCCATTTTGTGTGACCTGTGCAAAGATGAAGAAGATACTACCGAACATTTATTTTTATGCCCAAAATTAGGACAGTTAATGAATGTAGACACAAGTTTAGGTACGCTGAAAAATCCTAGCAGGAATCTGGCTGCATTTATAGGTAGGGCAATGCGTATAAAAGAAGAATTTAAGAAGTTCAAACTGACCAAAATAGGTTGCCAAAACTGATGAAGGCAGGGTGTTATTCTATCTAATTTCAATGTAGAATGGAGTAAATGTAAAGATTGAGAATCTCATTAAGATATTGATTTATTTAATGCACAGGTAATATAAACTTAATAACAATAATAAGAATAAGCTTAGAAGCTTTGCACGTATCTATAAAGTGATAAGAGTGCTCGCAAACTTATTTTGCGGAGTGAGCAATAAGGAACCAGGAACCAGGAACCGGAGTTTTAACAAAACCTTGTATATACCATCGTTTTATGTCTAAATGGTAAGTTTCCTGTCTATTATAATGTCTAATGAATAAATTAAATCCAAAGGATAATCTATAGAATATATAACCTAGAAATAAAATTCTTGCTTAGCTCAAGCCAGGGCTCCTTCTCATGTTTGCATGTCACTCAAAGAATGTTATTTTAGAAAAGGGACTTAATTTTCAATTACAGAATGATGTAAATGGCTTATTATTTTACGATATACAGTATTGATATCGTGTCCAATAAAATATGAATGAACTTGATGGTGTATATCAGTATTTTTTTTATTCATATTAGTTCTATAGATTTGCCTGAATTTTGTAATGGACCCCATTAGAGTATGGTTTTGGATCAGCGGGAAAATTGAAACGAGCTAATTGCTTTGGTATAGTATTATTGTACTGTAATCCATGATAGTCTGAATTGCAATATAAGTAGTAAAAGAGTACATAGTTTATGTGTTTGATTCGTAATAATTATGAAAGGTATTGTAAATTTCAAAGATTATCCTAATATTATTATTATGGATCAGCGGGCAGGTCCTACGTCGAGCATAAAAAACGGGAATTTCTTCCCGTTTTCTAGCTATTTATGAGACAAGACTGCTGTCCTACAAAATCTGTGAAGGTTGTCCTGCTAAACCTCCACAAAAGAACGCCACCTAACTTAAACGACCCACCTCAAATAACCTAGAAGCCGTGTCCCTATCTAACGTGGGGTCTAACGTCCCTTTGCGACCCCACTTACATTGCTGTATTCTTAGTTCCTACCTAACAGAGAGCTAACGCCCCCCTGCGACCCCCCTTACACTTACACTGCCTTATCCATAATCAGCCGTCATCATACATGCACATTATTATCATTATTGTTATTATAATTATTATGATTAAGTCTTACATTAATCTACCTAGTTATGTGACCTTAATCCACTGTTAACAGTCCTATCCATGCATGAGATATGACTTTTTAATTTTAAAGAGAAAAGTACCTGTCTTTTCAACTTGTTCCTGCACAAATGCAAAATTTTCATCCATAGAATATCGATATTTCTTCGGTGGAGCTGGAATAGCAATTGATTCGTTATGACGTATTTTTGCACCATTGGAAGTTATTCTTTCAAATTGTATGTTTAGTTTGATGGCTACATCTGAAATATGAAGACGTAGTAAAAATTGCAATAAAACCCAGGGAAGGTTGGTAAATGTTGCAGATATATGTGTAAACTTGTCATCAATCATAATTATCCATGTGCGTTTTGCATGATTATTCACAATCATACTGAGTGCAGGTCATGACCTCCTCTGCATTGGTAAGCATTCTTGAAAAAGAGAGGAAGAAACCTAAGTTGGACTATCTGATGTTAACTGTAGCAACAGCCAGGTTGATGCTGAAGAACCTCTATAGCTCTTAATTCTCTCATTCGAATTTGTGTTTGACTGTGACTTCTTAGTAAAGTCCCCTGGCTTTGTCCTTGCGGAATGCGCAGGGAAAGTCAGTAGGCCTTGGCACTTCATTGATTAGAGTTTCAGGTTGTGGGAATGCGTGGACCTCTCACAGTGAAAGCTACATTTCATCTCATCCTGTAGGGTCTCCCGTCGGCGTTCAGACTGTTCATGACAAGTTTGACCTAAAGAAATTTTGGCCTTTTTTAAGTTTTTCAGGTTGGCCCTGCATATCTGTATTAAAGGAGCTCGTAACTAAGGTTGCTCCCCCTGGTGTCCACCGTACCAGTGACCCCAGTGCATGTGAGGCATGTAAAAGTACCTCCAGTTCCTGCCTATGTTCTGCATACCCCTGTGCCTTTTACTCCTTCCCCAAGGTCAATATTGATGTCCCCAGTGCCAGTGACCACTGCCCTTCTCATAAGAGCTTCTTATTCAATGGTCACATATACTTCATGTCAATCCTCCTTTTCTTCTCCTCCCTCTGATTTTTGTACTTCTCTCAAGAAGAAGTCTAGGCAGATAGATCACCAGAAGTCCCATGGAGGTAAGTGGTATGTTATCTCCAGTAGCCAAACTGATAGGAGCTGCTTAGCCCCATATGGGTCAGAGTGTCCTGTAAATGAGGAGGCTGAATGCTTTTCCTCATCCATTCTACATGGAAGGTGAAATACTGCTCATGCTTCATTCTCCAGAGGTAAGATGTTACCTGTCAGTGACGGTCTTTCATAAACAGGAGCTGGACATACGTCTGATCCCAGTGGAATCAAGGAACCTGGAGTCAAAACAAAAGCCCTTCACAAGACATGGGGCAGATGTCCAGATGTCTCTGAACGTCTTCTACAGCTGTTCTTCCAGGATAAAAGGACTATCTTCTGTGCCTGATGTCGTAGAAGGGATATTTCTCTCATTAGAGCAGTTTTTACACAGTCCGCAGTCTTCCTTGTCTTTCATCGCCAAAAGAAGCTCCTCTCTGCTAAAGGCTACAGATCGTACTTGAGTATGACCTCCCGATGAAAGGGTACAGACCACTACGTTCCTGAGAGTTGTCTAGGCTCGTGAGGAACTTAAAGCAAGCTGTTATACCCAGGATTCTTGGGTCCCCAAGGTGGGACATGACCGTGACCCACAAAACTCCCATATTCTCGTTTAAGTCTTTGTGCAGGTCCCCAGACAGAGTTCCAGCTCTTAAGTGTGTTCTTAGGCTATTTCTAGCATCAACGAAGGGAGGTAGGGAAATCACATACATTTTTATTCTTTCACACCAAGGGGGGAAGAAAATCTCCTTCAATTTGGTGCCAGACTTCCCTGCCAAAACCCAGAACCCAGTGGCCTATGCTGTCCCCTCCCTTTGGGAGAACTTACATGGTGATCAAAAGTAGGGCACTGCAGCACTATCTAAATGGTACCTGATGACACTTCAGGCCGGAGGGTTAGTCTTTTTCGTTTGCTGGTTCAAGAAAGAGTTATCAAGAAACCTTCTCTTTGTTCCGACACAGATACAAACCTTCGCTATTTATAAGTTATTACTTTCGGCAACGCTGAAAACCAGCCAAGACAATTTTAGTGAGGGATAATTACTCCATCTGCTAGTTAGTGGGAGGGGGTTGGGGTAGACTAGCTACCCTGCTCACTCACACCTGTCGGTTGAGTAACCACTTTTGCTTTTGGCCTTGACTTTATTACTTCTCCTTTTTCTTTTGTGTGTATCGGTGTGTGTTTGGTTATTGTCCCGCTATGCGGACATTTCCAGGGATTGAAGGCCGCTGCTGTGGCACCTTCATGTTGTCCGTGGAGACAGACCCACACCCTTTATGCTCGGCTTGCCGGGGAACTCAGGGGAACTCAGTGTTCGCGGGACAACACCTATTCCGAGTGTAGGGAATGGCCTGCTTCCCAGGGGGAGAGGTTTGTGCATAAGAAGAAGTCTAAATGCAAATCTTCGCTTTCGGGATCTTCCTCGAATCGAAGAAATCGCGGGCTTCTGCTTCCTCTACGCCCAAATCTCTGCCTAAAGCTAATCCTCGACCAGGCCCTTCCGGGGCACGGTCAAGCAGTAGAGCAGGGCTTGTGACTCCAGGTCAACCCTGTGGGATAGACGAAGGCGGCGGCTCCCCTAGTTAGTCGGCTCCTTCTCTTCCCCCAGGGAGCGCCTGTTCTTTTCCAGACCTTGTGTCTTTATGGCCATCGCTGGGCGTCGATGGTCCCCCTACGAAGGAAGTTCTTCTCGAACTCCTTCAAAGGGGAGCAGAGAGAAGGCAGTCATCTCCTTCCTCTGTGGAGGTTGATCTTCCTCTTCTGGGCACAGGCGCCGTTGCCCGTTGGTCAGGCCGAGAGTCTGGTTCTGATGCCGAGGAGTTAGCTAACCCACCAGGGGCGGTGGCAGGACTCTCCCCAAGGCAAGCTTCCCCTTCGGGGGAACATATCTCGTTCGTGAGAGAAGATTGCCTCTGTACATCGGCAATCTCCTTACACTTTAGGTTCTCCTCCAGGGGCGGAAAGAGAACCTTGCTATAAGCGGAGTTCTCCTTCGGGTGAACTCTCCTCCCCTGAGGAAGAATTATCTGTAGACCTTAATCAGTCTCCTCCTCGGGCGGAGTCTGTTGAACGTTCCTCTCCAAGGGTTTGTAGAGGGGAGGGGTGGGTAAACCCTCTCCACCCCGTACGTTCTCTTTCTCGGGCTAAGAGGAGACATCTTTTTGAACCTGCTGCTTCTCCTCACCTTGACCCTTCGGGGTCTCGTGACAGTCACCCTTTGGGCTGGCGTGATCGTGGGCCTTCGGGCTCTCATCATGTTGATCCTGCAGGTTCTCATGACAGCAGGAGTCCTTCGGGTCTCCGTCGCGCTGAACCTTCAGGCTCTCACGACTTGAAACCATTGGGTTTCTGTTACGCTGAACCCTCGGGCTCTCGTAACGACGGTAATGATAAACCTCCGGGTTCTCGTACCGTCAGTCGCGTTGATCGTTTGGGATCTCGTGACAGAGGAACCTCGGTTCCTCGTTACGTTGACCCTTCGGGGTCGCGTAACCTGAGTTATGCTGAATCCTTGGGTTCTCGTAACTTAAGTCGTGCTAACACTTCGGTGTATCGTGACAGAGAAACTTCGGTTTCTCATTGCGTTGATCCTTCGGATTTGCGCAACACAGTTCACGCTGAACTTTCGGGTTCTCGTGACCAGAGTCATTCTTTTTATGACAGAGAGTTTTCAAACTCTCATTATGTTGATCGTTCGCGCTCACATAACACAAGCTATCGTGAACCTTCGGGTGAGCGTAGCAAAGAGTTCTCTCACCAACTTGAGAGTTTTCGCTCACACAACCAAGTTAGCGCGCACGGCCAAATTGGCGCGCACGACTGACTTGGCGCGCACAACCGTCTTAGCGAGCACAAACAAAATGGCGAACATGGCGCGCGCGTTCATCCTATGGCGCGCCATATGTGCGAACATCCTGTTGCTTGCCATGCGCACAAACATCCTGTTGCTCGCCATGCGGGCGAACAACCTAATGCGTGCGAACAACACTGTGTGCCATGCGCGCGAGCAACCTTATGCGCGCCAGGTGTGCGAACAACCTCATGTACGCCACGAGCGCGAAAAAGGTACGCGCAATCAGGAAGGGCGCGTGCACGAGCACCCTTCCGCTTACCAACAGTTCGGCGAAAGAGCGCTCGACCATATTGGCGCTCGTAATCAGCCTCTCAAGCCTCTTAGGCCTCAACAGAGACAAGTGTCGCCTGTGCGACCGAGCCCAGACCCTATCCCTAAGGGTAGGCCTGTGCCTATCTTGCCTGTAGGGAAGCCTCCATCAGACAAGACAGTTAGGAAACCTGCCCAGGTTCCTAAACCCAGGGAGTAGTTCTTTCCTAAAGACCTCCCCCTTAGTTCCTCAGGAGCCCGTGACCTCCTGTGGCTTAACACCTTATTCAATGTAATGCGCCAAGCCATGAGAGGAGTCGTTCCCTGCTCCCAGTCCCTAGGGTGACACACCTAGGATCCCCTTATTGCCTCCTCTCTTCCCAGGGTCGTCTCCTCCCTCCAATCCTAGGAGGAGTTCGGAAGATGGTCATCCCATTGCAAAAGACCTATGGAGGAGATTAGGCATGAACCTCAGGGTAGCCCCCTGTAGTTCAAGACGCCACAGGCCAGACCAAAGGGAAAAAGGAAAAGGATTCATCCTTCACCCCCCAAGGAGGATAGGGTTACTTCCTATGGAGACTCCTTCCGTCCTTTACCGGTCGAGATAGGGTTTAAGGAGGCATGACCTGCGACCGGACGGGACTCACCCCATACGGCAATGGTCTTACATTCCACCCGTAAGCCAATGGAGTCTTCTAGGCCCTTGAGGACAGAGGACCTCCGGCTTCCTGGGAGGGAACCGAAGGATTTGTTCACCATCCCCAAATCCTCGGCCAGACTTCCTTCCTCACTACCTCCCAGGCAGCCGGAAGCGAGCACCTCCTCGGCAGTCTCCCTATCCCCAGTCTATCCAGTTGACGACTTTGACCCACTCAGGGCTCCTATGGATCAGAGCTCGGACATGGAAGGGCAGAGCGACCTCGAGGACGACGCTCTGCCAGCAGTGCTAGCCCGAAGCTTACGGAGGATGAGAGGAAAGAGTCGGAACACACCTTCTGGCCGGTCCTAGCCTGCATCCGTTCCATCAATGGACTTCCAGATCCATTGGAAGCCCCTCTAGATGGGAAAGAAACGGTCCTTGATCAGTTCTATGGCACTCAGAAACCTCATAGGACCAGTGCAGCTTTGCCCTGGTCAAAGGGGTTGAAGAGTGCCAGACAGAAGGCAGTATCCCAGGCAACTGGGTCCACCTCTTCTCTCCGCTCCAACTCGTCCTCCAAGCTCTTACCTCCTCCGTATGTGTTTCAGAGGAGGTACTACAAGTTCCTCAAGGAATCTCTTCCAACGCTGCCTCTCGACCACTCTATAGATGCACTCTCGAAGGCCACCCTCTTTGAGAAACTTACGGGACTTCCAGTCTCCTTTTCAGCCTCTGAAATCCTAAACCAGGAGAAGGTGGCGAAGTACACCATGCAGGCAACTTCGTGGCTGGATTTCTGGTTAGGATCCTTAGGACAACTGATGCGGTCTAAAGACCTGTCTCTGGAGTCCTCCAGGAAGTCTTTGGAGACTTTCCTATTGTCTGGCACTCGGGCCATCGAGTTCCTCTCCTATCAGGTAGTGAACCTTTGGGCCAACACTATTCTGAAGAGGAGAGATGCCATCATAGGCAAGTTCCATAGACATCTCCCTCAGGCCGAAGTAGTGAGACTGAGAAATGCTCCTTTCGACGGCAATTCTTTGTTCCATCCCGAGGATGTCGAGTGGTTGGCAGAGAGGTGGAGGAAGTCCAGTCAGGACTCCCTCATCCAAAAGCTCTTAACAGCTAGAGTTTACCCCTCTCAACCACAGCGGAAAGCACAGCAAAACCCGCTGCTGAAAAGGGCTAGAGACCCAAGACAGCAGGGTAAAAAGGGTGCAAAGCAGGCCTTTCACAGAAAAAAGTCCTTTCATGGAGGAAAGGGTAAGAAGGGATCTGGCTGAGGCTGGTCCCAATAAGACAGGCAATCCTCCCATTTGCGCAGCCTGTGGGGGGATGCCTGCCCTGGCAGAGGTGGCTTCACCACGGGGCCGAAACCTTGACGGTTGAGGTGATGTGTTCAGGGTATCGTATCCCGTTCACGCTCTCTCTCCCTCCACAGACTCGAGCGCCGATTCCATCGAACTCCTGTGTGAAGGGATCCACACAGGAGTTCGCCCTCAGGGCAGAAGTCCACTCCATGTTGGAGAAGGAAGTTCTCCAGGAGGTCCTCGATGGGTCCCCAGGCTTCTACAGTCGACTCTTTCTTGTAAAAAAGGCGTCTGGAGGCTGGAGATCAGTAATCGTCCTCTTGGCCCTGAACAGGTTTGTCAAACAGACACCTTTTAGGATGGAGACGGCCGACACAGTCAGATAGGCAATAATACCCCAGGACTTCATGTGCCCTCTAGATCTGAAGGACGCATACTTCCAGATCCCAATTCACCCCTCTTCCAGGAAGTATCTGAGATTCATGTTCATTCGGAAGCATTACCAGTTCAAGGTACTGTGGTTCGGTCTTTCCACAGCACCACAGGTATTCCCGAAAGTATTCGCCCTAGTATTATCTTGGGCTCACAGAGTCGGCATCCGTCTCCTAAGATACTTGGACGACTGGCTGAGTCTGGCAGACTCGGAAGCGGCCCTTCTCCGCCACCGAGACGAGTTTCTAAGGTTTTGCCAGGATCTGGGGATCGTGGTAAACCTTGAGAAGTCTCAACTGCTCCCCTCTCAAGAACTCGTATACCTAGGCATGCGATTAGACACCCTAAGGTACAAAGCGTTTCCATCAGACGAAAGGATCCAGAGACTGAGGGAGATAGCACAGGTCTTCCTTAGTCGGGAAGAGCTCCCGGCGCAGTATTGGCTTCACCTTCTTGGTCACCTCTCTTCCCTGACCCGACTGGTCCCCAACAGTCGCCTCAGGATGAGATCCCTTCAGTGGCGACTAAAATCCTAGTGAAACCGACACTCCAATTCCTGGGATCACCTAGTCTGCAAAGGGCTAGAGGAACAGTCGGACCTCAGGTGGTGGCTGGCGGAGCCGAACCTCTGCAAAGGGGTCGATCTTCTCGTCTCTCCCCCGGAATTGATGCTTTTTTCGGATGCATCAAAAGAAGGGTGTGGGTCTCATGAGCTGCACCATTACATCTCCGGCCAATGGTCCAAATGAGAAAGGTACCAGCACATAAATCTCTTGGAGATGAGGGCAGCCTTTCCGGCCCTCAAAAAGTTCCACCAGCTCCTGGCGGGGCATTCCATGGTGTTGATGAGTGACAACACCACGGTAGTAGCTTATCTAAGCAAACAGGGCGGTACCTTTTCGCAGCAGCTGTGCCCTCTTGCAGTAGAGATACTTAGATGGGCGGAGGACAACTCGGTGACTCTATCAGCTTGCTTCATTCTGGGCAAGAGGAATGTGCTAGCAGACAAGCTGAGCAGAGCGACTCAGATAGTTGGCACCAAGTGGTCTTTGAATCCTCTGATAGCCAACAGTCCTGACTTTGTGGGGTTCCCTGACTGTGGATCTGTTCACAACGGCCCTGAATTTCAGGCTCCCATTGTACTGCTCCCCAGTCCCGGATCCCCAAGCTCTTTGGCAGGATGCTTTCCAACAACGGTGGATAAACTTGGACGCTTACGCATCTCTCCTGTTCTGTCTGATGAGAAAAGTCCTCAACCAGGTATGAGCAAGCAACTTGCAAATGACCCTCATAGCTCCGCTATGGCATCACGCAGAATGGTTCCCAGACCTTCTGCATCTCCTCACGGAGATCCCGAGAGAGCTTCTTTCACAGCACGACCTCCTCAAACAACCACATGCCAACATCTTCCACAAAGCCGTAGCTTCGCTTCGACTTCACTCCTGGAGGCTATCCAGCACCTCCTCACACAGAGAGGCTTTTCGCAACCGGTTGTGAAAAGAATGGCTGGACACCTCAGGAGATCCACAGAGGCAGTCTACCAGGCGAAGTGGTCAGTTTTCTGTGGTTGGTGTCGTGGAAGGGGTATCTCTCTCCTCAATGCCTGTGTTCCAACTATAGCGGAGTTTCTTGTATACCTTCGGGAAGAAATTCCTTTTTCGGTCTCGGCAGTCAAAAGCTACCGCTCAGCCTTGAGTCTCGCCTTTAGACTGAAAGGAGTTGATATTTCCTCCTCGTTGGAACTTTCTTTGCTCACATGCAGTTACAAGCTTACTTGTCCCCAGGCAGAGCTAAGACCTCCTCCTTGGAACGTGGTTCGGGTCCTCAGGTCTCTGAAGGGCTTCCCCTATGAATCACTCCGCCAGGGCTCCGATCGCCACCCCTCGTGGAAGACGGTGTTCCTGCTCGCTCTGGCTTTGGCCAAGAGAGTCAGCGAACTTCATGGTGTATCTGCTGATGTCTCCTACTCTTGGAGATGGGGGGAAGTAATCCTCAACTACGTCCCTGAGTTTGTAGCTAAGACTCAAAATCCGGGTGTGCCGGACTCCAGGTTCGGCCCATTTCGGATAGAGAGTCTTCGTTCTGTAACCGAAGATCCAGACCAACTGTTACTATGTCCAGTAAGGAGTCTGAGGTGTTACTTAAGAAGAACAGCAAAAGATCGCCCCCGTGTACGAGCACTTTTTGTCAGCACGGGGAAGGTCAAGAGGAGGGTCACGAGGAATACTATTTCCTCCTGGATAAGGAAAGTAATCGAATACACTCTATATCCAGACCCTCCTCTGTCCAACCGACCCAGAGCTCATGACGTCAGAGGCATTGCAATGTCTCTGGCGTTCAAGAAGAATTTTTCTGTGGCACAGATATTGCAAACGGGTGTGTGGAAGCATCAGACGACCTTCACAGCCCAGTACCTGAAAGACGTAACCGACAGCAGCATGGAAATCTTCTCCACTGGTCCTGTGGTGGCCGCACAACAATTGATCTAATGCCTCAGGCTCCTTGATGGACAAGTACCTTATTGCCATATTGCCTTATTTTATGTTTGGGTTCCCCAGGTTCCTCAGTGTGAGGCACCTCGTACATCCACCAGAGAGTTGCTAATGCATCTTCCGGTGTATTTTGCATCTTCCAGTCTTGGATGGTCTAGGATGCATCTTAGGTATTTATCGAGCTTATTCTTAAACACATCTACGCTCGCTCCTGATATGTTTCTTAGATCAGCTGACAGCACATTAAATAGTTGCTGCATTATCGATGCTGGTGCGTAGTGGATTAATGTCCTGTGCGCCTTCTTTAGTTTTCCTGGTATATTTTATGGCACTATTAATCTACCTCGGCTTGCTCTTTCTGATATTGTTAGCTCCATGATGTTTTCAGTAATTCCTTCTATTTACTTCCACGCTTGTATTATCATGTAGTGTTCTCTTCTCCTTTCTAGACGGTATAGTTTTAAAAATTGCAGTCTTTCCCAGTAGTCAAGGTCCTTAACTTCTTCTATTCTAGCAGTATAGGACCTTTGTACACTCTCTATTTGTGCAATATCCTTGTGGTAGTGTGGGTACCATGTCACATTGCAGTACTCGAGTGTACTACGTACATAAGTTTTGTAAAGCATAATCATGTGTTCAGCTTTTCTTATTTCAAAGTGTCTGAATAACATTCCTGTTTTTGCTTTACATTTAGCCAACAGTGTTGCTATTTGGTCATTGCATAACATATTCCTATTTAACATTACACCAAGGTCTTTAATTGCTTCCTTGTTTGTGACTGTCTCGTTATTAGGTCCCTTGTATGCATATACCATTCCTTCTCTGTTTCCATAATTTATTGATTCGAATTTATCGGAGTTAAATACCATCCTATCTATCTCCGCCTATTCATATATTTTGTTTAGATCTCTTTGTAGTGAGTTCCTATCTTCATCACAAGTAATTTCTCTACTTATTGTTGTGTCATCGGCGAAACTTCTCACTACAGAGTTTTCAACATCACAGTCTATGTCTGAGATCATAATAACAAACAGCAGTGCAGCTAATACCGTACCTTGTCGCATGCCAGATATTACATGAGCTTCATCTGATTTCTCGTCATTTGCAATCACTATCTGTTTTCTGTTTTGCAGAAATTCTTTTATCCATTTTCTTATCTTTCCCACAATATTATGCTTTCTCATTTTTTTCTCTAATATATTATGGTCTACCTTGTCAAAGGCTTTTGCAAAATCTAGATAGATCACATCTGTGTCTTTTTCATTTATCATATTTTTGTATATGTTTTCATAGTATGCTATCAGTTGGGTTTGTGTACTTTTTCCGGGCACAAAACAGTGTTGACCTATATCAAACAAATTATTTTTAACCAAATGATTCATTATTTTCTTTTTTATTACCCTCTCATACACTTTCATAATATGTGATGTTAGACTAACAGGTCTATAATTGCTTGCCTCTAGTCTTGATCCACTTTTGAAGATAGGGGTTATATAAGCTAATTTATGTTTAACATATATCTCGCTAATATCTACACTTTGTCTCAGCAGTATTGCAAGCGGCTTCGCGATAGTGTTTGCAGTTTTTTTAACAAAATCGCTGGAGCTCCATCTGGTCCGGCTGCCGATCCATTTTTAATTTTGTTTATAGCCTTGACAATATCTGCTTCATTAATATCTATATCCGTTAGATATTCAACATTTTCTTCTCTCATTTCTGTTTCATTATTCTCATTCGCAATTCTTGGCGTGAACTCACTCTTATATTTTTCTGCTAATATGTTGCATATTTCCTTTTTTTCATTCGTTAACTGTCCTTCAATTCTTAGGGGCCTATTTCTAATCTCCCTTTATTCATCTTTTTTGCATAGGAGTAAAGTACTTTGGTTTTTTTTTTATATTTAGAAGTGTCCTTTCTTCTAAGTCCCTTTTTTCATTTTCTTTCGACTATATAATCTTTTGTTCTACATTTTCTATCTTATATTTTATTTCCATCATTTTCCACACATTTTTTCTTTTGCAAGATTTTTCTTCCAATTTCTAATCTTCTGAAATAAGATCCTTCTATCTCTTGGTATGCATGTCTTTTGTTTATTGTTTTCATCGGTACATAATTTCCAACAATTTTTTCCAGTAATTTGTACAGTATGTCCGTATTTACCTGTATATTATCACTGAAAAATACATTTTTCCATTCTTTATTCAGTTCTTCATTTATTTCTGACCATTTTATATTCTTACTATAAAAATCTTATTTTCCATATCCTTCCCAAAGTTTTGTGCTTTGATTATTTCTGCGATCACTTGCTTTGGAATGGACTATTAATTCTATGACATTTTGGTCTGAAATTTCCGTGTTATACACTATTATTTCTGTAACATAATTCACCTCATTCACAAATACTAGATCTAGGACTTTTTCCTTTCTTGTTGGAATGTGGTTTATTTTTTGCCTCTTATCTTCTGCGCTACTATTACTCTCTTTTTTATATGTATACATACAATAACTTTCTTCTATTCGTTCTTTCCAATCCACAAAAGGAAAGTTAAAATCTCCGGATAGGAGTATTTTCCAGTCTTAATGGTTTCTACATATATCATCTATATTTTCTATTATTATGTCAAACTCCTTAGTATTTGGGGGTCTGTAAACTACAATATTCACTAGTTTTTCAAATTCAAATTCTACCACAATCAATTCATATTCTGTGTTGCTGTATTTTTCACAGACTTTTCCTTGATTTATGTCTCTTCCATATATTGCGGTTCCCCCTTGATTCCTATTTGTTCTGTCTGATCTATAAGTTTGGAAACCCTTTATCTGATCATCACTGCCAGTCTCTTAGGAATACCATGTTTCACTTATATTTAATATATCCATTTTTTCTATTTGGGTTAGTTCTTCTAAGAACTCTATTTTCCTTTTAGAGTTACTCGTGACTAAACCCTATGCATTCATCACTATTATGGTTTGTGTTTCATTCCCATTATTTAAAATTGGTAATGATATGGATTCTCCCATACTTCCTTCCTGTTCTGATATGATATTCTTTTCTTCATTTCCAGGAATTCTGCCATTAAAAAATCCAGTTTTTCTATTATATTTGCTCTTTCGCCTTCATATTTATTTTTTTTGTGTATACCTGCAATTATCCCCATATCTGTACCAACCGCTGGCATTATAGATGCATTCTTTGTAGTTGGGCTCTAAATGTGCATATTTGGGTTGAAAGGCCTCATATCTTGGGGCCTTTGGTGCATAGCGCAGTATATATGGGCCTGCTTTTTTGTTTCATTTTCCTTTTCAGTTTGCTGAGTTTTCTTACTTTCATTCATGGTTGCAGGATTCATATATCGACATTTTTTGTTGAAACTGCATCCTTTTCCTTCTTTTAGGTTTTTGCATATTTTTGGATGGAGATCTCTGCATTCGTCTCCATATCCGTCTAAATACGCACATTTACCATATATTTCATAATTATGGCATATCTTTGGATGCTTGTAGTAGCATCTTTCGCCAAATCTGCAATTCCCTCTTTTCAGCAAATTGAACACTATATCTTTTTTTTTTCTTGTTCTTGCTCTTCCCTAAAAGTATGTAGGTCCAGGTAGAGTCTCTTGGGTCTATTATTTGTTTCCTTCTGATAATTCATTTCTTCATAAGTATGTTGTTGGATGGCATCATAAGTTATATCAATGATTTCCTCTGCATCCTTACACATATCCTGTTAATTTTTCTCTTCTTCTTCTTCTTCTTCTTCTTCTTCTTCTTCTTCTTCTTCTTCTTCTTCTTCTTCTTTTTCTTCTTCTTCTTCTTCAACTATTTGCAGATTTAGTCTCGACGTAATTATATTTTCTATCCAGACTAAGCATGTTGAGCAGAATACCTTTGTGTCTCTATTTTTTATTTTTTGCTGTATTTCAGCACATGCAGGGTGTGTTGGAACATGGCAGGCATCACATTTTCTAATCAGTTGTTGAGGATTATTAATGGAATACCATATCTTACATGTATTACACCATTTTAGCATTCTTTTTCCAAATGCATCAATCAGCATATTCACCATATTGGACTTCTTATTGTTCCTTGATGGATTGTGTTGATTGATGTAAACTTTCTTTATAAGTCTCTTTATCACTTAGATCTTCTTTGGAATTTCTTCTATTATTTTGCTGATGTTTTCCGCAGATTGGCTCCAGTTTATTAGATCATATTGTTTCAATATGTCTGTGAATATTTTTCCATCACACTGGTTGGAGTTACTAATGACCTCTGTTATCAGACGGTCAAGCTCTTGTTTCGCCAACTCATGGAATTTACTTTTGCTGAGTCCAGCGATGTTTCTCCAAGCTTTGCCTGTATTATAGAGCGCCATCTTGATCAGATTTTTAGTAATTCACAAGATAACTAACCTATGCCGACGTTTTATCCCACTTTTCTGACCTCAAACTAATCACCGACTATTCACGAAAACTTGTAGCTCTATTGCACTTGATAGCCTTTTGTTATCCACGTTAAATCAGGATATTTTTAGGGTCGCACAAGTGTATTCACTCACCGGCACACAGATACAACTCGAGAGGGTTGAGCACTAATGTTACCCCGGTTAGTCTGGGGTGAATGAAAAAAATGTCTGGCTCCCTTCTTTCTTTCTCCTCCTCCCCCCCCCCCCCTGGGGAAACAGCTTCGCAAGACCAAAGCATAGCTGACCTCACCCCTCTGCAGGTAAGATTCATTTCCCTTGTGCATCCTGAGAGTATGAATAAATACTTTGTTACGTCATCAATACCTCATGAGGTAGGGTAATAGATATGTCTTAGAACTCATGCTTATTCTCAAGTTCCTATGTAAAGAGAAGCCACGAGTCCCTCTCACATAAGTTTCTGCAGGCCGCTATCATTGAGTTACCTTGTAACTACTTTGATTTTACCGAGGGTATGGTTCCTACTAATTAGATCAAAGATCAATTAGAAGGAACCCCGGGTCATGACCAAGGCCAGTTGGTAAAACTTCCTCCCTCTTAAGAGTAGGTCACCCTATAAATAGCGAAGGTTTGTATCTGTGTCGGAACAAATAACAAATTTGGAAATAATTTGTATTTTTCCTAACATGCAAACCTGGAGCTATTTATACAAATTGGCCTGCCACCCTGTCCACCTAGAAGTCTTGCCAGAAAGCAAAAGTGCTTACTTAACTGACAGGTGTGAGTGAGTGGGGTAGCTAGTCTACCCCAACCCCCTCCTGCTAATTAGCGGATGGGGTAATTATCCCTCACTAAAATGGTCTTGGCTGGTTTTCAGCGTTTGCCAAAATTAATACCCTATAAATAGCTCCAGGTTTGTATGTTAGGAAAATTACAAATTATTTCCAATTTTGTTATCTTCATCTTGTGAGATAATCGGTAGAGCATAGAATTCCCCAATTCAGTAGCCTTGGCACCACCCCAGCATTCAGGAGAATCCTGTCAGTAGGCCAAGTGTTAGAGGTTAGTATCTGCATACCAGACCACCTTCATGACCCTTTTTCTTGCGAAAGTTTTCACAAGTCCCATGATATCTTGTGCTTGGACTTGTGTTTTGGCTGCTCAGTTAGTTATGTAACCAACCCAGCTCCCTAATGGGACAGGGATGCATCTCCTCTATGGTAACGTGTAGATGTAAGTCTGGAATGAACGGTAGTTTGATTGGCTCTTTTTCATTTGGTAGAACTAGATGCATGTGAGTTTTTCTTCAGAGTTCCATTCTTCAAGTTTAAAGAAGTACCCTCCCCATCCTTCTGTAAAGGACCAGAAGTTGATGGAACTTATACCAACCCAATAATCTTTGCTTGGTATTTGTAACCAACTGATGTCCCCCTCAGGGAAAGGGATCTCTAGTTTTGATCGGATACATGTATACATGTACAACTCAGGTCCTATTGGTCTTTCTTCCACATACAAGGCAGATAGGGGGCGCCAACAGCCCTTGCTTAGCTTCTCAATAGATCAAGCGTTGCTCGCTTCCAGGGATGAAATTGAACCATCTAGTTTGGGTTACAGGGGACTTCCAACCCACTAAGCAGTGAATCTTCCCAATTAAAAGGTTTGTATGTTGCGTAGGAATAAATGATAAGTTTTTAAAGATATTTGTATTTTTCTTTATTATATAAACCTGAATCTTTAACTAAACTTACCTCCTCAACAACCACTCTCAGACCTGGGACGAAGGTCAAAAGAGAATGCTCTCCGACTGGAGAGGGGGTGGGGTTCCTCGCTGCACACCCTTACCAGTTGGATAACTGTTCGTTAGCTAAGTTTAACGACCAATTTATGCTTATGCTGAAGTACTGTACTGAAATCTCCCTAATTAAAGGCCTTGGGTTTGCATGGCAAGGAAAAATACGAATTGAAAGAAATCTACAATATTTTTGAAAGAGGAAGGTTCTAGAGACTAGCTGAAGGACATCTTATTCTCCTCTCACCTGAAGCACACGTAAAGGAATTTACAGAGGTGGAAGTTTGGCTCTGACTGGACAATTTACAGATGAGTCTGGGTGTTTGTGTGATACAAAAAGTTGATTCTATTGAAAGTCATCAGGAATTTGTATGAAAAAAATTAGCCGTTGTTTTAGAAATTTACATATTCAGATTTTATGAAGTGTGTTGGTGTTTATTTTTGTAACTCATTTAAGAATTTCAGCTTTTATAGTTGGAAAGATGCGTTGGAGAGGAACAAGTCAAGAATATGTCGGAGATTTGAAGAAGAGGTTTGTGATCTCACTGCATTTCTTGTTAGAGTAAAAACATCTTCAAGTTTTGCCCTTTTACAAAACTAGAAGGAGAAAGCAGAATAAGGTAATTTTAAGGTTTCGTAGGACTTGTCCATTTGTAGAATTTTTACACTGAGATCAGTGACAAAGATGATAAAGTTCACGAGGGCTTTTTCATAATAGCTGTTCCTGTTTATAATCCTGTTTAATGAGACTTGCATAAAAGGGAAGTCTTTCAAGAACTGTGTAAGTCTTGAAATATCATTTAACTAAAAACAATATTGATATTATTTCATCATCGGATTTGTGGAAGGTTAGAATTGTATTAGAATATCACTGACAATAGTATTTCTTGTTGATGATATATGGAAGAATAAATGCTTACGTTTTGTTAAAATTTAACAGCAGGAATTAATTCGTATCAAAACAGTGATTGCTGTTTTTGAGATGAGTGAAATGAAAGTTATCAATTAGCTCATTTGGACTTGAATTATTGGATAATTACTATTCAGACTCCTCTCATTCATTTCAAGTCCTTTTTAAAAAACTGAAGATATACATATAATAGTGTGACATCAGATGGACAGGGGATTTACGCAAAATTACCTTAATTCTATTATTTATTTAATCAGACCCTGATAATATTTTTGTAATAATTTAGTACTGAAATGTAAGAGCCAAGATGAAAGCTATGAGTTCCAAGCAGTGGTTTATTTGGGTGTGCTCAGTGTGGTGAAGGAATAGTAATTTAATGTAGAGTTTTGATTAGAATAAGATGGAAACTAAAGTTGAAAATATACAAGCATTGACAGAGAGCAGGGAAGAAAGTGTACCTGGAGAATTTCAGAGATTCCCAGTAAAGTCTCAGAGCGAAGAAGACGAAACAGAAACGCATTTGTTCGTTACAACTTTCAGTGAGGAAAAACTGTTTTTCCATCTAATTAAGTGGAAATTAAAACTGAAAAGATCCAGACTTACAAGGAATATGGAGAGGAAAGCACGCGAGAAGACGATGGCGAACCAGCAAAATTTCAACGAAAAGGAACTTTTTCAGAAAAGGAAAAGGGGCAGCCTTTGCTTCTTGACAATATCAGCAATGAAGAAGTAGAAAAAGACATGTATTTAGAATCTGGAAAGGTATTGACTTTTAGCAATGAGCAGCCTCCTGCTGAGAAGGGCAATATAAAAGAAAATCAGTTTGTGTGTGATGTGTGCGGAAAACACTTCAGCTACAAGTGCAGTATTAAAAATACCTGATGTTGCACACGGGCGACAAACCGTTTCGTTGCAAGGAATGCGGCAAGAGATTCTGACAGAAAGGTCACCTCGTCGGGCACGAGAGAAAAGCCCACACTGGTGAGAAATCCTTTTCTTGCCCCGAGTGCTGCAAAAGCTTCTCTGTGAAAGATCCTTTGAACAGGCACATGAAGACTCACACTGAAGAGAAGCCGTTCGACTGCCTCGCCTGCGGTAAGTCGTTCTGCGGGAAGATAAACCTTGAACTGCATCTGAGAACCCATACGGGCATCAAGCCATTCAACTGCAGTGAATGTGGAAAAAGTTTTATAAGGAAGCATGAATTGCTCAGACACGTGCGCCGCATCCATTTGAGCGAGAGGCCACTTGTTTGCGTAGAATGTGGGAAACATTTTGTGGGGAAGCCTGAACAGAAGAAGCACTTATGGACACATGAGCAAAAGTTGTTTGTTTGCGATGAGTGCGGGGAGAGATTCAGGCTGGAGTCTGTACTATGCAAACACATGAGAATTCACGCGGGGAAAAGCCGTATTTCTGCAACGAGTGCGGAAAGACGTTCCGATTCCATTCGGACTTCTATCAGCACATCCAAACCCACAGCGGGAAAAGCCGTTCGTCTGCAAGGAATGCGGGAAGAGCTTCGTTGGCAAAAGGGGCCTGAACAAACACACCAAAACGCACTTAGGGAAGAGACCATTCGTGTGTGCAGTTTGTGGGAGGTGATTCATTCAGAATGGCAACCTCCGGCGTCATGTACGAACACATACAGGGGAGAAGCCCTTCGTGTGCGGCGTTTGTGGAAAGAGATTCAACATCAAGTATATGACGAAGCACGAAAAGACTCACGCGGTGAAGCGTCACGTGTGCGAGAGGTACGGAGAAGCCTTCGACAAGAGAGTTGCCCTCAAGAGACATTTGAGGTCCCAAAAAGGTGGAAAGGCATGTGTTTACACTGTCGTCGAGAATGTGTGAAAAGATTTTGCCTGAATGTTGGGCAGAATGTATTTTTTCTGTATTTTTTTTATAAAAAATGGAGTACTGTATGTACTCTTGTTGTATACAGTACTGTATTGATAAATTACAATGGTAAATATTGTTTGTTTGCCAGAAATATTGAAGGAAATTATAATTGGAATTGTATTACTCTAATTGCATAGAATTTTTATACTAAGAAATTGAAGGGACGTCATTAAGCAGGGACATAGTATTTGAAAATTGAGGTTGATGGAATATACTTCTAGATATCTGTTTCCTACGCAGACGTCATGGAAAAGAGAGCTAAGATAAAAGGTGGGTGTCCAGAGTGTTCAGAAGTATTAGTCCTACTTATTGGAGGTCATGGTAATCAGGAGGGGAGAATAATCACCGAAGTGAAGCACCTCGAGAATTACCGGATTCCATGCAGTAAGTGGAAGATGCTGAGCCTATTCCTGTTTAAGCAAGAATGGATGCTCCTCTTCATTTGCTCTTACATGTATAAGTGTGCTACTTTTATAAGCACACATTGAGTATGTGTTGTTTAAGATGTGTAAAGCTGGATAACGAAGTACATCTTATTAGCTTTAAAAGTATTTATTGTCTAAAAACAACAGAGTTAAACATCTCCATCATAGGAGGGAGCTGGTTTGGTCGGATGACCAATTCTAGTGAAATATAGATATGAACTGATTAAATTATCGATATCACAGATATTGTATGCTTAGTTGATGTAGCAATTTTAAACACAATCTCGGAAGACACCTGCATCCGGTGACGTCACAAACTTTCACACACTGATGCATTGGTGTTGATGTTTAAGAAAAATGTTACATTGCTGAGGCTGCATT
Organism: Palaemon carinicauda; assembly: GCF_036898095.1. NCBI lineage: Eukaryota > Metazoa > Arthropoda > Malacostraca > Decapoda > Palaemonidae > Palaemon > Palaemon carinicauda. The sequence continues at coordinate 265,007 of NW_027171474.1, forward strand.
GTGCATCCTGTTTATGATTTTAGTGACTACAGCAAATCCCACGGCTAGCATCTTCATCCAAAATGACATATTACATCATGTGTTTTAAACATGTAATAATAATTATTTCACTTATTACACATGTGTACAAAACATTGTCCTTTGAAAAGGAGTAAGTCTTTATTTTTGAATTTGAACAGCCATACAATATTTAAAAAAGTCGATGCGGGAGGTAGGAGGTGGAGACCCACCCGCCTGCCGAACTGTATCACTGCAATTTTGTCTTTGGGTGCAAAGAGTACGGTTGTAATCAATGCTGTTCTTCAGACTGTTGGGAAATTTTTTACTTCGCTTAAGATAAGTGTTTTTTTGGGCTCAGGCAATGTCGTCCTGATGGAAGTTCCTTCTTAGTAGCTTCCTAGGTTATATTTGACTACAGTGATATATCCCAGAGCATTTTACTAAAGGTATCCAGAATTATAACTCCTGGAGCGAGTATCCCTTATATTTCTAAAAGGGATATCGCATAATATCAGAGGACGTATTCTTGACACGTCCCATAGCTATCTACACCCCTAATAGCATTTACGCTTCGAGAGGGGAAAGTGGCAAGAATTATATGAGAGCCGTTATTAAGGCAACACTCCTACTGTACTGTAATTGGGCGCCAGGCCGTCTCTGCGTGGCGCCATCTAGTCATTTCTTTCTATTGAAGCGCCTTAGACTGGTGTTTATCCCGTGTCATCTCTCGCTATTTTGGTTTGTTTTGCTGCGATGATGTCTTCCCCAGCCTCATCTGCCTCTGGAAAGTTAAGTATTATCTTTGAATTCTATAAATGTAAGCTCTTGTTAGTTTTTTCCTTGATTTAAGATTGTAATTAACGTAACAAGAGCTGTTGCCAGCCGGATGGCGTCATGGACGTGGTCGTTCTTTGCATGTACATTTAGTTAGCCAGAACGACTTTCCTGGCATTTATCGCTTTGATAACTTTTATATTATGCCCTTGTTGTCATGTATTTGGCTGAATTATGACCGAGCCCCACGAGTGCTAGGCTTCCTAGCCTAAGCACCTGCACACTTCATGCATCATATAACCTTCCTGGTAAAGTTTTATTGAAGCTCAGGCAATATTTTATACAATTAAGATATTACTGCATAAAATATTTTCCTCTTCCAAGATAGTATACGAGAGAGTTTCGGTGACCGATTCTCACTACGCCTAGGCTACCAGCCTAGGGGCTTTAGTATACTTTCATATATGTCCCCAATTACTCTTGTATCGTCTTTTAAATGAAGACTGACACCTCTTTTACCTTTTAAGTCAATACTAATCTCCTTGCGAGATTTAAGAGCAATTCCTCTTCCCTCTAACTAGCCTAGGCTAACTCCGGTTGGCTTTGCCTTGAACTGTGTTCTGGCAAATCTTTACTGGGGTGTTCCCATTTCTTTCTCTCAACCACTGAGTTGGTTTTGAGTTTAGAACGGGACATCAGAGTAGAATGTCTGTCATTGACAACCGTCCGTCTTGGTGAAATGATTTCCAAAGTCAGGTTAGGTTGTATATGCAGAAGGCTAGACCTCCCTAGGCCATACCCTGGAGGCGTTATATGATAATTCCTCCTTTCCATGGCCTAGCAGACAGTCCTGTACTGGCAGGTCCTAGGCAGAAGAATTGAATTCTTCCCTTGCCTAGGGCCTCCGGCACTAGATTCTGTTCCCCCCTTAAGACTAACCCAACTGGGGAATTGAATTCTCCGGCCATTAAGGTTGTCTTTACTATGTATCAGAATCTCTTAGGTTAGGTAGTGCCTTCTAGGTGTTACCTCACCTACAAGACCCTTGCCCCTCCCCTGCTGTCCTTTGGTGTTGGCCTAGCCTCCACACTACCTGGCCATCATTCTACAATTGACCCTATGGGTAGTTGGGGGAATTGCCCTGAGGTTCCCTGTCTGCCGCCGGCTGAGCTGGCTGCCGGCAGGGATCCTCCTCCTTCTTTAGAGTATTCTTCAGTCCTCCCTTGGATTGCCTTCCATGACCCTACTACCATATGGATGGGCTATGGTTGGATGGAAGACCGAATATATTCCCCCTTCCATTTGAACCCTCATTCCGGATGAAGGTCTGCAAGGCTGAGCCTTTGCTTTTCCCCCATCCACGCTTTTTCTTTTTCTGTCACCAACCCTGGGCTGACTAAGCTGCCGGCAGCCATCTCGGACGACTGACCGCTGTCAGTTTGCTCTGCCGCCACTTGCCATGGGGTACCATTGATCGGCGACCCAAGGGCAACTGGCACACACTCTGGCCGGCCGCTGGCAACCATATTGACTGCCGGCGGCTGGTCATCCAAAGTCTACAGACTTTTTCCACCGGCTGCCGGCAGGTCCACCTTGATAGAGGGACCCTCCGGCTGCCGGCAGCGGAGCAACTGCAGGCGACCTGCCGCCCCTTATCTTGAAGGCAGTACATACCTTTAATAGCCTAGAGCAATTCCGGCGTATGCCAGCAGGCACACAGTACTGATGGCAATGGTCTGAACTGTAGCCTATACACAAAATTTTTTCCAACCTACAAGGTGATTCATGGGCAGCCTATTGTGAGACTACCCCATCTAGAGAGCGATTCTCTCTGCTTAATTAATGGATGATATCTATTATTTAAAAAATCCCCAATGATGAACTTGGAAGACAGTGTTAAGATTACACTTTATATCCAAGGATATTATCTTCCCATATAATTCATCAAGAATTTTCTGTTCAATATTGGAGGAGGTCATAGCAATGGACTGGACAGGAGGCACATGTGGGTGTCTTTCCCTTTTTCTAGCTTACACTATCCTTAGCTAAATAAATATTTTATGAATCTGTACGATGAAATCTGAGATTTTCACCGAATACTTATTATATGCTTTTCTTTCTTTACAGGAGGAGCATCCCGAGTGCGGGAACCATTTCTGCAAGGACCGCAGTAAGAGCCTCTGCGGCCATGTTATGTGCAGGACCTACGCGCGCTGCACAATTACGAAGGGATGTCTAAAATACTGGGACCCACATTTATGTACCGTTTGTGACAAACTGGTGAAAGAGGCTTTTGATGATCAAAAGTCCACAGAGTCAAGGAATGCGGCAAGAGATACGCTGCGAAAATGGGTCAGAGGTTTTCAGAACACCTCTGGCCCATATCTTCCTAATGAAAAGATGAGGGCTTGTCTGTTCCCTAGGGCATCTTTGGATGCAATTATTCCCCAGGCTCAACCTAAGATTCCCCTCATCCGTCAATTTCTTCTTCTGCCCCCCAGCTAGAATCGATCACCAATACGTTACACTCACTTTTGTCTATGTTCCAGGACATGCAAAAGCAGTCGTCTGAGAAGAAGGCTTCTCTACGGACTGAAATGCACCAGCTCGTGTCTACGCGTTTAGCTCCCAAGAAGCTAAACATCAAAGATCTTCCCGCCTTTTCTGACATCGACCCTTGGAGGTATGCTGAGCACATGCCGATGTCAGGGGGGAAGATTTTCCTCTCCGAAAAACTGGGCACTGGCCCAGCAAAGGGGCCTATCCAGATTGTTACGTTCGCCTGAGGACGGAACCCCCTTCCAAAGAGGAAACTGAGCCAAAAGAGGTCATCATTCTGGACCTCCCTGAGGCCCAGGCCTTGTTTACCAAAATCTTGAAGGAGAGGGCCTTCACTAATTCTAAGGTGCCGGCTCTCAGCAAGAAGCACCTTTCCTTCATTGCTGATTCTTCCCGTGCCTTCCCCTTTATGGAGAAAGGGTTTAAGGCAGCCTTGAAGGCAGTCGAGATAGGAAAACCTTGTCCTACACTTGAGGAGTGTAGACCCTTTTCCCTTGCCCTACCATCTGACGATGCGAACTGGAAGGATGTCTGTAACACCTTCTCAGTCGGGAAGCTGGAGGCTGACATTGCCGGACGTCAGTTCAATGAAGACCTACCAAAGTTGTCGGACTTTCACCTGCGCAGGGAGCAGGAGACCAAAGAACAACTTGCCGCCTCCATGTCTCTACAAACCGGGTTAGAGACAATGGCAAGTGTTCCCGAGACCCCAGATATGTTTATGGTCTTTGCCAAAGCTCATTTGGCAACGGTCACCAAAGACCTTTATAATTTCAAAGGCCGCCGGGCTTGTTGAGAGTTCGTGTTCACCTCGGCTGCGGTGAGGCACGAACAAAGGAAGCTGATAGCCTCCAGCATCTGGGGAAAAGACCTCTTCCCAAGTGAAGTGGTCAAAGAGGTCGTGTACAAAGCCGCAACGGAGAACAGGAATCTCCTCTCCAAGTAGGGGTTGTCCTCCAAAAGAAAGTCTTCCGCTGAGGAGGGTCCCCAGCCGAAAAGGAAGACAAAACGACCAAAAGTGCCCTCTCGTCCTCGACAACAGCAACAGCTCCCCATGGCCATGGTGCCCCAGACGGTGGCACAACCAGCCACCACTTTCCAGCTGGTGCCCCAACCAGTGGCGACTCAGTCGCCTGTCTTCACCCCAGCCTTTGAAAGGCAATCGACGACCTTTAGGCCGAAGTCTCGAGGTTCCTTTCGTGGAGCCTCTAGACGCCCCTTCAGAGGTAGGGGCAACAGAGGTGTACGTGGCCAAGGAGGCAAACACTCCAACCAGCACTCCAAGTGAGATGCTGCCGGTAGGAGGGAGACTTCTCCTTTTTCGGGATCGCTGGACCTTCGATCCCTGGGCCCACAGCCAAATCAAGAACGGACTGGGGTGGAGTTGGAATACAACTCCACCGAACTTCCCTCTATTCTTCCAACACTCAACCCCATATTGGAAGAATACGTTCAGAAACTCTTAGACAAGAGAGTTGTAAGGAGGGCAAAGTCCATCAAATTCCAAGGAAGGCTGTTCTGTGTTCCGAAGAAAGACTCGGAAAAGCTCAGAGTCATTCTAGACCTATCACCACTCAACAAGTTCATAGTGAACTAAAAGTTCAGAATGCTGACGCTCCAACACACAAGGACCCTTTTGCCCAAACAGGCATACACAGTCTCCATAGACATGACGGATGCATACTGGCATGTTCCAATCAACCGTCAAGTTTCCCCCTACCTAGGATTCAAGCTACAGAAAAGACAGTACGTCTTCAGAGCCATGCCCTTCGGTCTGAACATAACCCCAAGGGTATTCACCAAGCTTGCGAATGCGGTCATTCATCAACTACGCCTAAAGGGAATTCAGGTGGTAGCCTACCTGGACGACTGGCTGGTGTGGGCAGCATCGAAAGAAGAGTGCACGCAAGCCTCCAAGGAAGTGGTCCAGTTCCTGGAACATCTAGGATTCAAGATCAACTTGGAAAAGTTTCGACTATCTCCAGCTCAGAAGTTCCAGTGGCTGGGTGTCCACTGGAACTTACAGTCACACTGCCTTTCCATTCCATCAAAGGAGACGAAAGAGATAGTGGGATCTGTCACGAGACTCCTTCAATCCGCCAGGATATCAAGAAGGCAACAGGAGAGAGTGTTGGGGTCTCTCCAGTTCGCCTCAGTGACAGACCCTATTGAGAGCTCAATTAAAAGATGCATCAGGAGTTTGGAGAAAATACGCATCAAATGCTCGAAGACCGATACCAAATCGTCTGCGATCCCTCCTCAAGCCATGGTCGGAGGCCAAGTATCTAAAGAAGAAGGTACTCCTTCAACCGCCTCCACCGTCAGTCACCGTTCACACGGATGCCTCGAAGGAAGGGTGGGGAGGCCACTCTCACCATCGGAAAGCCCAAGGAACCTGGTCTCCCCTCTTCAAAACTTTCCACATCAACGCAAGATTATTCTCCTTCATCTTACGCAATGTCCCAGGACTGCAAATAGACCTCTTCGCAACGAGCAACAACAAGAAGCTACCCTGTTATGTAGCCCTGTATGAGGATCCTCTAGCGGAAGCAATGGATGCAATGTCCCTAGATTGGAACAGATGGTCCAAGATCTACCTGTTCCCTCCAACCAACCTTCTGCAGAAAGTCCTCAACAAACTGAGATCCTTTCACGGAACGGCAGCATTAGTGGCCCACAAGTGGCCCAACAGCGTCTGGTTCCCCCTGATAATGGAACTACGCCTGAAGCTGATCCCGTTGCCGGATCCATTTCTGACTCAACAAGTGCAGAAATCGACTGTCTCAGCTTCATCACAGAAATCCCGGAACCTTCATATCATGATTTTCTCACCTTAGCAGTCAAGAAAAGGTTCGGGATTTCAAAGGACTGTATTAACTTCTTAGAAGAATACAAGTCAAAGTCAACGAGAAGACAATACGAGTCTTCCTGGAAAAAATGGGTCGCCTTTGTCAAGGCAAAGAAACCAAAGGAGATTTCTACGGATTTCTGTTTATCCTTCTTCATCCATCTCCATGAACAAGGGTTAGCAGCCAACACGATTGCTACGTGCAAATCTAACCAGACCCATGCTGTACGCCTTCCAGGTGGACTTCTCTAACGAAATCTTCAACAAGATTCCAAAAGCCAGCGCTAAACTTTGGCCCGCAGCCCCTCCAAAGCCCATTTCATGGTCCTTGGATAAGGTTCTTCACTTAGCATCAACCTTGAACAATGAAGATTTGCTCTCTAAAAGACTTGACTTGAAAGGTGATATTCTTATTTGCACTAGCCTCAGGAGCCAGAGTTAGCGAAATAGTGGCCCTCTCGAGGGATGATGGGCACATTCAGTTCACAGACTGCGGAGAACTGATCCTTTTTCCAGACCCAACGTTTCTCGCCAAGAACTAAGAGGTGGGGTCCCTGGAGAATCTGTCCTCTGAAGGAAGAAGCATCCCTATGCCAAGTGGAATGCCTAAAGGTCTATCTTCGTAGAACTTCAGACTTTAAGGGAGGTCAGCTTTTCAGGGGAGAAACATCAGGTTCGACATTAACCTTGAAACAACTAAGGGGGAAGATCACCTATTTTATTCGCAGAGCGGTTCCAGACAGTACACCCGCAGGTCATGATCTGAGAAAAGTTGCTTCGTCTCTAAATTTCTTTTAAACTATGTCGTTTGAAAGTCTTCGCGCTTACACTAGATGGAAGTCATCCAGGGTTTTCTTCAAGCACTACGCAAAACAACTACAGGAGATCAAACACTTCGTGGTGGCAGCAGGTAGTGTACTAAAACCTGCCGCTTGATCTCTGCGAAGAACAGTGCACTATTTGGGACTTTTAGTGAAGGGTGTACACGATAAACTTTTATGGTATATCATGTTGAGTGATGTGTCTAGTGCATGACACTATAGACTGTTCTAATTACACGGGTGACATTAGGCATAATAGACTGACACATGTGCCATGCATATTCATATGCAAGTGTTCCTTGTAACAACAGAATCCAAAGTGAAATATTCCATATTTCCCATAGAGTGGCTTGTGTTTCCTTTTCAGATGAAACTTATAAAATTTCTTCTGTTATTACCAATTATGCTTTCACACATATTTTCAGCGAAAAATATGATTAATTGTAAATGTTACAACCATGATTTCTTTATTCTATTGTAATAAACGATAGTAGGAATCTTTGCATCTCATTTCGCCCCAAATATCCCAAACCATTCAATAAAGGTTGTGTCAGAGCGTCTTTTTATCCTCTTAATTTTGGAAAAATATTCGGAACTAAGGTTATTCTGTTCCAAGCAAACATTCTTCAGATAATTTGCTATGCTTTAAAGTTCAGTCACTGGTAATGACTGATTGTACTGACCTGTTTACCTTACCGAATTAAGGTTTCCTACACGAATGTAAACCTGTCTATCTGTCTCCATGAATGAACAGATTCGGGAGGTATCAGTAACCTACACAGATCATTTCCATGCAGAGTAAAAACTATGCTTTATGTATATGAGGACACTAATATACAAACTTGTTTGCTAGAGTGTTCCTTGAACTCACAATCCTTGGGTTTTCTCCTAGAGTCTTCCCAGACTCTTCCCTGTAAGGGACAGGAAGCAGTGACATAGTCCATGATCAGCTAAATGATGTATAATGGCAACATCAAGTGTCTCTAGGTCCAGACGACCAAGGAAAATTTATCTTGAGATGACGGGCACTATTGAAAATCCACAGATAAATTAATGCTCTGGTAAACTTCCATCAGGACGACATGGCCTGAGCCCAAAAAATGGATTTTGAGCGAAGTGAAAAATCTATTTTTGGGTGAGGTAGCCATGTCGTCCTGATGGACCCACCCTCTTTTTGACAAAGGATAATGAATCCCTCACTAATATACTGTATCTGTAGCACCTATATAATGCTATAAAGAATGACTAGATGACGCCACGCAGAGACGGACTGGCGCCCAATTACAGTAAAGTAGGAGTGTTGCCTTAATAACGGCTCTCCTATAATTCTTGCCACTTTCCCCTCTCGAAGCGTAAATGCTATTAGGGGTGTAGATAGCTATGTGACATGTCAAGAATACGTCCTCTGATATTATGCGATATCCCTTTTAGAAATATAAGGGATACTCGCTCCAGGAGTTAGAATTCTGGATACCTTTAGTAAAATGCTCTGGGATATATCACTGAAGTCAAATATAATCTAGGAAGCTACTAAGAAGGAACTTCCATCAGGACGACATAGCTACCTCACCCAAAAATAGATTTTTCTCTTCGCTCAAAATCCATTGTTTTATTTTGTGTTTTCTAACTGCTTTCGCTTCATAGCAGGAGTCCATACATGGTAAGCATTTGTTGAAGTGCAATTTCTTCCTTCGAGAATACAAACGTTTTGTCTCACGTGTTGAATTTTTGCAGGGACAGAGCACGAGTCCATTCTCATCTGGGCTATACTCGTGCTTTCAGACTACTTTCAGTTGGAACTTAGCTACGTAGCCTGCACAGAGGAAGACCGCATATTTTTAGTGACTTGAGGGACTTTTAGTGCATTTACACCTTCAATTATTCCTAAGTGTCTCAGTCTAATAACTGCAAACTAGGTATGCAGTTACAGTTAATACTAATAGTCAGGCCTTTTCCATCATGAGGCTCAATACTACACAGTATTTTAGAAGTTTTATCCCAGCTGTGACCAAGCTAGGACCATGGAGGGCCAGGCAATGGTTACTGATGACTCAGCAGGTAGCCCTTTAGACTCCACCAAAATCTCGTATCTGTGGCTCACAGGGACGGTGAGGTTGCAAACACTACAAGGAACTATCAAGCTTGAGGTGATCTCAAACTACCTTCCAGCAGAAGGACTGACAGCAACATTTCCAATAGCCTACCTCAACCCTTATGTGACAGCTCCATCTGTAGAACTGATAGCAGGTTAGTGGTCCCTCCAGGACTGCACTGATAAACAGCATACCATGCTAGGAAAGTTAAAGGTATACGCTGACTTGAAAGCTACCCTCCTCCTCCTCCTCTAGAAGGGTGTAAGAGCGCTTGCTTGGTGGCCTTTTCCCAGGATTTGATCAGCCAGCCTTTGAGCTTGGTAGCCGGTAACAGTCCCTCCAGAGATCAAGTACCTGTAATGTACCCACATTGTTCAGGAAGAGTGGAATATTTTGTCTACCTACGTTGTCCCTTCTAAGTGTCCCCAAGTTGAGTGCTGTTCTGTTTTTCTATCTCCTAGGTAGGATCTAGTGATGCACTTGAGCTCATGTGCCTCCTGCTACAAGAGGTAAGAGTTCTTGTGGCTCTTTCATTATGTCAAGTATGGAGGGACTGGGTTTTTACTCTTTTTTGGTAAGGTGACGTTACACAGACTTGGGAAAAACTCAGCTAGTCTTCACAGTATCCATCCACATCTGTGAATTAAAGATCGTGTCTGCGAGTTTCATACAGTCTTTACCGCAAGTTTCAGACCTTCTTCACCTCGGTGCTTTTAGGACGTTGCCCATAAACCCCTGGATTTCATCCCTTGGGTCCTGTGGGTGCTGCTCAGTAGTTGCCCAGCTCTCCAAGCTCCCACACTGGGCAAGTACTGTATGCACCTTGTCTAAGGTAACATGTTCAGCATACGTCTCGAGGAAAGATGAATGACCGGCTTTTTTACCTTTTCTTGTTCTCTTGAGAGGATGAAGTAGCCGTAACCGTCACTTACTGGCTGAGGAACTAACACCATTTATAAATATATGATTAGCTGCTAAGAAGTTTTTGAAGGCACCTTAACATGTCCGGGAAAGAAAAGAACCATCCAGTCTGTATCTCACCTAAGGATGAGTCTCCTATTTTTGGAGGACATTGTTTTGTATATTTACAGTATAGGAACAAATAAGAAATTTTAGAAAATTATTTGTATTTTTCCTAACTACAAGCCTTACCCCTTTAATTCCCACTTCCCACTTAATCCTTGAGGCAAAGGTCAAAAGTGACATTATACAGTCAGACAAGCTGGTGGCTTCTACCATGTACCTCCCATGAACTACCGCACCTACCTTCTTAAAAAATCTCTGGCTGACCCAACTCGCAATAATGTACTGTACTCCTATTTATAGGATAAAGTGGATTAGTGGCCACAGGGAAACCGAAAGAAACCTTGAGGCCTCTTTTTGTCGAGATACAGAAGCTTTAGAATGCAGGGATATGGAGAATCATTGATTGCTTGAATTGTGATTGAAAAAATTTCTGTTTGAAGGAGCGCCTGGAATGTGAGAAGGTAAGATTTCAAGTAAGGACAGGTACTGCCAATGTATAGTGTTAGCTTCAGTAAATATAGCTTGAAACATTTTGATTATGTGAACTGTAAGAGAGTGCAAATCAGGACGCCAAAGGTGGCTGAGAAATGGTATGATAGAGACATTTTCTGAAACATGGACCTAGTGCATAGAAATAAGATCCCTTTCAGACAGTGTCTAAATGAGGACTGACAGACAATTTTGAGTGCAATCATTTAACTACTTCTGTTAGTGTGCGAATGTTATACGTACACATTGTAGTTCCATCCTTATGTCTCTTCAATGTGATATAGAAATATTAGACTTGTAGGTTCTTCTTAAAATATGTCAAAGTTTTAGGTTAACTTTAAACAATTTATTGATAGTTCCATCACTGGAGTATGGATGGTTTGGTTGGATGACCATTCCGTATGAAAAGATGAATAGAACTGCTGTACAATAAGCTTGCGTTGATAACGCAACATTAGCTATCTCAGAGTTTCATACAAATACAAAGAGAAATGATCACGTAGCCCTATGGCTGGAAGTCAGGTGATTCCGGTTGGGATCAATAGGTCAACTGTTTCTCACGGGAGGCGTTGTGACATGTTTACAAGATGTACATAAATGTTTACTCATGCAATGCTTTCCAAGCATTGCTTTAGCATGGTCTATTTTCACATCCTGTTATGGCTGCTGTCACACTCCCAACTCTCCAATGATCCCTTGGGTCATGGGTTTATAAATGTATACATTAGTTCATCCGACCAAACCATCCATACTCCAGTGATGGAGCTATCAATAAATTGTTTAAAGTTAACCTAAAACTTTGACTTATTCTAAGAAGTAACCTAGCCTACAAGTCTAATATTTCTATATCACATTGAAGAGACATAAGATGGAACCACAATGTGTATGTATAACATTTGCACACTAACACATCTGGGTTGTTAAGGAACAATAAGAAATTTATTAACTTGGATAACATCTAGAAAATGATAACAGCCAGTTTACTGGAAGTATCTGGGCAAAAGTGAATAGATATAAACCAGTTAGTGAAAAAGACAGCACCTCTGTCCCCAGGGTTTTTTCCTCCGCCAGCAAAGTTGGAAGGAGGTTATGTTTCACCCCATTTTTGTGCGTTTGTTTGTGTGGGTGTGAACAGCTTCCTGGCCACAATTTTAATTGTAGAGTATGGAGACTTGCAGTGATTGATGGTTGGTCAAGCAAAATTTCCAATTCTGGTAATCAGCCGTAAATTTGGACATTGTTGTCACAGAGACTTCAAACTTGGTTCATATTTGAGTGTATGAAAATCCACGCCAATTGATATATGTTAAGGTCAAGGTTAAGGTCGAGTAAACGTTCGAGAAATATGCTGCCTCAGCGGAGGTTTGCGCTCTACTGAGTGCCCCTCTAGTCTTTACTGTTCTACTACTGGATATGTGATGTGATATTAAATTATCCGATAATCTCGAGTGTTATTTTTACTTGTCCCCGGCTAATTGATGACTTTGTAAACAATGATCTCAAAGTGGAACTCTGCCACAACCTGTCTTTTTGGTTTGAAGATGCGTTAAATTATTTTCTTTTTTTTTATTTACATTTTATTAGTTGTTAAATATATTAAGATGATAACTGTATATATATATTTATACTTAGATGATAAATGTGTATTTATGATGCTTTTCCTATTTTATTTGTTCAATTTACAAATCATATATATATATATATATATATATATATATATATATATATATATATATTTATATATATATATATATATATATATATATATATATATATATATATATATATATATATATATATATATATATATATTATATGATGACTCCCCGTGTCTGGGCACCAAAAATATATATGATGATGGCTCCCGGGTCTGGGAACCAAATATATAATATCAAATATGTTGCAGGTGGCAAGCTAAATAACCTCCGTAGTTTCAAACTCACCTGTTAGATTTTACATTAATTCTGTTAAGCTTGGAAATATTAATACACGAATTCTGAGACAGTTAAATAACTCCCAGACAGTCATATATAAAACATTGAATATCCAAAGGTCTCTTAAGTACACCCAAAACAAAACTCGGTAATTATTCTTAAGAATTATTCAAACAACCTTACTATAACTCTTAACAGGATACAAGCAAGGTTGTAATAAACACTGATGATTGAAATAATACACCCTTTACAAGAATTAGTATATTCTACATAAATTACAACACTTTGAAAGAATTTACTTAAAAAAAATAAATGACTCGAAATATTAAGTCTGAACAAAACTTAGATTAAGACAAAAATGTTACAATCTGAAGATTATATAAGCACTTGACTTTAAATATTAAATCGGAATAAACCTTAGACTACGACAAAAGAAATACATATGAAAATTATACAATCACTTGTTTCACTTGAAATTAAATCTGAATACAATATTTAAGTTTGACACTTAATGAAAATAGATAACCGGATCACAAGACAAGTACCTATCACCTTCCTAAAGGGCTGTTTATGAAAACCTCAAGAGAACTTTTACAAGTACTCACTATGTTTACAAAAACCTGTCTCACCAAAACTTCGAGATTTCACTGAACACTTTTAAAACAATACTCTGAGCTGCGTATGATAGATAGGTGGGTGGTGGAGATGGCTGTCTTAAGGCTGGAATTCTCTATCTCATCTATGCAACCATGGAGTCGTCTTTACATGAAATTTAGCTACTTCCAGAAGCTTCCAGGAGATCTAGTAGCATGGGGTGTTGGGCTAAGGGCGTCATAGATCCCAAGTATTACTCTCTCGAACCTGTATTTACTTAATGCCAGATGGCTCTCTATGTAAGCTACCTCCGCCCACCCTTTGTTCCCGAAATAAAAAGAAGATAAGATCTATCACTAGGTTTTTCGAGAATTTCCTAAGCACATGGCATATTTTACCTCATAAAAATATAAAAGAACATTACATAAGCCCTTGTTCCTATCTTGTATGGTCACATAACACTCTCAAACAAGTTACATAAGACTTCGTTACCAAAATACGTGAAGTAAAAAAGTTAATGCTAAAAAATAATGTAAATTTACATATACTGACTTTAAAGAATACAATGAAATGAACGACAAAAGTCTTACATAATTTGCATAATAAACTTAAATCTACACGAGAGGAACTCATCTTAAGAGCTGGCTAACCTCTCTTCATTTTATATATATATATATATATATATATATATATATATATATATATATATATATATATATATATATATATATATATATATATACGGATTTTGAGCAAAGCGAAAAATCTATTTTTGGGTGTTATGCCCATGTTGTCCTGATGGAAGGTTCCTTTAGGCAGCTTTCTAAGGGATTTTTGGCTACAGTGATACTCCCAGAGAATTGACCACAGGTCTCCAGAATTCTAACTCCTGGCGCGAGTATCCTTAAAATAACTCTTAAGGATATCGCATAATATCAGGGGACGTATTTCTTGATACGATACATATCAATCTTCACCCTGAATAGAGTTTTTGCTTTGAGGGGGAAGAGTGGCGAATTTGAAGGGGAGCCGTTATCAAGGTTACCTGGTAGATCCCCTCCCGGTACCACCACAGCAAACTATTCCTTGTTGCAATTAAGCATGGATAGCCACAGATAGAGTAGTTTCGGGTGGGGACTGTGCTACATAGATGTATACTCCTTTTTCGAAAGGAGGGAGGGTTCATCAGGGCGACATGGCCTTATCACCCTAAAATAGATTTTTCGCTTTGCTCAAAATTTGGTTTTTGGGCACAGCCATGTCATCCTGATGGAAGTTTACCAGAAAATTACTTGAAAATACTATATCTGTGGGTTTGTATAAGTGCCTTTACCTTGACTAAATGATTATATGATATTACCGTTATTTGTCATATCCACTAAGTTTGTCACATCCACTAAGTTTGGAACTAACTTAGGGCTTCCTGCCCTGTGCAGGGAATATGTCAATACTGACTATAAAATTGTCAAGGTTGTATTCGTGGGAACAAGGTGGAATTTTAGCTATTACCAGGTTGTTCATACATTGGTATATATTCAATTATTTTTATTTTAGGAAAATAAAAGACTGGAAAACTTATTCGATCACTTGTAGGGCAAATAAGACGCAAATACATTTCATGTATCTATTTGTATAGACACAAATAAATACAACAACGAATGTATTATAAATAGAATCTTTTACATAAATAACATTTTCAAGTAATAAATATATTTATAACCTGTAATTGAAGAAATATATATTAGTAAATCACAGGTGCCACTCAGTATTGTGAAATTATTAGATTGATTTCACTTAGATGTTGGATATGTTTCAACACTGTGTACGAATGTTCACATGGCACTGGTGTTATTGGTTAGATTCTGCAACTATATAGAACAGTCCAAGAATTACCATAGTGATTCTCAATAAAAGGTATTACACTCATAAGTACTAATACCTGTTCACCCTTTACACTGTTAAGTCCCAAACAGTTCACTGTTCATCGCAACACTAGATGACAGGTTTTATAACACTACCTACCACCACCACCATGTCTTTTATTTCATGCACTTGCTTCACGTAATGTTTATAAAAGACTCTAGAGGATTTCCAACCGGTATTTGAGCGGAGTCTATCAAAGTCCATATGCTGAAAGAAGTTCAGAGAGGAAGCAATTTTTCTAGGATCGTGACCTACGGGTGTACTGTCAGGATCCGCTCTGCAAATAAAGTATGTAAGTTTTGCCCTCAGTTGTTTTAGGGATAAGTTTGATCCTGATGTTTCGCCTATCAAGAGCTGTCCTTCCTTGAAGTCTGAAGTTCTTCGAAGATAGACCTTAAGACACTTTACTGGACATAGAGAGACATCTTCCTTCAGAGGGCAGATTCTCCAAGGTCCCCACCTTTTAGTGGGTAGCTCGTTTTTGGCGAGAAAGGTAGGATCGGGAAAAATATTCAGTTCTTCCTCTTCTGTGAACTGAATATGGCCGTTGTCTCTAGATAGGGCCACTATTTCACTAACTCTAGCCTGTGAGGCTATAGTGAACAAGAATATTTCTTTCTGTATTAGATCCTTTAGGGAACAATCTTCGCTGTTCAAGTTCGAAGCGTAGTGCAAGACTTTGTCCAATGACCATGATATGGGCTTTGGAGAGGTTGCCGGTTTAAGTCTAGCGCATGCTTTCTGAATCTTATTGAAGATTTCGTTTGACAGGTCCACCTGGAAGGTGTAGAGAAGAGGTCTAGTCAAAGCCAACTTACACGTAGTTATCATGGTGGAAGCCAGGCTTTGCTCATGAAGGTGGATGAAGGACAGGCAGAAGTCTATTGAGATTTCTGCCGGCCTTTTTGCTTTGACAAAGGAGACCCACTTCTTCCAAGACGATTCATATTGTCTTCTGGTTGACTTTGACTTGTATTCTTCTATAAAGTCGATGTTGTCTTTTGAGATCCCAAACCGTTTCTTGGCTGCTAAGGCGAGAAAATCATGAGATGTAGGTTTTGGGTTCTCAATGATGAACCGTAGACATTCGACTTCTGAACCAGTTGGGATAGAGCTGGGTTTGGTAGAGGAAACGGCCTTAGCCTCAGTTCTATCACTAGAGGAAACCAATTGCTCTTGGGCCATTTGGGGGCCACTACTGCTGCTTTCCCCTTGAAGGATCTCAGCTTGTTGAGGACCTTCAGCAGGAGATTTGTTGGAGGGAACAGATAGATATGATTCCATCTGTTCCATCGCTTCTGCCCAAGGGTTCTCGTAAGGGGCTATATATCGAGGAAGTTTCTTGTTGTCGCTCGTTGCGAAGAGGTCGATCTGCCGTTCTGGGACTTTTTCCAAGATGAAGGAGAATGAGTCTGCGAGTAGGGATCATTCTGACTCTTTCGGCTTTCGCATGGATAGAGCGTCCGGTGTCACATTGCGGAACCCTTGTAGGTGAACTGCTGATAAGTGCCATCTTTTCTTTCTTGCGTAGCGAAAGATAGCCAACATCTCGTGATTGATGTAGGGCGATCTCGAGCCTTGTCGGTTCGGACATTTCACTATCACTTCGCTGTCCAAGACCAACTTGACGTGGGCTGATCTGTGAGGGGATAGATTCTTTAACGTTAGGAAGACTGCCATGGCCTCCAGAATGTTGATGTGAAAGGTTTTGAACTGGTGTGACCAGTTCCCTTGAACTTTCCTTTGATGGGAATGACCTCCCAATCCTTCCAGTGAGGCATCCGTGTGGATGATTACTGACGGTTGAGGTGGTTGTAAGGGAATAGTCCTTGCTAGGCTCTTGACCTTCGACCACAGCCTCTGAAGCGATCACAATAAGGTCGGTGTCGGTCTCTGTTGATCTCTTCGAGTGTGTGATGCGTATCTTCTCCAGACTCCTGACGCATTCTTTAGTTGTGCTCTTAGCACTGGGGCTGTTACTGCTACGAACTGGAGAGAGCCCAGTACACTTTCCTGTTGGCATCTTGAAATCTTGTTGGATTTCAGTAGTCTCTTGACAGAACCCGCAATCTCTCTCCTCTTCTTCGGTGGAATGGAGAGGCGGTGTGACTGCAAGTTCCAATGGATTCCCAACCATTGAAACTCTTGAGCTGGAGAGAGGCGAGATTTATTGTAGTTGATCTTGAAGCCCAGATGGTCCAAAAACTGGATCACCTTCGTGGCTGCCTGCAGACAAGCAGTCTTGGATGCTGCCCACACCAGCCAGTCGCCCAGGTATGCTGCTACCTGAATGCCTTCTAAGTGTAGCTGTTGTACGACTGTGTCTGCAAGTTTTGTGAATATCCTTGGGGCTATGTTTAGTCCGAAGGGTATGGCTTTGAAAACATACTTTGTCTTATGTAACTTGAATCCTAGGTAGGAGGAGAGGGGGCAGCTGACTGGAAGGTGCCAGTAAGCATCTGCTAGGTCTATTGAGACTCTGTATGCCCCTTTCGGTAACAGGGTCCTTCTGTGTTGTAAGGTTAACATCTGGAACTTGTTATCTTTGATGAACTTGTTGAGCGGAGACAAGTCTAGAATGACTCTGAGTTTGCCCGAGTCCTTCTTGGGAACACAAAACAGCCTTCCCCGGAATTTGATGGACTTTGCTTTCCTTATGACCTTTTTATTCAAGAGTTCTAAGGTATATTCTTCCAATAAGAGGGTGGAGTGTTGGAAGAATTGAGGAAAGGAAGGTGGAGTTCTGTTCCATTTCCACCCTAGTCCATTCTTGTTTAGTCTGTGGGCCCAGGAATCGAAGGTCCAACGATCTCGAAAGTGGAAGAGTCTTCCTCCTACCTGGAGCATCTCATTGCTTGGATGATCCGGAGGGTTTGTTACCCTGACCACGTCCTCCTCTACCCCTTGAGGGGTTTCTTGAAGAGCCTCGCCTAGATCCTCTACCTTTTGGGCGAAAGGTAGTGGTGTGTCTCTCAAAGCCTGGTTTAAAGGCTGGTGACTGGGCTACTAACTGCTGAGGCACCCTCTGGAAAGTGGTTTGCCGCTGGGCAACCATTTGGGGCACTGTGGTCATGGTAACAGTGGGATGTTGCGCAGGTCTATGAGGCCCTAGTGGCTTCTTTGTCTTCCTGTTCTAGGGTTGGGGACCACTGTCAGAGGATAATTTCGTTTTGGAAGACATGCCCCACTTTTAGAGAAGGTTCCTATTCTCCGTGGCAGCTTTAGCAACTACCTCTTGGACTGCTTCCTTTGGGAAGAGGTCCTTGCCCCAGATACATAAAGTGATCAACTTCCTAGGCTCATGCTTGACCGTTGCATTGGTAAACACGTACTCTATACAGGCCCTCCTGGCCTTCACGAAAGTGTACATGTCCTTAACTAGTGTAGCCATGTGTATCTTGGCTAGGACTGTGTACATATCTGGGGTACTTGAGATGCCTACACACATCTCCATGCAGTTCTGGAGAGACAGAGAGGTGGCTAGTCTTTTGTCTCCTGTTCTCTTCGCAGAAGAAAGTCTGACAGCTTTGGAAGGTTCTCATTGAACTGCTGTCCTGCGAAATCTGCATCTAGTTATGCAATCGAGAAGGTTAGATGGGCCTCGTTCCAGTCCTTCTCGCCCGTAGGCAGGACTAGAGACAATGGTCTACACTCTTCTAGCATACGGCATGGTTTGCCTGCATCAACTGCCTTTAGTACGCAGTAGAAGGCTTTAGATGTAAAGGGAAAAGCTCTAGAGGAAGGAGCAAGGAAGGTACGGTGCCTCTTGCTCAAAGCAGAAACCTTGGAGTTCGTATATCCTGCTTTCTTCAGGCTACTCGTCAAGAGAGCCTGTGCCTTGTCATGGTCAAAGACCATGACCGCCTTAGGTTCCGTCTCTTCTTTAGACGCAGGTTTTGTTCTTCAACCTGATGAAGCACTCTGGGTAAGCTGCAAAGTTCGGCCAGAATTGGAGATCGTCAAGGGGTATGGCCCTTATCTTCTCCGAGACGTAGAGTTTCCCATTCATCATGGGCATGAACTCCGCATACCTCCAGGGGTTGGTTTCGGAGCATTGAGGTCAGTCAGAGACTCTGGGCTGCTTGTAGGAGCCGTGAGAAGCGACTGCGCGGTATGCTTCCCTGACTTCCTTTCTCATCTCTTGCTGTTCCTTGCACATAGTTTCCATTATCAACTGGATCTGCGCCATGAACGCTTCGCCCTTGGGGAACAGCGGGTCTGGTTGAGGGGTTGGGGCCGAAGAGGTTGATGGCACAGGTTGTAATGCCGTTACAGACAGTAGTGGGTCTTCCGTCTCTGGCTGATCCGGATTCTTCAACCTCCTCGGGTGGCTGAGCCACCTCTTCTTCAGGGTCTTCTTGAAGGAGATCCTTTTCGGTGTCTGAGGACACCTCTGACATCCTTTCCTAATGGATGTCCATGCCTTCCAAAGCCTTATTAATGTTGGCCTCTATCGCCAGTTGTATGCAGGGAGGCTCGACCCGTACCTTAGGCACAACCGCATCAGATGTTGCCTTAGGGAAGAGAAGGCTTCTAATTGTCTCCCTTGGTAAGTAAGGTCCTGGAGAGTTCTTCTGGAACCCTCTTACCCACTTTCGAAGCGTTTCCCACGCAGTATCCCTCGACTCCGCCGTCTTGGGGTCACTGAAACCCTCGGACATCAAGGCCGATCAGACGTTGTTGCAACCCTTCGGGTTCCAGTACCTCAGGGTTTCAGTTGTGATGGAGCAGGGGGCATGAGACCTGCACATGTTGTGGCCACAAAAGTTCCTTCTTTTGTGGTTGCAGTACATAATTGCACACTTCACCTTGGGCTCCTCCTGTAAGGAAAGAAAGAGTGAAATGAGTATGGGGTAATTTATCACACTGGTAAATAATTCACATGTATTAAAAGTAATTCTTACTATTATAATTATATCCTAGGATAGTAAGCTAGAAAGGAAATAGGAAAGATACATATCTGTGTTTCCTGTCCAGGCAATTGCTGTGACCTCCCTCAATATTAATATTTTAAATTTTCCTTATTAGGGAAATATAGGGTGGAATAGCTCTAGAACATAAAGCTGGAGTCAGTGTATACTAGCACTAACTCCCCCACAAGTGAAATATTAATACTGTAGGGTAAAGATTTTTATGTTCTGATGATCTAGGGTACATCAGAATGTTGAAGGAATACTTCACTTCAACATTTACTTAGTAGCCTCAACAATGGACTGTGAAAGGATACACAGAATATGTTGGAAATCTTACTACTGTATGTTATACACTGTAGTTTTCTAAATGCTGTATTTGCTATACTGCAGGAATACTGGCTACTGTATAGTCTTATACTGTAGTTCTGCTGGCATACTACCGGCTAGGCTAGTACCCGGCAGCACTAGCCGACAGAGAAAGAGAAAGAATGGAGAGAAGGGCTACCATATTATTATAGTTTAGTACAATAATTAGGGTTGTAGGGACTACTGTCTCTACTGCCTTCTTTCCAGAATGAGGAATCAAATGGAAGGGGAGAAAATGTATTAATTCTAGCTTCCATCCAGCCACAATATCTGTTGCCTGCTGCACTGCTGGTTACAGGGTTTGTGGATGGCAGTCCAAGAGAGGACTGAAGAATACTCAAAGTTGTAATGGGTCTCCCACTGGCAGCCGTCATAGCCAGCACAACCTTTCCCGGAGCCTTGCTTCCGTTAGGGAGAAGGTCAAAGCGGCAATCTAGCCGCCTTTGTAGGAGCCCGGCCGGCATCGTAATCAGCCCGGCAAGCGGGGAGATTGTAGAATACCGGCCACAGAGGTTGTGATGGCTAGGCCGTCACTAAGAGAAAGAAGGGGAAGGGAAAGGGTCTTATATTTTGCATAGAAAGAAGGCGACAGATATGCCTCCTACTGTCGGCTGCAAAACAAGGAAACATAATTTCTTATGCCGGATAAAAGGCATGTCTTCTAGTCCACAAGGGAGAAAGGTGGCGGCAACTGTACTACCAATTCCGGTAGTGGACTAGGGAAGCCGAGCTTCCTATGCCAGCAACTGTCTAACCGGTAGGGAATGACTAATCCCCCATCTGTAGAGTTACCGTCAACAAGACTGAATACTTTGAGTTACTGTCGTATTTCAAAACTGGGATACTCACCGGCAAAGAGGATGGACAGAAGCACTATCTCAGTCAAGACAGAGTACACTACTCTATGGCTAGACAAAAGATAGGGTTGCCGCCTAATGGCGGCACTCAGAGGGAAGGAAAGGTTTATCCTTAAATCTCTAAAAGAGATGAGTTTCGAATTTTGCTAGTAATTCTAAGAGATTTACTATCTCCGATCGAATTTAATATGTTGATAGGATGTTTAATTAACAACCATAATGTTTACCTAGAAATAGATGAAGAATTGTTAGTAATTGTTCCTCAGCTGATCCCATCTCTGGTCGTCAATTTTTCGGTGGGATTTAATGATACGTTGGTATTCTTAAAATACAAGTTTAATTTCTCTTGTGTCTACGTTACTCTGTGACAGCCAACTCCCAAGTGTGTGTGTGTGTGAAGCGTCATAAACAATCTGACAAAACCAAAACATTGCTAAACAACAAAAGAGCATCGCTCCCAAAAGACTTAAATCCTACACCAGTACAAAACTATAAAGAATCACATCCTATCTTTAAGGTAATTAATAAATGCTTGAATCCTAATATCAAAATAAAGCATTTCACTTATACACAAAGCATAACTTATTTTATTCATGCAATATGATGCAATGTTGCATAATACATGCAACACTTAAAATAATAGCCTACAGTACATTATTACAATATTATATAACAGTCTCCTCCCCCTTAACTTGACATTGTAAAAATCTTTATAAATCTAATCTCTCAGGGGGCTTTCCTCTATTAATCCTAGTAGGAAGCATTTTAACCTCATCTTGTACTGGTACATGAATTGGTTCTGAATCTACATTTGATGTTGGAGCATCTTGGTTAATATTTGACTCATTTGACCTAACTACTTCTTTAACCCTGGATAGGTACGGTCCTCGGACACCCCTTTAAGGGTATACTCGGACGCGAACGACCCCGACGCCAAAAAAAATTCTTGAAAAATCAGTTTTTGCAGTAACCTCCTTTTTTCTTTTGCCAAAAAAAACTTCAATGAATGCTTAAAACAACTGTAAAGATAAATACTACTCATCTGCAGAAAAACTATTTATTATAAATATTTTAAAAAATTAAGTAGAAAAAAAAAAGACCTGACATAAAATTTCATAAAAATAAAGTTTATACATATATACACAAATCCTTTTAGGAATTGATTCTTGAATGTTTAGGACACATCTTGATGTATTTTGGATGAAGTCAGACCCATGGAGGTGAAGATCTGAAATGAGAAAAAAAGGGTAACTTTTTTTGGCCAAAAAAAATTGTCCAAATTTCATGAATTTTTTTGGGTACCCAAATGAAATAGGAAGTGGCTAATTATTTTAGGGAATAAACATATGTTATCCTAAAATAGAAATATGTAAAAAAATCTTCATTATTTTGTAAATTACATTTATATCAGGGGCCATATCTAAAAGTAATTTTTTGAGTACTTGGAAATTTCGTAAAAAAATACATATATTTAATATATAATATGATATTAATGCAGGTAAAAATATACCAAAATATCACAAATTCTATAGGGAACAAGAATATATATAGATAGGGCAGCTTACGCTTCGGATATGTCCACAAAATGGCCGCCAACCACACTGACTCAGACTCCCTAATCTGTAACTTGAAATGTAGGAAGGGTATGTCAATTTCAAGGTGTTATTTACTAATCTAATTATTATTGGATATGCATGAAAATTGTATGGTGGGTTGCTGGATAATTGTCGATTATTTTACGACTATAAAATTAAAATTCTGACCCAAAAATTTTTTTTTGAAGGGAAATAAAATCGAAAAAAAAAATGTAAAACAATATTTTAGCTAAAAAAATTTGATGATATTCAATCAAAAAAAAAGTAAACAAAATTTTCCGACAAATAAACATCTAGAGGAATCATTACTCTGTGATAGTTCCTTAGTACGTAGTAATTTTGAAAGAATTGGGAAAAAACGAAAAAATGGCAATCACCGGAAAATCGAACACATACCTATATATACGCCATATCTGGCTAAAAAAAAGATAGGCATGGGTAGCCAGATCATCTAGAAACACTTTCCAACACTATAAAAATATAAGTTTTGCGACACTACTTGCCAATTCCTTACGGTAACATGACTAAGCAAAAAAATGCAAAACAAATAAAAAGGGGCACTCGTGGAAAAATGGCCATTCTAATATACGGCATTTCAGAAAAAAAAAATTTCAGCCACGTGCTAGGCAAACCATCAAGGCATATTTTCCGACAAATAAACATATAAATGAAATATTACTCTGTGATAGTTCCTTAGTACGTAGTAATTTTGAAAGAAATGGGAAAAAACGAAAAAATGGCAATCACAGGAAAATCGAACACATACTTATATATACGCCATATCTGGCTAAAAAAAAAATAGGCATGGGTAGCCAGATCATCTAGAAACACTTTCCAACACTATAAAAATATAAGTTTTGCGACACTACTTGCCAATTCCTTACGGTAACATGACTAAGCACAAAAATGCAAAACAAATAAAAAGGGGCACTCGCGGAAAAATGCCCAACATTCTAATATACGGCATCTCAGATAAAAAAAAAAGACATGCACGTGTTAGCCCAACCATCAAGGCACACTTTCTAACACATAAACATGAAAAAAAATCAATAATATACGGCAATTCCTTACTACGTAGTAAATTTTTACAAATATTGAAAAAAAAACAGAAATTGGCAACCGCAGTTAAATACCCAATATACCAATAACTACGTCGTATCTGACAAAAACAAAATCACGCATGGGTAGCCAGATCATCTAGACACACTTTCCAACATTAAAAAAGCAAAAGTTTTACGACACTATTTCGCAATATCTTACGGAAAAATGACTTGGCAAAAAAATTAAAAAAAATTAAAAAGGGACACTCGCGGTAAAATGCCCGACATTCTAATATACGACATCTCAGATAAAAAAAAAGACATGCACGTGTTAGCCCAACCATCAAGGCACACTTTCTAACACATAAACATGAAAAAAAAATGAATAATATACGGCAATTCCTTACTACGTAGTAATTTTTACAAATATTGAAAAAAAAACAGAAATTGGTAACCGCAGTTAAATACCCAATATACCAATAACTACGTCGTATCTGACAAAAACAAAGTCATGCATGGGTAGCCAGATCATCTAGACACACTTTCCAACACTAAACAAGCAAAAGTTTTACGACACTATTTGGCAATATCTTACGGAAAAATGACTTGGCAAAAAAATGAAAAAAAATGAAAAAGGGGCACTCGCGGTAAAATGGTCCTCGTGGTGATGAACGACATTTTAACTAAAAAAATAAACATGCACATGGTAGCCAAACAATCCACCAAGACTTTCCACAACTGATAACCTATACAAGTTGCACCATTCTACGACAATTTCATAATACGTAATAACTTTGATAATTATGCAAACTACCTCAGAAGGGTAAACTCGGACGCGAACGACCCCGACGCGTCTCAGAAATCGGGGAAGGAGTACAGCTACAGCAATGCACATCTGGACACTACTAGAGCGTGTAGGGGAGACACCTCCTGCAGGTCGATCACCCACAAATTCAGTCACAGGGGTGAGTCACGTGAGAAAAACCTGTTTTTTTTTGACGCTCGGGGTCGCAAACGACCCACCGTACCTATCCAGGGTTAAGTTTCTAATCTATAACATTCACATGCTCTACTGTATTTCTTGTTAATAGCTGTAATTGATCAATATGACGTTTTACAACATTATCACCAACACGAACATCATAATGTAAATTTCCTATCTCTCTTACAATCTCTCCTGGTACCCCTTTCTCTGGAGTGTTGTACGATCTTACCATGACATCAGATAAAGGTAAAAAATGTCTTACATTAGGAAGCTTTACTACTTGTTTATACCCTTTATCTTCTAAATAACTTTGCAAACTTGGATACAACAAATGTAACTTACACCTTATCCTCCTCCCCATCAACAAATTTGAGGGTGTCACGCCTGTTGTGCTGTGCGGCGTTGTTCTATAAGACAATAAAAACTTTGATACATGCAAAAAATATGTTACCTGAATTTGCTTTTCCTCACTTCATATTGTGTTTAAACATTTGGACAAATCTTTCAGCCTCTCCATTGGTAGATGGATGATATGTTGCTGAAAATGTATGCTTTATACCATTGACGTTACAAAATTCTTTAAACTCTTGTGAGGTAAATCGTGGACCATTATCTGTAACAATTCTTTCTGGAATACCATGTATAGAAAAAAATTGCATTAACTCTTTTATTATGGCGTAAGATGTTGTTGTCTTCATTGGGATAATTTCTGGCCACTTACAGTAAGCATCTACTACTATCAAAAACAAATAATTTAAAAAAGGACCTGCAAAATCTATATGCACTCTTTGCCATGGATACCTGGGTAACTCCCACGGATGCCTTCTAGCAAATTGAGGATTGTTCTGTTGCATAACACAATTCATACAATTCCTTATGTAACATTCCACATCTTTATCTACACCTGGCCACCATACAAAAGTTCTTGCAATTGAATTTGATCTTACAATACCTTGGTGATCAGCATGTATTTCAGACAAAACCTTATTTCTCAGTGAATTAGGAGTAACTACCCTTGAACCCCTCATCACTATTCCTTGTGTTAAACTCGGTTCATACCATATATCCTTATACGGTTTACAATTTTCCTCTTTTCCACATAAGTCCCTACCTGTCATTAAACTCTCTAAAACCTTACTAAGTATTGGGTCTCTCTTGGTACTGTGTGCTACATCTTTTGCAGTTATGGGTATATCATATACAGAAATTAACAGAACACTTTCATCATACTCTTCTGGAGCTTTGTCTACGGGTAATCTGGATAAAGCATCTGCGTTACCCATGTTAGATGTTGGACGGTATTATATATCATATACGGCTAACGTAATTGCCCAACGGTGTAGTCTTGCAGCTACCAATGTAGGTAAACTTGCTTTTGGACCCAATATTGCTAATAAAGGTTTATGATCTGCAACAAGTGTGAACTTTTTCATATCATAAAGATACATTTGGAATTTTTTTAACTCCATAAACTAATGCTAAACCTTCCTTTTCTATTTGAGAGTAATTCCTTTCTGCCTTGTTCAATACTCTAGAAGTGAATGCAATTGGTTTTTTTTGTTCATCTGGCATTACATGAGATGATACTGCACCCAAACCTATGTTTGATGCATCACATACTAATTTAACTGGTAAATCCATTTGATAATGTACTAAGAATGTAGGTGATGTCATTTCCTGTTTGATTCTTTCAAAAGATTCCTGACACTCTTTTGTCCACTTCCATTCTACACCCTTATTCAACAGATTATACAATGGATGTGCAATTGTAGACAAATTCTGAATGAAATTCCCATAAAATGTTACTAAACCTAAAAATAATTGTAATTCCTTAACATTTGAGGGCACTTTTGTTGATTGTACAGCTTTAATTTTCTCTTTAGTTTTGTGAATACCCTTACAAAACCTAAGTATTCCACTGAATCAACTTCTAAAATACATTTGCTCTTATTTACCCTGATATTATGTTCCTTCAACTTCTTCAGAACTGTTTGCAATCTTTCTCTATGTTCTCTTGTGTCTTTACCAGCAATTAAAATATCATCTATAAAAATGAATACTCCTTGCATTCCTGAAAAAATCTTATCCATAGTTTGTTGCCATATAGCTGGACTACTTGCAATACCATAAGGTAATCCCTTTGGCCTAAACAAACCTAAGGATGTATTTACTGTACATAATTTTTGGGCTCAGGCCATGTCGTCGTGATGAAAGTTCCTTCAAAGGTAGCTTCCTAGGTATATTTGACTACAGTGATATATCCCAGAGAATTTACCTAAGGTATCCAGAATTCTAACTCCTGGAGCCAATATCCCTTAAAATCTTAAAAGGGATATCGCGTAATATCAGAGGACGTATTCTTGACACGTCTCATGGCTATCTACACCCACAATAGCGCTTTTGCTTCGAGAGGAAAGAGTGGCAAGAATCAGAAGAGTCGTTAAAGAGACAACGCTCTCGACTCCCCTACTGTACTGTAAATAGTGCGCCAGATCGCCACCGCGAGGTGCCACCAAGCCATTCTTTCTCACGTAGCTTCGTTGACCGGTGTTACCCCGTGTTATCTCTCGCTATTTTGGAGTTTTTTGGTCGCTATGATGTCTTCACCAGCTTCATCAGCTTCTAGAAAGTTAAGTAATATCTTTGAATTATGTAAATGTAAGCTCTTGCCAGTTTTGCTTTTCGATTGAGATGATAATTAACGTAACAAGAGCTGTTGCCAGCCGGATGGCGTCATAGACGCGGTCGTTCTTTCTGTACATTTAATTAGCGAGAGCGACTCTTCCCATCATTATTCGCTTTAATAACTTTAGCTATTTAGAATTTTAGCTAGGGATTCTTATATTATGTCTTTGTTGTCATGGATTTGGCTATTTATTTCGAGCCTCACGAGTGTTAGGCTTCCTAGCCTAGGCACCTACACACTTCATGCATGATATAACATTCCTGGTAAAGTTTTATTGAAGCTCAGGCAATATTTTACACATTTATGATATTACTGCATTATGCTTTCCTCTTCCAATATAGTATACAGAGAGTTTCGGTGAACGATTCTCAATGCTCCTAGGCTACTAGCTTAGGGGCTTTAGTATACTTTCATACATGTCCCCATTGCTCTTGTATTGTCTTTTAAGGGGAGACTGACACATCCTATACCTTTTAAGTCGATACTAATCTCCTAGGAGATTTAAGAGCAATCCCCCTTCCCTCTGATTAGCTTAGGCTATTCTCAATTTCTTTGCTGTGAACCGAGTTCTGGCAAAGTTTTACCGAGACGTTTTGTTTTCTTTCTCCTAACCACTGAGTCTGTTTTGAGTTTAGAACGGGACATCAGAGTAATAAGTCTGTGTTAGACATCTTCCTGTCTTGGCAAAATGATTTACCATGTC
This sequence comes from Palaemon carinicauda, assembly GCF_036898095.1. NCBI lineage: Eukaryota > Metazoa > Arthropoda > Malacostraca > Decapoda > Palaemonidae > Palaemon > Palaemon carinicauda. The sequence goes on from NW_027171474.1 coordinate 293,213, forward strand.
AGGTTAAGCTGCTTTTACAGGAGGCTAGACTTCCCTAGACCATACATGGGGGTTTTTGTATGACAATTCCCCCTTCCTTGGCCTAGCAGACAGTCCTGTGCTGCTAGATCTTAGACCAAAGAAATAACTTCTTCACTGCCTAAGGTCTCTAGTACGAGATTCTGTTCTCTTGTGAGATTGTGTCCTATGGACCGCTCTCTCACTTGACGAACCCAAACTGGGGAAATGATTTCTCCTACCTGAGGTTACTCCATGAGACCAGAATTTCTTAGGTTAGGTGGTGCCTTCGGGCATTACCTTACTTGTAGGACACCTAACCCCTCCCCTCTGTCTCTTTCGTGTTGGATGAGCCAACACCCTCCTGGCTGTCGTTCTACATTTGACCCTAAGGGTTATTGTAGGACTGGCCTGAAGTTCCCTGTCTGCTGCCGGCCGAGCCGGCTGCCGGCAGGTACCCTCATATTCTTTAGAGTGTTCTTCAGTCCTCCCTTGGACTGCCTTCCATAGCCCATATGATTGGGATATGGTTGGGTGGAAGCCCGAATTTAATTCCCCCTTCCACTTGAACCCTCATTCTGGATGTAGGCCGGCAAGGCTGACCTCTTGTCTTTCTCCATCCTCTCTTTTTCTCTACCTTTCGTTTTACTAGGCCATGTCAATTGTCTGCCGGCCGGCAGTTGCTCTGCCGCCACTTACTATGGGCGTCGCTGATCGACAACCCAACGACAATAGACATACTGGGACCGGCTGCCAGCCACTGAGTTGCCGGCCAGCAGCCGGCCACCCATAACTTGGACATTTCCCACCGGCTGCCGCCGGGTCCTACTTGATGGAAGATTCCTCGGCTGCCATTATTTCGAAGACAGTAATTGCCTTCAATTTCCCAGAATAGACCGGCATGTGCCGGCTTGCCCGGTAGATGCCGGCAGGCCCGGCATGTGCCGGCAGGCCTGACAGGACTGGCAGCATGCTGCCAACAGTCAGTGCTGTAACCCAAAAGTTTTTTCCAACCTACAAGGTGCTTCATGGGCAGCCTATTGTGAGACCATCACATATAAGAGAGCGATTCTCTCTTCCATAAATGGTTATTATCCATTATTGTCTTTAATCCCCAATACTGAACCTGGAAGATTGTGTCAGGAAGACATTCTATATCAAAGGATATCATCTTCCCCTAAAAATTCTTAAGAATTCTGCTTTCCATATTGGAGGAGGTCATAGCAATTGGCTGGACAGGAAACACATGTAGGTGTCTTTCCTATCTCTAGCTTACCCTATCCAAGCTAATATTATTAATAATATGTATGCTGAAATCTGAGAATTTCACCGAATAATTATGATATGCTTTTCTTTCTTTACAGAAGCAGCATCCCGAGTGCGGGAACAACTTTTGCTGGGTCCGTAGTTAGAACTTCTACGGCCATGACATGTGCAGGGCCCATGCTCGCTGCGCAATCACCAAGGGGGCTCTCAAGTACTGGGACCCACAGGTATGTACCTTTTGCGAAAAACTGGTATAAGAGGCTTTTGACGATCAAAAGTCCACAGAGTCAAGGGACGCAGCTAGGGAGATGCTGTGAAAATGGGTCAGGGGCTTCCAGAAGAACACCTCTGGCCCATACCTTCCTAATGAAAAGATGAGGGCTTGTCTTTTCCCTAGGGCATCTTCGGATGCGTTTATTCCCCAGGCCCAACCTGAGATTCCCCTGGTTCAGATTCCGGTAGAATCTGAAGTTTCGGATGCCTTGGAGAGCATCCAATTAGAGGACAACAATCTCCTAGTGGAGGAACTGGATCAGGCGGATGACGTTCCACCTGAGGCCGAAGTCGAGAAAGCCAAAACGATTTCGGTATCATCAGCCACGGTGACTGAGCCGGTGCCTTCGACTTCTTCCACTGCACCCTGGTTAGATTTCCGAGTATGTTGCACTCGCCGTTGTCCATGGTGCAGGACATTCAGAAGAAATCGTCCGAGAAAGAGGCCTCTCTTCGGACGGAAATGCATCAGCTGGTTGCAACATGCTTGGCCCCGAAGAAGCTAAACGTCAAGGATCTCCCCGCCTTCTCTGACGTTAACCCCTGGAGGTACGCAGATCATATGCCTATGCTGGGGGGGGGGGGGATCTTCCTCTCAGAAAAACTGGGCACTGTTCCAGTGGAGGAAATTGAGTTCTGGCCCAGCAAAGGGGCCTACCCGGACTGCTATGTCCGTCTAAAGACGGAACCTGCATCCAAAGAGGAGACAGAGCCGAAGGAAACTATTGTCTTTGAACTTTCTAAGGCTCAGGCCTTATATACCACCATCTTAAAGGAGAGGGCCTTTACTAGCTCCAAGGTGCCGGCTCTCAGCAAGAAGCATCCGTCCTTCATTGCTGACCCCAAACGTGCCTTCCTCTTTATGGACAAAGGGCTTAAGGCAGCCTTAAAGGCAGTTGAGGCAGGGAAACCATGCCCTACACTGGAAGAGTGTAGACCCTTCTCCCTTGCCTTCCCATCAGACGATGCGGACTGGAGGGATGTTCACAACACCATCACAGTTGGGAAGCTGGAGGCAAATATTGCCGGACGACAGTTCGGCGAAGACCTCCCGAAGCTGTCAGACTTTCTCCTGCGTAGAGAACAGGAGACAAAAGAACGTCTTGCTGCTTCCTTGTCTCTGCAGACTGGCCTAGAGACAATGGCAAGCATACTGGATACCCTAGACATGTACATGGTCTTCATCAAATCTCATTTGGCAACAGTCACCAAGGACCTGTACAACTTTATTAAGGGCTTGCAGAGAGTTCGTGTTCGCCTCGGCTGCGGTGAGACACGAACCAAGAAAGCTGATAGCTTCCAACATCTGGGGAAAAGACCTCTTCCCAAGTGAAGTGGTCGAAGAGGTCGTGGACAAAGCCCCCACTGAGAATAGAAACCTTCTCTCTAAATGGGGCTTGTCCTCTAAAAGAAAATCTTCAGCTGATGAGGGTCCCCAGCCGAAGATCAAGTCGAAATGACCAAAAGTGCCCTCTCAGCCTAAACAACAGCATCAGATTCCCGTGGCCAAGGTGTCCCAGACGGTGGCACAACCACCCACCACCTTCCAACTGGTGCCCCAAGCGCTGGCGACCCAGTCACCGGTGTTCACTACAGTTTTTGAAAGGCAATCGATGACCTTTCTGCCGAAGTCTCGAGGGTCCTTTCGAGGATCCTCCAGACGCCCCTTCAGAGGTAGAGGCAACAGGGGTGGACGTGGCCAAGGAGGTAAATCCTCCACCCAGCACTCAAAGTGAGATGCTACCGGTAGGAGGGAGACTTTTCCTCTTCCGGGATCGTTGGACCTTCGATCCCTGGGCCCACAGCCAAATCAAGAACGGACTAGGGTGGAGTTGGAGCTCAACTCTACCGAACTTCCCTCAATTTTTCCAATACTCAACCCCCATATTGGAAGAATATGTTCAGGAACTCTTGAGCAAAAGAGTTTTAAGGAAGGCAAAGTCGGTCAGATTCCAAGGAAGGCTATTTTGTGTTCCGAAGAAGGTCTTAGAAAAGCTCAGAGTCATTCTGGACTTGTCACCACTCAACAAGTTCATAGAGAACTACAAGTTCAAAATGCTGACGCTTCAACACATCAGGACCCTGTTGCCCAAACGGGCATACACAGTCTCCGTAGACATGACGGATGCGTACTGGCACGTTCCAATCAGCCATCAAGTTTCCCCCTACCTGGGATTCAAACTACAAAAAAGAAAGTACATATCCAGATCCATGCCCTTTGGTCTGAACATAGCTCCAAGGGTATTCACCAAGCTTGCGAATGCAGTCATTCATCAACTACGCCTAAAAGGAATCCAAGTGGTTGCCTACCTGGACGACTGACAGGTGTGGGTAGCATCCGAGGAAGAGTGCAGGCTAGCCTCCAAGGAAGTGATCCAGTTCCTGGAACACTTGGGATTCAAGACCAACTTGGAAAAATCTCGGCTGTCTCCAGCTCAAAAGTTTCAGTGGCTGGGCGTCCACTGGAACTTGCAGTCACACTGCCTTTCCATTCCATCAAAGAAAAGGAAAGAGATAGCAGGATCTGTCAAAAGCCTTCTTCGGTCCGCAAGTATATCAAGAAGGCAACAGGAGAGAGTGTTGGGGTCCCTCGAGTTCGCCTCAGTGACAGATCCAGTAATGAGAGCACAATTAAAAGAAGCATCAGGAGTTTGGAGAAAATACGCATCAAACGCTCGAAGAGATCTACAAAGACCGATACCAAATCGTCTGCGATCACTACTCAAGCCATGGTCGGAGGCCAAGAACCTAAGGAACAAGGTTCCCTTACAACCGCCTCCACCGTCAGTCACCGTTCACACGGATGCCTCGAAAGAAGAGTGGGGAGGTCACTCTCATCATCGGAAAGTCCAAGGAACCTGGTCTCCCCTCTTCAAAACCTTCCACATCAATTTCCTGGAAGCCATGGCAGTTTTTCTTTCTCTGAAGAAACTGAAACTCCGCTGCTCAATCCACATCCGTCTGGTTCTAGACAGCGAAGTCATAATGAGATGCCTAAACTGACAAGGCTTGAGATCACCTCACATAAACCAAGTGATACTAGGCATCCTCCAGCTAGCGGAGAAGAAGAGATGGCACTTGTCAGCAGTCCACCTTCAAGGGTTCCGCAATGTGACAGCGGACGCTCTATCCAGGACCAAACCGATAGAGTCAGAATGGTCCCTAGACGCAAGATTATTCTCCTTCATCTTACGCAAAGTCCCAGGACTGCAAATAGACCTCTTCACAACGAGTGACAACAAGAAGCTACCCCGGTACGTAGCCCCGTACGAGGATCCTCTAGCGGAAGCAATGGATGCAATGTCCATAGACTGGAACAGATGGTCCAAGATCTACCTATTCCCTCCAACCAACCTTCTGCTGAAAGTCCTCCACAAACTGAGATCCTTTCGAGGGACAGCAGCAATAGTGGCCCACAAGTGGCCCAACAGCGTTTGGTTCCCTCTAGTAACGGAACTACGCTTGAAGCTGATCCCGTTGCCGAACCCAGTTCTGACTCAGCAAGTGCAGAAATTGACTGTCTCAGCTTCATCAGTGAAAGCCCAGAACCTTCATCTCATGATTTTCTCGCCTTAGCAGTCAAGAAACGATTCGGGATTTCTAGGGACAGTATTAACTTCTTAGAAGAATACAAGTCAAAGTCAACAAGAAGACAATATGAGTCTTCCTGGAAGAAGTGGGTGGCCTTTGTCAAGGTGAAGAAACCTAAGGAGATTTCTACAGATTTCTGTTTGTCCTTCTTCATCCATCTTCATGAACAAGGTTTAGCAGCCAATACGATTACTACATGTAACTCTGCCCTAGCCAGACCAATGCTTTACGCCTTCCAGGTAGACTTTTCCAATAAGATCTTCAACAAGGTTCCTAAAACCTGCGCTAAACTTCGACCCGCAGCTCCTCCTAAGCCCATTTCATGGTCTTTGGATAAGGTTCTTCACTTATCATCAACCTTGAACAATGAGGATTGCTCGCTGAAAGACTTGACTCAAAAGGTGATATTCTTATTTGCACTAGCCTCGGGAGCCAGAGTTAGCGAAATAGTGGCCCTCTCGAGGGATGATGGTCACATTCTTTCCGGACCCGACGTTTCTCGCCAAGAATGAGCTGCCCACTAAGAGATGGGGTCCCTGGAGAATCTGCCCTCTGAAGGAAGAAGCATCCCTCTGCCCAGTGGAATGCCTAAAGGTCTATCTTCGTAGAACTTCAGACTTTAAGGGAGATCAGCTTTTCAGGGGAGAGACTTCCGGTTCAACGTTATCCTTGAAACAGATAAGGGCGATATCACCTACTTTATATGCAGAGCGGATCCAGACAGTACACCCGCATGTCATGATCCGAGAAAAGTTGCCTCATCTCGGAATTTCTTTCAGATGATGTCGTTTGAAAGCCTTTGGGCTTATACTGGATGGAAGTCTTCCAGAGTTTTCTTCAAGCCCTACGCGAAGCAATTACAAGAAATTAAATTTTATGTGGTGGCAGCGGGCAGTGTAATAAAACCTGCTTCTTGATTACTGCGAAGAACAGTGTACTATTTGGGACTTATAGTGAAGGGTGTACATGATAAACTTTCAAGTCATATCATGTTGGGTATTGTGTTTAGTGATGACACTATAGACGGTTCTATTTACATGGGTGACTTTAAGCATAACGGACTGACACAAGTGTCAGGCATACCTATATGCAGTGTCCCTAGTAACAACAGAATGCTTAGTAAAATTCTTATATTTCCCTTAGAGTGGCTGGTGTTTCTTTTTCAGATGAAACTGATTTTATTTTCTGTTATTACTGTTTATGCCTCTATACAGAATTGTTCAGTGTAATATGTAATTGATTACATCTATGATTTCTATATTTTATTGTAATAAACAATAGAACGAATCTTTGTGTCTCTTTCGTCCCAAATATTCCATTTTTATGTATAAGTCAGAGCATCCTTGATTCCTTTGATATTTAAGAATATATCGTAACTAAGATGGCTATTGTTCCAAGCAAACAGGTAAGAATTTATTGTACTAGACTGTTCATTTTACTGTTTAAGGTTTCCTATACGTATATAAACCTGTCCGTCTCTTTAACAACAGACCCGGGAGGTGAAGTAACCTGCACAGATCAATACCATCCAACTACAGACTATGCTTTACGTATATGATGACACAAATATACAAACTGTTTGCTAGATTGTTTCCTTGAACTCACAATCCTCAGGTTTTTTCCTCAAGTCTACCTAGACTCTTCCCTGTAGGGGTCAGGAA